>NC_064634.1:279003849-279312724 GCF_023864275.1 Schistocerca cancellata | reverse complement strand
ATAGTCAGGAAAGTGAGAGATAATTTTCATTTTGAACAGCTTCATTTTCTTGTAAATGTGTTACATTAATTCCGCCTGTAATTAGGCACGTAAAGGGAACGGAGACAACAGGCCTGAGCACGATAAACGAGGCCGTTCGTTACAGATGAATTTTTCAAACTACAGTGTGTCTGTGAAATAATTTAAGGCCTAAACAAGCAATTCCTGTGGCCCTCAGGTGATAATAGGTGCACTTCAAGGGAGGAACGGTAACGTATTGTATATACCTGGCACAAATGACGGAAAAATTTCGTGTCGCTGGTAATTTTCATAGAATAGCAGTAGCTAATGTCCGCCATTACGTCGTAAATGTTTACTCCAGTCACATCCCTCCATTTGTGAACGAATACAAGTTGTATGGAAGTTGCCGGTGGAATAGTCCACTGTGTTTCTGACCTAGTATCATTCCTAAAATTAACGGTACGTGGATCGTCACATGTTTCTCTGAGCGTCACATGACAGTTACGAGAGCGAGACAGTTGCCACGCAACTGCCTTCACACAGAGACAGTACACAAGTCACATTATAAAATTTATTTTGTTACACGCTGGGATCCGAGATGGGCGCAAAAATTATTAAAGTAATAGTCTGGAGTAATTATTCAGAGCAGTGTCACTTGATTGCATTCCTTTTTGCCTTTTACGATACTTCTTTAAACACTAATTTATGTGAGTATACGTTCAGAAAGCCACTAATATACACATGCACAGAGCAAACAAAGCGTACATTTGTTTGTCGTTCACAGCGTTTGAAGCTTCATTTCAAAAACAGCGATGCTTCCCGCAGCCTATCGGAGTAAATAAGATCAACACAGAGTTAGATTGTGCACAAATAATCCCACCCACACTTCGCAAGAGCGTCGCGTATAAATTTCATTTTTCATTGTGATAATAGTTCCTTACTCAACTAGCTTTTCGGTAAAGGCGTCACGGTATTTCTAATTTCTTATAAGGCAGTTTCTTGCTTTATGGCACATAACAGTATAAATATTCTTCACTAAAGAAACGTGTATACTGTTCTACCGATGACGTAAACAAATTTTCTTGTTCTCTCCTGAAACGAAGACAGTACGTTTCCTTAACTTCTGTTATTCCACTTTCAAAATGACGGTGAAACTGCTCTGAAAACGTGCAGTGTTAGGTAGTTCACTTGACGATGCATGGGATATTAATGTTTTAAAGTTCGCTCGTCGAGATCGAGACAGACAAGAAGCACAGAGTTGCCAAGGAAGCGGAAGGAAATTGTCCATGTCTTTGCAAAGGAACTAGCCCATAATTCGTTTTAACTGGTGTAAGGGAACTACCGAAAACCTATATCTGGATTGTTGGACGGGGATTCGAACTGGGCTCTTCTTGAATATCAGTGCAGTGCTTTAAGCACTCAGTCATATCTCTCTGTCTCAGCTAACAAAATAAAGTCACACTAATGCCTACACTCTTACTGATATCATGTGTATTACGCTGTCTTATGATTGAGACTTCTAACAGACGTACAGGTTACCTGTTACTTGCTGGGTTTTAATTTTTATGCTTGCAGCAGACGCAATTATTCGTAAAGAAACTGGTGAAACACATTGCTGTGGTGAATATAAAAGTACGAAAGACTTGAATCAGACTTACAAACCACAAGTTTGAATTAAAATATTTTCTGCTCCCAAGGTTTTTAGGTCATTTCATTTTGTCAGTAGAGACGATGATTCCAGTCATCACGTTTATTACTGATCTTAAGTAGGCCAACAATTACTTGTGGCGATTTGCTTTGTTTCTTCTATTTTCGTTTGCCCCTATAAATGGAAATTACGTTATTTTACTACAGACTAAGTCGACAAATGTCTGTTCTATGAAGATGAGAAGTGCTGTTTCTATGTATGCGTGTCACTTAAAAACACGTTGCCACTATAAGATTCCTGCTACAGCAAGACGAAAACAGACAGTTCACTTCAGATTGGTTTTCGGAGAAAACCCTCTAAAATCTTAAGGATCTTTTTTCCCGACGCTTCCACTCTGGCAATTGCACCGCCTTTACGACAATGCAAGAACTGACTTCTCTCTGATGATGGTGATGAAGGTGAAGATGATGAAGATGATGATGATGATGTTTGGTTAGTGGGGCGCTCAACTGCACGGTCATCAGCGCGCGTACAAAGTCAAAATCCGTAAACAGTCCAATTTTTCCACATTCCAATCTAGCCACTGTCACGAATGATGATGATAATTATGATGATGAAATGATGAAGACAACACAAACACCCAGTACCCGGGCAGAGAAAAATCCCCAACCGGGCCGGGAATCGAACCGGGGACCCTGTGATACAGAGGCAGCAACGCTAGTTACTAGACCACGAGCTGCAGATGTCTTCTCTCTGAGAGATCATCCTCGTCAGGAAGTGACCTAAACTATATTTTATCATTAGGAAAAGTTTTACAATACTGAGAATGTATACAAATGGAGGATTGTGAACCTTTTCATCTTACTTGCTGATAACAAATGCATTGACTCCTCTCCTAAGTGTAGTAGGAACTCTGAGCGCGGTAAGATAGTGGTTCCAGTCTCCGTCTAGCCATCCAGATTTGTTTCTTTGGTTTCTCTGAATCTCTTAAACAAAGTGTTTCCTTCCAAGGCCTTTATCCGTCTCTAATGACCCGGTCGTCGACGAGTGGTTAAGCCTTATTCTTCTTCCCTCGATTCGTCTTTCTCAAATTGTCAGAAACTAGCAGGTTATACTTTTGACTGTTCTGTAGATACAGTTTTTGAGAAAGACAAGTGTATCTGTTGTTAGTAGCAATAGTTATAAGTGGTAAGTGCTAAATGCCTTTTGAAAATGGTAATCGTGGTGATTTAACGGTTCTCATTCTCCTTGTCGATACACCGTTGCTATACAGTTTAGGGTATATTCCAAGATTTACCAACAAAATGATTTGCTTTATTAAAACGAGGAAAATTATCAGCAATCTTTGCCTCACTGACACCTTGAGGAACAAAAATACGGTTTTCTACAACAAATTTGGATACTTCTGCCAAACAGATCATATAAGTGAAATGTGCGAAATCACAAGAAACAAGTTGTAGATGCTCATGACTTCAACAAATTTATATTTTCCACAGTTCACCTAACTACACAAGACTGATGAAAACCCATGAAAGAAATTTCATTAGCAAAAAATATTTTGATACATTGTAAAAGAGGTGTAAACTAGTAGAGTACTAAAGAGACCGCCTAAACTACAGTTGTCTAATTGCTGCGCGGTATGGTGGAATTTTTACTATGTAGGACGTCAAAAATTTGAAAGAACGGCATCTCGTTTTGTATTATGGCATGGCGAAACAGGGAGAGAACATCACGGATACAAAAAGTGACTTGCGGTGGAAATCATTAAAACAAAAACAAAGGCGCTTTTCGTGGCGGCAAGATGTTATCTCGAAATTTCACTTTCTCCTGCGAATGCCAAAATATTATGTTTAGTCCCACCTAGATAAGGAGAAATCATCACCGTAATAAATTAAAAGAAGTCAGAGCTGGTATAGGAGGGTTTAGGTGTTCATTTTTCCCACGTGCAATTCGGGAGTGGAACGGTCGACAAGTAGTCTGAATATAGTTCCATGCACCCTCTGTCAAACTGTGAACTGCAGAGGAAGCATGTATGTGTTAATGCAGATGTAGAATCAATGATCGAGTTATACCAAAGCTCCACTGAACGGTCTGTGAAGGAATGAGAGCAAAGCTAAGATCTGTAAAGCTTTGTCTGACAACTGTGCACATGCCAGCTCTTTAGTAAACAAGGGACACATTGTTGTGTGTTGTAACACTGCTTTTAGGCTGATCTACTAAAATATTAAAGCCTATTGCTGTATCTGTCCTGCTAAAAGCCTTACTTTCAGCGTGGAAGCAGGTGGTTCTAAAAACTACGCCCTCTTGTATTTTTTTTTTCTTTTTTAAATAAACGCCCACTATCAGTGGCTCCTTGTCCGTGCTAGAGCAGCAGTCTTTTGGATACGACCTCGCTGACGGCGCATCAGCCAAGTACACACTGAAGCGAGAGTGTGTGTGGGTTACCGGCGGCCGCCCCTTACATAACTCGCTCTACAATGGACGTACTTCTCCGCTGCGCCTCCAGAGCTTCTTTCTTCGTGGTGTGAGACGCTTCTCGACTGTCTCAGAAACCTCTCCGCCCTTTATGGGTGTTCTAATGGCCCTGCTTTATCTTGGAGTGGCGTCTAAAAGTGTGCGTGGGCGCACAAAAAATTAAAAGACGCCGCCCGTACAATCCCCCAGGACCGGCTTTCGAAGAGATTGGACAATTTGGAGTTTGCTCTCAGTGTATGCAGGTCTTGACAAAACTGCCCTTTTCATTTGACTGAGAGCAAATCTTTCTTTCGTAAAAGCTATTTTTTCTACACAAACTCTGCAGAAGTAAATATCTAATGTAATGCAATTTATGTCTTTCAACTAGTCTGCTACTTGAATAGAACGTCTCTGCAGCCGCCGAGAGTACATCCCATGTGCAACAGAAGTGAAATTGCGACTCACTTGGCAAATGGACCAGACGGAAACTGCTAATACTGGGAGAGACACCTCATATGCCCCAATCCACAACAAGAGATTAAAAAGCGCATGAAAAGACACATATTTCCAAACCATGAGAAAGTAACTGAATGCTGGCGAAGTCACCACGTACCAGAATAATTTAACAAAGCAAAGTTAACTGGATACGTAGTATGACAATTAATGGCATTCTTACGCTATCGTTGCTCGCAAATGCTCATAAGTACGCCCCAACCAACAGAATAAGAATATAGGCCTTACACAATAGCTGCTTAGACCCGATATTGTCTCAATACCTTACCAAAATCCACCAAATCGTACTCTTGAGCTCAGATATCTCATGCGCAGAATGAAATACTATGCTAGTATAATTCATACTGTACGTATTATCATTTTATCTGAGAGAGATCAACGAATGAATAGTGACAAGAGTGCTATACTTAAAATTTAGCATGATCATGACTGATGATTGTGTGGGTAATTCTCAAACTACATATTTAAATATTCATAGTTCGATTCCCTGTCAAACTTATTGCTATTACTAAGACGGAACATGACTGTCTGTTCCACTTTTGCTCAGTGTATGCATAAAATGCGAAGCTGTGCAATGGTTTGCACCCACATCACGCTGTAAGTCCCTTACACTTGTCTCGATACGCAAGTTTACAGGTTGGAATGCAACAACCGACATCCCATCAGCAAAAATTTTATATCTCTTAAACCATAACGGTGCTCAAACGACCGTCTCAAGTAATTACTGATTTACGTTTGATTAAACTGTGAAGAAAGTAACCTACTATTATTTAATGCTACTAGTAGTCGAAGACAGCACAAATTACAGTGTACGAATTTACCGGCGTTAAGAATGGCCCAGTGAAACTCGAAGGACTTCTTTCAGTCTCCAGCTTTGACACTGTCTGCCATCGAATGCAGCAGTTCAGAGGAGCTCGAAGTTCATATTTTTGCTGCACAATTCTCCCAGAAAATGTTTTACTAGCCACGATGGCCATCACATTCAATCGAATTACAATGCCCAGCGCTACCTCCTGCATATAACTATACAAATCGCTCTCTGTACCAGCTCGTACCATAAAAATAAATAAACTATGGAGAGGGGTAGCTTGACGCAATACCTGTTTTTGATATTCTCTTTTTTTTAAGCAGTTCGTGGCTGTCGATATTTTAAATTTATTGAGAGTGAAATATACTAAGTAAGTGGACAAAAGCTGTTCAGAAAACTGTAAGAATATAGCAGTGAGCATGAACAAAACCGATTAAACTAGGCAGATAATTTGAAAGGAATTTCAGACGTGCCAAACACACTGAATAGAGCACTCTACTGTTCGTTGACAATGTTTAAAGATGTTAGGTCGGTGGAGAAATTTTGACGCAATCCAAGGCGTTATGTTGGAGAAACAATGGTGAAGTAAATCGTAAGCAGTCACAAAACTGGACTGACATGAATAGATGCTCAGAAATGGCAGAGAAAATTGGCTAATTTAAGATCATATTGTCAGAGATCGGATTTCAGACACGGTCACATTGATCAAATTACCTTGTGACATCTAAGTGGAGAGATATAAAGGACACATGCAAAGTCAACTTCGTGGAAAGAAGGCCTGAGTATGAGGCAGAGGGTGTTCTCAGCTGGGAATATTTGGGAGAGGTTTATCACATCCGTCATTCGCCTGGTCACTGTTGTAGAACAAACTTTTTTTTTCAGCCAGATATATCAGTTGACTGGGAGTTGAACCCGTGTACTATGCGCACTATGAACTTGCTGCTTAAACCTCATCTACGAGCAATATGATACTAAAATACAGAGAACGCTACAGCCTGTCTATGCAACAAAAT
This sequence comes from Schistocerca cancellata, assembly GCF_023864275.1. Classification (NCBI taxonomy): domain Eukaryota; kingdom Metazoa; phylum Arthropoda; class Insecta; order Orthoptera; family Acrididae; genus Schistocerca; species Schistocerca cancellata. The sequence continues at coordinate 279,306,288 of NC_064634.1, read as the reverse complement.
AGCACTGGTTTTATTTTCATTCCTTTCTCAAAGTGGACAGAAGAGGGTCTTTTTTCGTCTTTAATTCGAATATCAGCCTACATCTGTCAGAGAGCAACCAAATTCGCTAGCTGAGCACGCATTTACTCGATTTTTTCCAGATACTGTGAAAGTACCCTTCAGTCGTACTTCGCAGCTCCGGAAGACCGAATGTGGCGGTCGCTACGTTCTAGCTTCTCAACGGCCACAGTGTGCTTATTGAGATAAAAGCTTTTCTGACTGTATCTGAACATTTAATAACGTTTAGCACTCCAGCCATACGGGAAAATGGGGAGAATCCACTGGTTCGTTAACGCTGTGACTACGATCGGATGGCTCATTGCCCGTGAAAGAGAGGATTCCGGGAACGATTCCCTGTTCGGCAAATAGGTTTACTTACACAATTAATCAACACAGCGCATACGGCCCAGTAGATCAGAATAATGCCAACTCACTAATTAGTAGTTTTTTGATAACCACGCACCTTTCAACAATAATTTATTATATCAACATCTCCACACTCACATTACCGTTTTCAGCGTGTTAACTGCCATCTTCAGATGTGACAACAATCCGCATATATTTTTCTCATAATCTACAAAAACTAGTTACATGCGTACTGAACGTCATGACAAATGGCATAAAATACGCAGACATCTCGTCAGATGGTCTTCCGTTTATGTATCTGGATCTTTTGGAGTTTCTCAGATCAATCTCCCTGTTACCACCTTTGCGTTATCGAGAATTACTTACAGATATACTTTGTTAGCCTACTGTTAAGTGCTTTAAGCAACTGCCCAAAACCACATATTTTTTCTTGCTGCTTTCGTTAATTGTGTTCTGATTACTGATAATTTCGATCAATAGTTCGAATTTGTTGATAATATCCGGACATCTATGGTTCTGACTCACAGTTTTTCCTTCTGATATGTCTAATTTATAGCTCTATGTCTAATTTATAATCCACTTGCATGAAGGTATTCGATTTTCGACTTCCAACAAAATGAATATTTTTGCAAAATTGGAAAAGATTTTTTACTGTGAAAATTCTCGGGTGCTGCTTACAATATCTCCGTTTTTGTAATCTTTCCGCTTACAACAGACTTTTCTAAACTAATTTCTTCAACGAAGTCATCTAATTTCTAGACAATACTGGGCTTAATCATTTGTCTTTCGCCCATTACTATTTTCGCGAATTATTATTGTTTCTGGTTATTGCTGTTGCTCAATGTTAATGGCAACAATTGTGAAATAAGTTGACAAGCAACACAATAATAAATAAGAATACACGGTTTTTATTTCGTAGTTCGTTGTCGCACAGGGTCATCTGGGAAGAAACACTAATCAGCCGCGAATTTAAATATTTATTCTCACGCGGAGAAACTTCCATTGTGAGCGCGTTAACAATAGTCCATCGCTAAAGCTAAATCAACATTTTAACTAAGTCACATCTATTTAGTACCCTGCGAATCCATGATGGTTCATAATGAATGTCCTTATAGTGCTAATTTGATCGATTCTACATTACATTCCATATTTAACATTAATGACAATAGGCACGTCGTGCGCGAAATAATGTTTTGTGTAATTTGTCATTAACACAATTTGGCTATGTCCTTGCACTGGCTTGAAAGTCATCTCGTAGAATAATACAAAAGCTACGAGAGACTTTTTCGACGCAGTACGGGACAGTGACTGTCATTACAAAATGTATACGTCCATACTAATCAATATAAATGGTCGTTTAAGATTCTGGACGAATATCATACGTTTCTGGTTGACAGAGGAACGAAAATTTATCTTAGCTGTAGAGCTTTAAAGGACGGCTTTCGTTAATAACTTTACCTTTTTACATATCGACGTTAACGACGATTCTACGCGCAATATCAGGATTAAATAATACACAGTACGGACGTTAAGTCGCTCCTAAACGCAATAGCGATTCTGTCTGCTAGCTAACCAGCGGCCGGACCATTCCTTCTGCTTCTGTCTGTCAACTGGCGCCAGTACGCAGGCACCACTATTCTTCTCTAAATATAGGAGCTATTTATATCAGCTGTTACAGATATTGCTGCTGAGTTGCTGTTCTGTAACATTACGCCTGCGCAACATTAACGGGCGCACAGTGTTAAGGAAATTAACAAATACAATAAATAAATACTATTTTCCACACGGTATACACAAAGCAACTTTAAGAAATATGTCCAGGAAAAGGTCTGAAGTCTAATAAAGAGTTTATAGAACTCGGTTGTGGGCTTAATGGCCGTAATTTGTAGACCTTCCTCAATCGCAGTTCTGCAGATGAATCTATCAACTGACCTAAGAGGCGACTGTAGAAAAACAAAACTAAATGCATTTATTATCCATTATTTTAAGGCGATAAATCGCGAGTGGTTGCTATGTCTGCCCCATTCATCTTGTATTAACTGCTAAGTGGTAGTGCTTGCCGTCCAGAGTGGCCTAAGTTAATTTTCCACGGTCGTTTCTGTCCAATCAGTTCTCATTTATTCATTCATTCATTCATTTTTACCTTGTAATATTATGATCATCATGATCTCTCTTACTTCTAACCAGCCAACTACATCTTTTACAGTATATAATAAAAGACCTACACTTACTAGGATCTCTGCACTTAAAACGGTAACAGCTACAGTAAAAAAATTAAATAAATTAAAAATATTTAAATAAAAGTATATTTTTGATGGACCAGGTTTTAAAATCAAACTTAAAGGTATTACATAATTTCTCCTACCGTCATACATGTTTCATACCGCATACAGGTAGCCCTTACAATCATTTGCTGTGAATTTAATGTGAATTTTTAACAGCTATGTCAATACTTGCAAGATTTAAAACGAAAAGCGTGGAACGCATGCTATACTATGCAATCATGCATTCACGCATCAGTTATTAATTGTATGGGCCCCACGGTTTTCGTTTCGAATTTTAAAAATATTTCCCTAGCTATTAAAAATTTACAATAAAAAACTATCAGCACTATTTATATGAGGTTAGGAATCTGTATAGGAGTAAAAGGCTCTACTTTGTACTGTTTAGTCAGATTTTAAAACGTGGTACATTAAAAACACATTTTTATTTAAATAATTATTTTCTACTTTTCAGTTTTGGGTGTGTGAAATTTTTCATTCGGTTTCAAAGATTTTAATGAGTTTACAACAAAGACAAGTAATAAATTTGAGTTTTGTTTCAGTTTCTCTTTACGTGACTGAACCGATATATTGATTTCTCCCATGTATATCTGCGAAAAGACAATTAAGATAAAAATTAGAGAGGTATGAGCTTACATGCTTACCAGCAATCGTTCTTTCCGCGAGTCCAAAATGGTTCAAATGGTTGTGAGCACTATGGGACTTAACATCTGAGGTCATCAGTCCCCTAAAACTTAGAACTACTTAAACATAACTAACCTAAGGACCTTACACACATCCATGCCCGAGGCAGGATTCGAACCTGCGACCGTAGCGGTCACGCGGTTCCAGACTGAAGCGCCTAGAACCACTCGGCCACTATCGGCCGGCCTTTCCGCGAGTCAATCGAGAGTGGAACAGAAAAAGGGGGAAATGGCAGCTTACACGAAGTACCCTCCGGGACAGACCAGGCAAGAAAGCGAGTTAATACTGCACTGTCAACCAGTTCTGAGCTATATTTAAAATTCAAAGTCTCTACCACATCCAGAAGATAGAGTAATATCAAATGCTAAATTTCCACTACACGGACAGACAAACAAAGAGTGAGATATCCATCCTCCCTTCCCCCTCTCTCTGCCCAGACGTCGCCGTCCGCTTGCATACCGCCTGGAACGCATTCCGACACTACCTGCACAGCATGTCGGTCCTGCAGAACATCTAAGATGTCAGGTGTTACCATTTTCAATTCGTTCCTCACCCTACAGATCAGATAGTCAAGAAAACACGTTAATATTGCATTGCCATCCAGTTGTGAGCACTGTCTCTAGTGCATCGGGCTGTTATCCTAAAATCAATCGCCAAATTTATATTGAATTGAAAGACAAGAAATCGATCTAATGAAGAAGTCGTAAAAATGGAAATAGGTCGGTGGATTTAAACTGAGGCCTCTGACAGCAATGGGCTTGAGACGTGTGTGGAAGAGGGAGAGAAGGAGGAACAAGCCAGAGCTCAAACGATGAAAAGCTTAGGAAAGAAACTTGTGTGAATGACTGAGTAAGAAAAAGAGAAATAAGCATGACTGAAATATTTGCTTCATTGCATGACCGAGAGAAGCTGCACATGTGTGTTACTTTATTTGGGAAACATTATGTGGCTGACAAATCAAGTACTTCAGATTTTTCATAAATGCAATAGGAAATTGAAATGTGTATAGAGTGCAGGGTAACTTTTTCCAGAGGTGGACAGCAGCACGGAGATATTTTAGAGCTTTTCTACTAATGGGAGCACATATTATATTAAATAAGCGAGATCAGTTGCATCGTGATGATATGATACATACTCCATCTCTGACACAATACACTGAGAGAAGTGACACAGTGTATGGCCGTCACGTTTCTTGTTTGGCGCAACCTTCTTAAAGATGAGTTAAGTCGTCTCTTAAAAATTGCACATTACCCTCAAATATCCTGACAATGCCATCCGGCACAATTGAATCCACACGAATTGAAGCCACATCCCATAAAATAGTTCAAATGGCTCTGAGCACTATGGGACTTAACATCTGAGATCATCAGTCCCCTAGAACTTAGAACTACTTAAACCTAACTAACCAAAGGACATCACATACATCCATGCCCGAGGCAGAATTCGAACCTGCGACCGTAGCAGTCGCGCGGTTCTGGACTGAAGCGCCTAGAACCATTCGGCCACCACGGCCGGCCACATCCCACACGTATGACGACATTGCCGACTGTTACCCGGCAAATGTCTGTGGCAATACATTTCCGGGCGAGAAGTGTTTACACGGGGTCACGCTATTGCTACAGAATGTTCGAACGCTAGTGGAAGCGAGTGGGGTTGTCCCGCTTTTGCATCAGACGAGGTTCGAATCCTGCCTTGGGCATGGATGTGTGTGATGTCCTTTGGTTAGTTAGGTTTAAGTAGTTCTAAATTCTAGGGGACTGATGACCTCAGAAGTTATGTCCCATAGTGCTCAGAGCCATTTGAACCTTTTTTTTTCGAGGTATGAAGTTAGAAAGAATAACAGAAACCGGGCTTTTTGTGTGTTTTCTAAGTAAGCAGAATGCTTCAGAAAGCTTAGATCGTGAACTGTTGTTGATTACATATTTTTTCCAGAGTTTTATCGGAATAACGAAACACAATTTCGTGTATCCTGTACAAACAGTCGGTCGGAGAATTGTTAACACCTAAGTATGAGAGAGTACACAACAGTTAAAAACTGACTAGGGATTGCCCTTCGATTGTTAGCTACTGGGGATTTTTACATAAGTTTAATGTGCATGTTTAGAGTGCAATAATCATCAATGAAGCTCTTAGCACCAGATTATGCAATCCTTTGGTAGGAAGACTGAAGGAGTAAGTTTGAAATAAGAATACAATTTTTATTTTTATTTTATTTTTGTTCGCCAGCTCACACCACGGCTCACACCATAATTCGTGCCTCTGTCGCGTCTCGAGATACCGGGTGGTTATAAACAAAGTGCACCTATACGCAGAGGATGTAATTACCGTAGGGCAACGAAACTTGGTAGATATACTAATGCGTTAATGCGGATTCGATTTATGCTGGAAAAAAACTAGTTCCAAGTTTGGCCACCAGGTGCAAATTGGGCGCTGTGTATGCAAGAAAGACATATGGAACTGTTTCCATGTATAATGGATTAGGAAGGGGACATGGGCAGCAAAGGTCAAATAAATGAGAAAGGCATGATGAGTTTATTATTAGCTGCCACTCACACCATTTGTTCAGTATGAACCCGGAGACGTCGACGAGATGCTATACAGTGCCAGATTTTCACCTGGCGACCCAAACTGGAACTAACTTTTTTCCAGCGATAATCGGTTCCCCATTGACGCATTTGCGTTTCTACCAGCTTTCGCAGCCATAACATAACTGCTGCCCCCACTGGGCCTCCGTGAGTACCTGCACGTAAGCTATTCGTACAGCCAACCGGAACAAACTTTAGAACTAAAGTGCAACGGTACATATTCGCTCAGACACGGGACTGCAGTTTTGTCGGCGAGAGAAGTAGGGAACATAGATGAAAGCCGGAGTGAAACATTTACAGACACGGACAGAAAGATATATTGCCCTACAATAGAGAAGATTCTGAACTCCTGGTTGACATTACCGGCAACCGCTTTCAGCAGTACGACGGCAACTACTTGTAACAACCTGTAGCATCATGAATACTGGCCTGCCATACCCCAAATATGCTGTATATCGCAACCACATTGCAGAAATATTTACTGCAAGGCTATAGTGACAAAATATTGACGTAAAGTTAATTGCTAGAAGGTCGTGAAAAGTACCACGTGAGTCCATGTGTAGTGAAGAAAATCATTTCAGCCAGGAGATCTTTGAGATTATCTGACTGCGTCTGCTTCTGGGCTTTAGACACATTCCTCGAGGTGACAGTACTTTATCACCATCCAGAGGTCACGTTTGACTTGCGGAATTTCACGGACGCGAAGAAAAAACAAAATAATACATTTTTACGTTCGTGTATGAAACTGTACTTGCATCAAAAGAAATTGCTTTGATTAGTAAAAGCGCAGAAGTTACGCAATCAACAAATTTTTATTACTTATAAAGTGCAACGTACATTTTCTAATGACATATAATGCCCGATCGACTAACACTGAATAACGCGCTGTTGTAATTATGCACAAAACAAACAAAAACCAAGAGAAGTCGTCTCAGCTCCCAGTTTCCCGCTCACACATTCATTTATGGTTTTTCTTCCTACACAGTGCTACCAGTACTACCAGTAATGCTTCAACTTGCTGTGTCATTTGAGTACCAAAACGACCGAACGTCGTACGGTAAATACAATAAAGTAGTGAACTAGGCAATGGTATGTAGTTGCTAAACATGTATGAGAATTGCATGTACATCCTAAATTCCTTGTCCCCCACCTCTCTCTCTCTCTCTCTCTCTCTCTCTCTCTCTCTCTGTGTGTGTGTGTGTGTGTGTGTGTGTGTGTGTGTGTGTGTGTGTGTGTGTGTGTATGTATATATATATATACCTCTTGCCCCCCCCCCCCATCACTGTGTGCATAACCTCCTCCTCCCCCTCTCCCCCGTTTTTGTGTCCGTTTCCACCTCCCCGCTCTCTATGTCCACTATCGTTTCAATATTCAGTAGATTATCGCGTAAAAATCTGAAGTAAATCTGTCAAGATCTGAAACTTCCTGGCAGATTAAAACTGTGTGCCGGACCGAGACTCGTTCTTGGGACCTCGCTCTCGATTCGGCACAGAGTTTTAATCTGCCAGGGTCCGCAGCTCGTGGTCGTGCGGTAGCGTTCTCGCTTCCCACGCCCGGGTTTCCCGGGTTCGATTCCCGGCGGGATCAGGGATTTTCTCTGCCTCGTGATGACTGGGTGTTGTGTGATGTCCTTAGGTTAGTTAGGTTTAAGTAGTTCTAAGTTCTAGGGGACAGATGACCATAGTTGTTAAGTCCCATAGTGCTCAGAGCCATTTGAACCATTTGAATCTGCCAGGAAGTTTCAAATCAGCGCACACTACATCTACATTCTACATCTACATTTATACTCCGCAAGCCACCCAACGGTGTGTGGCGGAAGGCACTTTCCGTGCCACTGTCATTACCTCCCATTCCTGTTCCAGTTGCGTATGGTTCGCGGGAAGAACGACTGTCTGAAAGCCTCCGTGCGCGCTCTAATCTCTCTAATTTTACATTCGTGATCTCCTCGGGAGGTATAAGTAGGGGGAAGCAATATATTCGATACCTCATCCAGAAACGCACCCTCTCGAAACCTGACGAGCAAGCTACACCGCGATGCAGAGCGCCTCTCTTGCGGAATCTGCCACTTGAGTTTGTTAAACATCTCCGTAACGCTATCACGGTTACCAAATAACCCTGTGACGAAACGCGCCGCTCTTCTTTGGATCTTCTCTATCTCCTCCGTCAACCCGATCTGGTACGGATCTTACACTGATGAGCAATACTCAAGTATAGGTCGAACGAGTGTTTTGTAAGCCACCTCCTTTGTTGATGGACTACATTTTCTAAGGACTCTCCCAATGAATCTCAACCTGGTACTCCGCTGCAGAGTGTCAAGATCTTTTTGAAATTTCACGTATCAAAGTTCCCCCTTTATACGTTACATATATATTTATATGTGTAATATACTGCACAAATATATAGCGCGTACCATCCGAATGTTCCTTTGAGTATCATGAAAAACTTGAGGTGAATCGGCCAAGAACTTTTCGAGATTTATGGTAACTATGCTTCCCCTTTATATATTACATATATTTGTATATCTTACAGATAATATAAAAAGGTAGTGTTTGTTCATCAGAGTGTCGTGTAAAAATCTGTAGCAAAGCGGTCAAGAATTTTTGGAGGTGTTGAGTAACAACGTCACTCCTTTAGATATTACATAAATATGTATATATTACGTATTTAACTATGAAACTGATTTTTTTGTTATGAAATATTTCACAGCAGAACTGTCAAACTGTATACAATTTATTTACTTTCTTTCTCATACCAAAAACGTTATTACCATCAACAATTATGAATACAACCCAAAAATAAAGGAATAACCATATCGGTCGAGCTGTCCTCAAATGATAATCTTTCACAGCTGATTTTAATTTGCGAATTTTTCGTTGGATTTTTCTAAAAATTGTTTTCATACAAGCAAGAAAGACAAAAATCTATCAAATCTGACAAGCTGTCTTTAACTCAAAATGTTGAAATGTATGTGAAATTGTATGGGAGCTGCTGCTGAGGTCATCAGTCCCTCAACTTACACACTACTTAACCTAAATTATCGTAAGGATAAACACACACACCCATGCCCGAGGGAGGACTCTAACCTCCGCCGGGACTAGCCGCACAGTCCATGACTGCAGCGCCCCAGACCGCTCGGCTAATCCCGCGCGGGTGTTTTTAACTGATGATATTTCTTACATGCGGCAACTAATATTAACTTCCGACTTTCCTGTTGCATTTTCCAAAAATTTTCTTTCATACAAACCTTGTCCCCGCAATAACGAACACAACAATAAAAAATCCCGCAAATCGGTGAAACCGTCCTCAGACGATGATCTTTCATACATTCGACAACAGATTTTTGTTTTTATAGACAAGCTACAGTAAAATATGACCCTTGTAAACACACTTTACGTAGGCACATGAAGCGCCGACGTCGTCATACAGGCAGATGGTTTGTTCTAACCAGTTGGAGTTTTCACTATACGCGACACAGTCGAGTGAGGCAGACCGAGTGGCTGCAGAAGTTTGTGCTTCACCTCGGCTCCCGAAATTTCTGTAGGAAGTCTTCCGACGCTGTAGAGATTGTCGACGTTGCAGTATAGGGACCAGCAGGTGAACCCGCCGCGCGGAAGGACTCCGGACCGCCGGAGCGAAAGCGCAGCCCGGCGCGGCAGCTTCTGCCGGGACCGTCCCGTCGCGTGTCGGCGTGTTTTATCTGCTGATGGTGGGCTGGCGTGAGGGAATGCCGCGCAGTGACAGCGGCAGCAGCGCGCGCTAACCGACTGGCGTGTTCCTCTAATGAAGGCGTGTCGTCGCATTACGCTGGCGCCAATTACTGCGCCACTAATTACTCTGACGAAAACTCGTGCCGACAAGGCAGATTACGCCCGCGCTCCTTATCAAGCGGCAGTCCGGAACAATATTTGTGGACGGGCGCACCCGCACACATTTAACAGTGTCCGCCGCGTCCGACCGCGGGGTGGGGCTCGGCAGCGCCGCTGCCTCCTCGGGTTGATGCCATATTTATCGCGGCCATTTGAATAACGCATACGTTATTGCGCTCGCTGGCGAAGAAACATGGGCCTGCCGCATGTCACCGGCGATTATCTGTGACGAATCTATCCATTATTCATTACCGGGCCGGTACGGATACGTCTCATTTAAATTAGCTAGCGCTCAATCTCTCTAGTAGTAACGCTCATTTACATGGCGACGAAAACTGTCCCGGGAGCAGCGGCAGCGGTGATTTTGGGGGATAGCGGGAGAAGAGGTGTGCTGTACTTATTTTACTGTCGCACGTAAAATGCGATGCCGCGGGCCGATGAATGGAGACCGGCTTTTTCATCACGGCCCAGCAGATTAGAGCCGTTTCTCTGCCGTTTGGACGGGAGTATCACGTTTTTAAGCGGCGCTGCAGACGTGGATGAAGCATGTAAAAGTCCACTTCATCGATCGAGATAACGTGCGCCCGACCTATACAGCTCGTTTTGAGTGATAGTGAACTGAAACTCCTCCCCGTCAGGCTCTATTATGATCTTTTCGTCGCAAGTCTGGCTGCCTTGGACATATTCGTGTACACACTCAAAACCACTGTTCGGTGTACTTTGGGACAATGTTACCCATTCGCAGTTCTGTTGCTCTCTGACAAAACTCGGCTCGATAATTTTGGTACACCACAGAAATAAATGCTGTAGTAAATGGTAGAATTACCGGTAATTTTCGTAGAATTTATATGGAAAGAGACATAAATGAATGGGTAAGCGAGGAAATGGCAGCCATCGACTTCTTTCTCTTTACTTTTTTTTGTTGTTGATTGTTTTGCACACAGTAAGAAACGCACTTCATTCAGTGTTAGTCCATTGTGTATTTTATACCCTTACAGAATATAAATTGCATTTTAAAAGTAATAAAATAGTTGTTCACGTAATTTCTGCATATTTATGCAATCATGTGTGTGTGTGTGTAATTATTATTGTTGTTATATTGTACTCAGTAAAAACGTTCTTCAACATTATCAAAGGTATCACTTTCCTGTTCTTACTGATAAATGCGAAAGATGAGTACCAGACAGAAGGATAACCATGAAGAATAAAAATGTTCTTAGATTACCTTGCCGTTTATTTATCCTCAATCAGTTTCTAGACAGTTCACTACCTGCAGTTTCTGGGAGAATCTAGTAAAACACCGATCAAATACATAAAGAAATCAATAGTTACGAGTTAAAGTCTGATACGTATGCAACACACCTAACATGCAGGTAATGCTGGTATGATCTTAACTGACCAAAGCCACTAGCAAAACTATCATAGTAGTCTGTACTTACTTATGGTAGCGTACGGTAACCTACGGTAGTTTTACAGCTCTAGTTTCAATCACCGAAAGTAAAACAAGGATAATGAGATGCAGTCGAATCAGATCGGGTGATGCTGTAGGAAATATATTAGAAAAATATAATTTGGGAGGCACAAAAAGCTACAATGGCCAAAGAAAATGGGATCTAAAATGCAGTCTGGTAACAGTAAGAATTTCTGAAACAGAGAAATTCGTTGACATCGAAGCAATCGTTCTTCCCGCGAACCATACGCGACTGGAACACGAAAAGAAGGAAGTGGTAATGGTACAAGAAGTACCCTCCGCCATACACCGTAAGGTGGCTTGCGAAGTATTGATGTGGATGCAAATGTAGATGTAAACGTTATGAACTTCCTTTCTGAAGGCGTTTTTCTGGTGTGTAGTCTTATTCGGAAGTGAAACAAGGACAGTAAACACTTCGAACGAGGAGAGAACAGGAGCATTTGAAATGTAGGTTGACTTTTACACAGATGATGACAGCAACGAGCCACTTTTTACAACACTGTTTATTTATTTACACAGCGCTGTTACCGGTTACGCGTTCACCTTTAGACGGCTAGTTCACGTCTTTACATTGGATTTCGCCTTTTGTTTCCCCACCTGACAAAACTTCCTGGGGGTGGTCCTGCCGAAGAAGAATGCGCGCCATTATGTTCCAGTGCAGGTTTCTCATCATCTTGCAGCACTGAAAACTGTATTTGTACATTTTTGTACATATGAATATGCACATAATGTAAAGCGCCACTAACACACTAAGTAGTTTCATCATGTGGAAGTCTGTGTACAAAGATGGGGATACTACAACCATAAACATTGTTATTCTTATTAGAGTATGAAAGGTGCTTTACATTGTGTGCATATATATATACACACAAAAGTGCATTACACAGTTTTCTCTGCTGCAAGATGGTGAGCAATCTGCACTGGAACATAATGGCGCGAATTCTTCATCGGTACCACCAACCCAAGGAAGTTTCGTCAGGTGGGGAAAAAATAGGCGAAACCCAATGTAAAACGTGAACTAGCCGTCTGAAGATGAACCTGTCGGTTCGAAATCGGTAATGGCGCTGTTAAAGTAAATAAATAGCATTGTAAAAAGTGGGTGGTTGCTGTAATCTATTATGTAAAAGTGAACCTATATTTTGTACACAGCCACGAGCTGAAAATGTCAGTTTTTGACAAAATAGCATTTGAAATGTCGTGATTCAGAAGAATGCAACATGGGTTCTTTGTGAAACATGCTCTGTAGCTCTAATATACAAGGTGTCCCAGTAAGAATGGCCAATATTCAGGGATATTATGGGAAGGCTCATTTGAAGCAAGTAACTTCATATGGACATATGCCCTATCCCGAATGTTTTCCGAGAAAGAACACTTTTAATGTACGTTTGTTTTTGGCTAGTGAGGTGCACGTATGTCTCTTACACAAGAAACCTCTTTGACTTTTGTTCTGTTCCAATCCACCTCGTTGCTTTCAGAGCCTTTGCTCTGGATGTCTTTCTGCCCGTAAACTAGCCCGTTGAACGCGCAGATGTCCGTGGTCTATTGTGATTGAAGTAGTGCGAGGAATCGAGTGAAGCATCGGTTAACTGTGTTTGTACACTCGTTGGCTGAAATGCCACACATCTACACTTGCAAAGAATATGCAGATACGGATTACGTTTACGGCTTCTGCGACGGTAGTGTTCCTGTTGCCGTCGAAGAATATCGTTGGCATTTTCCGGAAATTCCTGGTCGTAGAGTTTTTGCCACAGTATGTGGAACAGGTACTTTTCTTAATAAGGCGCCGTTCAACGACCTGTTCAGGAAAAGCAACACATCACTGAAATGGTAGAGCGTAATTCTACTGCCAGCACACGGCGACTGTCTGCACTATCAGTGTGTCTCACGTCTATGCCGAACATTGCGTGCGGAGAACTTCTTCACGATGGCGACAAAGCGAAACGACTGGAAGTTTTTCACTGGTTAAACGAACTTGTCATTTACTTCCATTAGTAGTATTCACTGATGAAGCCACGTTTACACGAAATGAAATCAACAAAACACATAATAATCATCGATTGTCGCAGGAAAATCGCCACGCTACAGTGGAAACCGTTTTCATAAATGGTTTTTCACTCCATGTTTGGTACGTCATGAGTGGTAACATGCTAATGGATCCAGTCATTTTACAAGAGCATCTTTTTTTTTTTTTTTTTTTTTTTTTTTTTTACCAGACTTGTCAGGGAATACGATACTGTAGAGCTTGTGTTGTTAAGAAGAATGACGCAAAGGAACGGGAACTGTGGCAACTGCAGCCGTTATGAAATACATGAATGTGTTCGCAGTTACGAATACGAATAACCATCAGCTGTACAAGGAAATGATGACAATGGAAACCTATGTCGGATCGGGACTCGAACCCGGATATCCTGCTTTACGCCAGCCGTAGCCTCAACCGCATCGGCTATCCGTGCACGGCTAACGGCCAGACCCGAACATTCATATGTCGTCGTTCCTGCTTCAAAACCTGTACTCCCACACACATTATGTAATTCCCGTGCGGGCGAGGACATTTTAATAGAAAGTCGCTGTCTGGTATCGGCGGATAAATATGATATTCCAGTATATCTGTTGTTAAGAAGAACTATGCAGTGTTACTTCGGACTTAAGCATGCATGATCAAGGATTCGGAAGAACTAATGCACGAAATGAACTGCATAAGCGCATCATAACCGCTGCGTCATTACAGAAGGTGCAGCGGCAAGCACTACAACACGTTCTGAAATACGTTGATGTTCACGGTGAGACATTGGGACCTTTATTGTGAACTGTACAACAGCTGCAGTGTGACGTATGTCATATTGCTTAGAGGTGAATGGGTTCAAAATACGTATTTTTCAATTCACGCTTTGTAAAACGCATGTTGTAATGTTTACTAACGGTTGTGCATGTCTAAACCTGACGATGTACTGAATAAGAGAGAAAATAAATAATAATGTATATTAAATGTGTTCTGCCTCGGAAACCGTCCGGAATGCGGCATATGTCTGTATGAAGTTTTTTGCTTCAAGTGATCGTAACTGTCATATCTCTCAACAGGCTATTGATCATTCCTCCTGGGACACACTGCTTTTGCGGAAGTTAATAATAACATCCAAACTGCTTTTAGCGACTAGTTTTACTAATAAATTACATTTTCAAGTCGACAAACATCACAGACAGAATTTTACTATTACGTAGGTAGATTTAAAATTGGAATTTCTTGACAAAACTAGTCGTCAATACTGCATTATTCGCTAAAAGCCGATGGTTATGGTAACATGAATTTCTTCAAATATTGAGGACGTACTGAATCGAATTGGGGAAGAAAGAAGTCTATGTCACACATTGACTAAAAGAAGGGGTCGGTTGATAACCACATCTTGTGGCATCAGGAAATCGTCAAACTGTTAATGATTTGGGGCGGGGGGGAATGTGGTTGGAGGGGAGACAGAGGCTTGACTACAGATTAATCAGGTTCAAACGGATGTCGGTTGTAGCAGTTGTGTAGAAATGAGGAGAACTGCTCAGGAGAGACTAGCTTGGAGGGCTTCATAAAACCAGTCTTCGGACTGAAGATTATGACGACATACTACTCCATTCGCGTGTGGTGAGAGGAATCTGACCTTATCCTCATGATCCCTAAATAATAATATCATGGATGCTGGAAAATAATTGTAGTAGGTAGAGCAAGGGCAGCATGGATGTCTGTGCTCTCTATCGTTCATAAGACTACGATGGAAGAGGCAGAATCGCTCCACAGTTTACCTGCAGTATCGGTTTTCTAAATTTAGTCACCAGTATTTTGCGAGACTAATGTTGCCTTTCTACTAACTATTCTCGTTTTGGCTTGCTTAGCGTCTCTGTTACATTGTCACCCGCTCTGTGATGACCTTACACAATCTTAGGAGCGCCCCTCTGAATTCGCTCAGCGTCTTCCGAGAAGCCTACTACATGAAGACACGAAATAATTCTTGATATCGGGTCGCTAAGGAATCTTGCGTGCGGTTTCCTAAACAGATTCACAGCGCTCTCCCAGAATCGTAACAACACGTCTAAGTCACCTGTTACTTTTTCTTGCTAATTATTTCAGTGTCAGTTAAATTTCATATTGCTTCGTGGAGACAGCCCTAGATATCTAAAAGATGTGAAAACTTACAGGGGCTTATCATCAACTGTGTACTCGGATACCATGGGTTCCTTCTTTTGTTCTGCGTCAATTATTTTGCATTTGTCGATGAAGTACAGGTATCATACAGGGTAAAAATAGACCAATCGATTGCAATTTTCGTGTCTGGCGATGGAAGATAATTGTTTACGAGAGCTTTCCTGAAGGTTTTAGATGTTTGCCGCACGTTGTCACACAACGAGTATAAAGACTTTACATAGTTAAAAATTATATCTACTGATTTTTCTCCTCCTGTGCGGACCACAAAAGCGTAAACAAAGCCGAGAAAGAGATCTAAGCCCAATCTGTATCGTTATACATACCTAATTGATAGTCTCTTTTCATTAACATACGGTGGATAACACTGAATTAGCTTGCACAATATAACCGAATGTCTCATTTTTACAAAATTGAAATTGAAAAAAATCCAAAGTTATGCATTACTGACTTTGAAGTGACCGTGCTTCACTTTGCCAATGTTTCTAAATAGATGAAAGGATTCGGTATTGTTGGATTATGCCATTACTAATCTTTCAGTGGAATGCCACAAATATTAAATATCTACGATAGCCACCAAGAACTATTTGAGGTGATAGGATCGCGTAAATCTTATTTTGGAGTAAACAGATGTCAAACTGATATTCACTGAGAGAACAATACGAGAGTATCATTCAGGCACCAAAAGATAGTTTACAACATTCTCATCCGACAAATTACTGTTATCAACCTGGAATTCTTACCAGTTTGCATAAAAGCAAGAGATAACGATGATTCAGAGAAGGACTGTGCGATTCCTCACCAATTTATTTATTTAATTCGACTCTGTCACGAAAAATTTCAGTGAGAGGTCTTACAGGAAAGACAATACCCAATGCAGAAAAGTTGTCTCTAAAATTTCCAAGAGCAAACGTATCTAGACGAGTAAAAAAGTTCTTTCCTGTTTACGTCTTGAGTAGCAGCAATGTCTACAATTTTTTTTAAAAACAATACAGCCTATATAGACACGCTCTGTTCCTGTGCACGCTATGTAACCATCACATACTAGCGGAATACGTACGCTGTTCAAATTTACACCCACTGTAAAATGTATATCTCCCACCTCCCGTAAGTCCAGAGAGTCGAAAGCTTGGTCTTGCCGCTTTCAATGCGGAAAATCTCTTAGTCAACGTGTGAGAAACGCTACAGACTACGGAAGTACAATCTACCTTTCAAATACGTTGAGTTTCCCTCTTTGGCTCTTGTAAATACAATTAGTCTGAATAAAGAAATAAAAAAATAGTATCATAAGTACTCATTGTCCTTGTTGCATACTAATTTTAATGAACAACACACCAATCAAATTTCCATTTTAATTATTATTTTAAACACAATGTTTTCGGAATGATCTCCCACCTTCAGGATTTTTTCCTTACACAGACGATTGTATTCTACAATTAACAAACACCGTCAACCTCTTCTAAAATTATGTGATTTCTCTGTTTCCATCGTCCAGTTTAAATCAACATACACAGTCCCAATTACGAATATATCAAAAGCGCATCAGATATATCACATTCTGTCTTAATTTATAATGAAAACACATAACATTATTGAACTGGGCAAGCTACTGTCGTCTAAAAAGCATTCAACTGTGGGCAGTTGCGAGTCATTGTGAAGTTTTCTTGTTCAGTTCCATCGAGACTAAATACTAATAAGCAAACGAATGTGTGGCGTCTCGATAGGTCTGGCCAACGGATTTCGATTTTTATGTGTCCACATTTCTTTGAGCAAAATATGCACGTCTAGGTCCTTGTGCCAAGTTTGGTAATAAGTTTGTAAGTTTCGCACTCAGATAGGAAGTTGCCATCTTCGTGGAGTTTGGAATTTTTATGATAACAAGGTGAAAGGAAATGAAATAAAAAGGGTAAAAGAATGATTCGAAAGAACAAAAATACGACTTGCCCAAAAGATATAAGTCTACTGGAGAAAAGGCAAGCATTAATCGAGAAGCATCTGAGACTAGAACGTGGTCCTCAAACAGCACAAACAGATACCAAGAAAAGAAAAGCATTCTTGTAAACATACTGAAGGCTGTTAATAGCTTCTAAGACACCTGATAAGCAAATAAGCTCATGCAGAAATTTGTACAGCACTATTAAAATCAGTAACATTATTGCCTAAGTCAGTGGTTCACTAACTGCTGCTCCTTGACAATATGTTTACATAAAGATGCCCTTTCCTTTCTGTAAACATACATCACTGAAGTAAGACCAATTAAAATAGTAAAAATCAACGTAGCAAGCAGGGGGAACCAGATTTTTCTCGTCGCTAATGAGTACTTTTTCGGCAACAATCTGAAAATCTTTCTTTTAGATTCCCGGTGATTATTGGAAGTACACGACTTTATGCAAGTGTCACTCCTACAACATTCTGTGCTGAAAATATTCTGAAATTTATTTGTCTCCTTAGAAAACATTAATTCCCATCACCAGCACTGCCCTTAGCATATAGGCCTATGTAGCAGCACTACAGGTTGCTGGGATGTGAATCTGTGTCGATCACATACAAAACTCCGGTTTTCAATCTATTAGTAGGTTATGGTAACTGATTTTGTTTCATCACTTTCCTTGATTTTTCCCCAATATCGGTAAAATAATAGCTCTTTATCCAATACGTTATAACAAGAGCATTCAATCGGAAAGACTTCTCTCTTCAATGACCTAGTGACCGAAAGCATGCCAAACCAGGAAATCAGTGTACTTTATGAAGTCGAGTCTTATTTGAATTTAACGATCTTCAACGCTTACTGACTAAAACGCATGGCAGATTTTCGAACCATATGGCGTTATTTTTGAAATAAATTGCATTACGTGCTAGTTTTGTAACTTCGAACTTGAAGCTTTGTTGTAATAACCGTCTTAGTCAGCCATTTATCAGACGGAAAAACAGAACAGAATTCTAAATGCAATAACATTTGGTTTGTTTGAATGGCAACATATACATCACGCTGTAACTATAATGAACATGATTTATTTGTGAAAAAATTTCCATTATGACATATAATGTTGATATGTTACGTAAAATAAGTCGCGCGTCTCCAACAAATTCAAGCTGCAGTAGCGGTGACGGCGTTGCAGGACATAACACATTGCTCAGCACTTTTCCAATTGCACCCCACGGAGAGGTCAAAAGATAATAGAAACTTTTTTTAATATTTTTAAAGGAACATGAAAAGAAAGGATAGTTACACACCACAAACGTCTCTAACTCTGATAATACTAATACGTGGTGCACAGAAAATGACAGACTGCAACTTTTTATTTCATATTTATAATGACGTTTATCGACTTTGAAGCCGTAAATTAATTCCTCAGTAGACAATAATAACGCTGTAGACCAAAACTTATAATAGAACAGCTTCTTATGGAAATTAATATGTCATAAAACTTTACATCCATTTGGAGATAATTGGAAATAACTAACAGTATTAGGAGAATCACTGTAAGCACAAATACGCAACATTCATTACCGTATGAAACTGGACAGCAAAATTGTTCGGCTGTTAAAAGTCTAAGAACAAACCATTGAATGTCATTCAGCAATAATTCTACTACTTAAACGTTGTTTCAAATAGAGAATTGTAGTTACTGGCGAAAAAACTGAGGATGCATTACTTTTAATAAAACCGACGGAAAGAAAACAGAACAAGCGTTATAGGAGGAAACTGCGCGAAACGGCAGGCTTATTTCAAATATTCTTAATACACCTCGGAAGCGGAGAAGTGATTAAGGTCGCAACAGGTTGTTCTGGTCCAATCGATATGCTGAATGTCACGGAGAAGATTGAAACCGTTTATCGCTGGCATTCTACAGTACAAATATGAGTACCAAAATGATAGCACAGAGGAAAGTACGTTTTTCTTTTGGCGATACGTACACAAACTCTACTTGTTTTTCCTATGAGTAAATAAATAGGTAAAGTGAATCAAGTAAGATTTTAGCATACAGTCTCCGGTTTGCCGGAAAGGAAGGAAACGGAGCGGAAGTAATTGTCATACATGTAAACATTATGATTTGTTACTGGTAAGGACAGTGAATCAAATTAGTTATGAGGATTAATTAGCTTCATTTTCCAAAGAGTCGTACAATGGTTTAGCTATGGTCGCAAATAAGAAACTATGACTTCTCTAATTAGCAAATAAATAAAAATATGAAAAGTGTCATGCTTACAATGAAAATATATATTTTTCTGAAAATATCTATTTTTCCGACTAAGTAATCGTGTTACGAGTAAGTTTCTTACGATGCCATCTATTAACTGTAGATACTGCCGCAAACAAGAATGGGAATAAATGGTCAGCTTTGTCACGTGGTGAAATGCTTTCCGAAGAAGTAATTAACCGAAAATAACAGCTTCATCCGCTACTTTTTGGTTGAAACCGACTTTCAGCATCATTACTTAACAACATTATGATTACAACATTAAAACGCATCTTCCGTCCCGAAACTAGAAATTTCTACATCTGTCTTTGCTAACAGAGCAGAAAATAGTGGACGTTACTGTGATTACAGTGTTCCGTAAATTGGGTGATCTATCCGTTTAAAAAGTGCTAAGAGAAGAAACATATCTGCCGAATCTTCAAAATATTTCAGTATTTCATGTATGGGGTTTATTTACTTATTCAATAATTTAGTAACAAAAATAAAAACAGGCTACACTATTTGGCACTGTCGTGCTGAGTGAAGTAATGTGAGCACGACTACCAAGGAAGCGCTGTAGCCACGATCCAGCCGAAGTGAAATGCAGCCTAGGAGCTAAGTTCTGGGAAACGAGACCACGCGGAGAAAACTTGCGATACACGGCCTCCGTATATCGATTACGGGCGCGAGAAATCGTAACACGCCTGCAACGGCTCCGGCCGCGGCAGCTGTCGGCGCGCTAGTGACGTCACCACCCACACACACATACAAACACACAGACACGCGGCGGGAGGGGAGGGGGGTGGTGTGTGACGTACCTGCGTCCCTCCGCGTCGCAGCGCCGCCGCCGCACTGGCCGCCAGAGACGCTGGCGACGCCGCGGGCAGACTCCGCGGGCGGCCGCGTGGCGCGCTGCCGGCGGCCCACTAGCGCGGCCAGCGGCGGGGGGAGGAGTCCGCGTTACGTAAGCTCCACCCAGCGCCGAAGGCGCCGCGCTCCCTCCACTTCCTCTCCTCCCTGCGCCTCCTTTTACCTTTTTTAATCCGCAGCTATTCTTTTTTTCTGGCCCAGCGGCTTCACGTGTGTGTGTGTGTGTGTGTGTGTGTGTGTGTGGCGCCGGACGCCTTGGCTGGGCGCAGCCTTCTCTTCCCGCGTGGACTTTGAGACGCGCTCTAAGACGGCCAGCATTACGCTAATGCGTACCGGTGCCTGCACGTGTACTGTGCCCTCTCTCTTTCTCTCTCTCTCTTTCTCTCGCTCTCACTGTTTCTGTTTTGTTGACTTCCGCTCACTGAAACGTTGTCAGATTTAATTACAATTAATTAGTCTCTTTTCTGCGTGGACCACGTGCATCCTGTGTTGTGACGCTACAGTACGTGTCTGCCTCATGAAACCTGTTTACGCTGTAATTTGCTTTCGTTCACAGGCATTTATGGACTACTTAAAGCTGAGTCCAAAACTGAATCAAGATTCTATGCACCTATGCACCTGATGTTTGTGCGTGTGTATGTGTGTGTGTGTGTGTGTGTGGGGTGGGGGTGGGGGGGGGGGTTCAGAATTAAGCTTAACACATTTCGGAGTTTTCGTCTGAAGGACGCAAATAAACGTAATGAGCTCTTCACTGGAAGAATTTCAACACTGATAGTGAGACGAATATACGAATAAAGGTTTACCGAAACTACTACAGTCAGTCGCCATTTGTTTCCTCGCTAGCGATTCTCCGTCAGATAGCATATACATATTGCATGTTTGCAGCATTGTGGGGGTCGTGTTTAGTTATTACTATCTCTCGATTTCTCCTTATTTCACACATTACACTGGAAAACAATACAGTTTTCCAGTGACGTTAGTTTAACAGCACTTCGCAAATTTAGCCACAGGTAACAACTTCTACGTGCTTCACGTCGTACGAAAAAAGTTGTAAGTGAACGTTTTAAATGGTACACAGCTCACAGAATTTGAGGAACAACTGGAAAGTTTTAATTTCCTCCAATAAAACTTGACTGCTGTTAGCGTCAAATTAAAACCCATTATCAGCTTCTATCAGAATGGACCGGTGTCAACACGTTCCTGTACTACCGTGTGAATAAACTTATCTGCAAGCAGAGTTCACTCGTCCGAATCCTAGTACACTATCAGTGACTTTGCTTCCTGGTTCTTTGAGTTGCGGGTTACTGAGGATTTCATATCAAAATGGATTATTAATATCATTGTCTTGAACATCGAGATAGAGATAGCGAGAGAACTGTATGTTGAATAATGGAACCAGTTAATTCAACCATCACAGAGATATCAGCAGTTAAATATGACAGAATAGTCATCACAACATCGTATTATGCAGCAAATAAATACGCAAAATGTTAGGAACATCGTTCGGAAATTAATAGACATTATTCACAATTTTTGCTTTTTCTATAACTTACAAAGTTTAATTCCATGACACATATTCTGGTTTACATTTTTCACAGTTCTTCCTTCAAACATTAAAAGAGAAGTCTAATGACTGACACTGTCTAGTACCTGACCGTTGGCATGAACTCCATATTACTTAACTAGGCATCATCCTATTGGAAATGATACGCCTTTGTCGTTCGCCGACATTGCAACCGATTTACTCAAATAATTATAGGGCTGCTTAGAGTTTAAGACGTAAGGGAGACATATTAGAGTCAGAATTTATCAGAGCTTTGGAAGAGGAGATAACATTCCTTCGGAAATTCTAAATCATTGGGGAAGTTAAAGTCAAGCAACTATTCAAGCTAACTTGTATAACCTATGAATCTGCAGACAAATCATCACACTTTCGGAAACATATCACCTATACAATGCCGGAAACAGCATGTGGAAGTATGTGCGAGAGTTTTTCCACAATCAGCTCTACAGCTCATGTATCTAAGTTGCTGATGAAATTAATATGGAGAGGAATGGAAAAAAACCTGAGAATCTATTAAGCGAGGAGCAGTTTGGCTTTAGGAAAGACAAAGACACCAGGGAAACAGTCCTGTTGCTGCGCTTGATAATGGAAGCAAGACTTAAGTAAAACCAAGACACCTGCATTTTGTCTACCCAGAAGGAGCGTTCTACAATTTAAAATGATAGACTATTTTCTAAATTCTCAAGAAAATACATGTAAGGTGTAGGAAAATGCTAGTAATCTCCAGTATGTACTACAACCAAGAGATAAAAGCTAAGAATGAAGGATCAAGAACGAAGTGCTCGAACTGCTCCTTCTGTTCAACCTGCACATCGAAGAAGTAATGACGGAAACAAAAGAAAAGATCTAGAGTGGGAATGCAATTTTGGGTGAAAAGATATCATCGATAAGATTGGGTAATGACATATCCAACCTCAGGGAAGGTGAAAAAGAATTACAGGACATACCGAGTGCAATATAAAGTCTGCTGAGTATAGAATATGGACTGAGAGAGACTGAAGGCCGCGAAGGTAGTGAGGAGTATCATAAATGAGATTTATGAGAACTCACCATCAAAAAAGTGGAAACCAGGAAGCAGATGACGTGAAGGAATTTTGCTAGCTTGAAAGCAAAGTTATGTATGACAGACGGAGCCAAGAAGACGTGAAAAGCAGGTTAGCACAGACAAAGAGGACATTCCTGGCCAACAGAGTTCTGTGGTATCATACAGTGGCTTTAATTTGAGGAGTAAATTTATGAGAATGTACGTTTCGAACACAGAATTGTATGGGTGTGAATTGTGGACTATGATAAAAGTTGAGAAAAAGAGAATCGAAGCGTTTGAGATGTGATTCTACAGGATGTTAAAAATCAGGTGGACTGATAAGATAAGAAATGAGGCAGTTCCACGCAGAATCAGCAAAGAAAAGTCGTTTGGAAAATACTGATAAGAGGAAGGGACATGATGAAGGACATGTGTTAACAACGTAAGGCTGTACCACCATGGTAGTAGAGGGATATGTAGAGGGTAAAACGTGTAACGACAAACAGAGATTGGAATACAGCCAACAAATAATTGAGCGCATAGGAGGACATAGGAGAGAAATTCGTGGCCTGCCTCATTTCACCAATCAGAAAACTGAAGACGTAAAATAGAAAACTGTTATAAATCCAGGGCCAACACAGCTCTAGTCTGGCCAGACACACAAATTAACAATACAAAACATCATTAGCATGAACGTACGATTCCAACCGTGGTTACGAGACCGTGACCAACGAGTATCTCAGAATAGGATGAAAGTACGTGTGCTGAGACCTCAAGGAATAGCTTCCATGCTGCTTGAGGAAGCTACAGACGCAAAAAGCCGTAGCGAAGACAGAGGCTGGAAAATGTCGTAGAAATAAATGACGAAGTAGAGTGCAATTCTACTCTGAGATGAAGATACTGGCACAGGAGAATTCGTAGCGGGTCGCAGAAAATCAGTCATAAAACTCGCGAAAAATACTAAATATTAAGAAAAAGAGTTAAGCTTCTACATGATCTCCGAACAACGGTATATCTTGGGATTCCATGCACAACAAATCGTTCGTAGAGGTGAGATAAGATAATAGAGATGGAAAAAATCTTAGGATCTCTTGACTATCGAACATCAGTATTTTAGACAGATATTCAAAACTACCTGGATGACAAATAGCGGTCCTGTTTCAATAACTGGTCTTTTACGGAGCGAAATGGTACAATCAGGTGCCTACAAACGAATTCTTTATTCTTTTCATGTATCTTAGATCCACATGCTTCCCGTTTTTGTTTTAAAAGGAGATTTTACTTTCGCGGGGTTTATCTTTCGAGAGACTGTCCGAAAGTTTAAAAAATGTTTAAGAATAGCTGCTCTTGTACATGGCACAAACTGAAACTAAACGGAAGGTAGGGCTTACTGCGCCGTCGAAGTCGTGGTCTCCAGACACGGAGTACTTTCTCAAATTGCACTAAGCCAGCTGAGGGCCTATCTGCAGTACTAATGTGTAGAGATATGAAGAGGGCACGACTGCGTAGTGGTAATTGTAGGCAAATGAGGTGCAGGCTACAATTCATTGTAAGGATACAAGGAAATAGCAGGTTTTTACAAGAAAGAATGGCATACAGTACACCAGCATGGCCGAAACTTCAGTACTGCTTTAGTGTATGGGGCTTCCTTCAGGATTACTCAGCATACAGTGAATGGGGGGGGGGAGGGGGAAGATGCCTTACGTTTTACTTTTTACGAATTTCGACTACAAGGAACACATTTTTGTGTTTCCAAAAAGAATTTCATATTCTGGAAGGTATTTAAAATCTTATTTTTGCATACAAAAATTAAGCTTCACTTGACGTATTTGGAAGTTTGGAGTTCAAAGGTCTGAAGATCAGTACACCGATTCAACACCATGCATCCCCAGACCATAACACATGGATCACCAAAACGATCATGTTCGACAAAGTTCCTGGGTGCATTACGTGTTATCACCTTTCGCCATACGATGTTACGTCCAGCACAGTCGAACATGATAATTTTGGTGGTCCAGGAGTTACTGTATCGAGAGATATAATGTTGGATGGGCGCACTGACCCCAAAATATTTCCATACTGTAAACTCATCTGCCAACGTTATTGTGACACAGAACTTCTTCCCCCAGTGTGTATTTTGAGGGCTGCATTTGGCTCTGAATTCATTTTTATGGATGACAATGGGCGACAGTATCGAACAGCAGAGGTAGAAGAGTTCTTAGGTCAGGAGGATACTCAGTGAACGGACAGACCTGCCCGTTTCACCGACTTAAATTCCATGGAGCACGTGTGTGAGGCGTACTGCAGAAGGTCCACATGCACCAATGACCACCAGAAGTTGTCAACCGCGCTGGTGGCGGAATAGAAAGCCTAACCACAAGAATTCTTTACCAACCCGGCGGCCAGCATGGGAGCACGTTGCAGAGCATGCATTGCTACCGGTGGGGATCATACAGCCTATTTAGAACCATGTCCCGCTTTTTGTAATGTCTAAGGGTCCATCATGAACCGTTGGACTTCAGCGCAATTGTTGTCTTTGAGTAAGAGTGTCATTTCGTGCCGCGCGGGATTAGCCGAGCGGCCTGGGGCGCTGCAGTCATGGACTGTGCGGCTGAGCCCGGAGGAGGTTCGAGACCTCCCTCGAGCATGGGTGTGTGTGTTTGTCCTTAGGATAATTAAGGTTAAGTAGTGTGTAAGCTTAGGGACTGGTGACTTTAACAGCTAAGTCCCATAAGATTTCACACACATTTTGTCATTTCGTTTCGTTTCACTGCGTATTTCTTTCAGTTATCTTCTGTACTATACCGAAGCTCTTCTTTTCATGTATGACCCAAATTTCATCGACTTATTTTACTTGGCAGTGGCACATCTGGCGAATGTTACTTTCGTCCTTAATTTCTGCACAAAGTTTACTATCTATACACGAAAAAGAATCGCGGCAGATGGTATTACAAGGGAACTATTCGTCGTGCTATGTAAGTGTGTAACTAAGCAGTTCTCTTAGGTTGTTCGCAGATGATGCTGTAATTTACCCTCTAGTAAGGTCATCCGAAGACCAATATCAGTTGCAAAGCGATTTAGAAAAGATTGCTGTATGGTGTGGCAGGTGGCAGTTGACGCTGCATAACGAAAAGTGTGAGGCGATCCACATGAGTTCCAAAAGAAATCCGTTGGAATTCGATTACTCGATAAATAGTACAATTCTCAACGCTGTCAATTCAACTAAGTTCCTAGGTGTTAAAATTACAAACAACTTCAGTTGGAAAGACCACATAGATAATATTGTGGGGAAGGTGAGCCGAAGGTTGCGTTTCATTGGCAGGACACTTAGAAGATGCAACAAGTCCACTAAAGAGACAGCTTACATTACACTCGTTCGTCCTCTGTTATAATATTGCTGCGCGGTGTGGGATCCTTACCAGGTGGGATTGACGGAGTACATCGAAAGGGTGCGAAAAAGGGCAGCTCGTTTTGTATTATCACGTAATAGGGGAGAGAGTGTGGCAGATATGATACGCGAGTTAGGATGGAAGTCATTAAAGCAAAGTCGTTTTTCGTCGCGGCGAGATCTATTTACGAAGTTTCAGTCACCAACTTTCTCTTCCGAATGCGAAAATATTTTGTTGAGCCCAACCTACATAGGTAGGAATGATCATCAAAATAAAATAAGGGAAATCAGAGCTCGAACAGAAAGGTTTAGGTGTTCGTTTTTCCCGCGCGCTGTTCGGGAGTGAAATGGTAGAGAGATAGTATGATTGTGGTTCGATGAACCCTCTGCCAAGCACTTAAATGTGAATTGCAGAGTAGTCATGTAGATGTAGATGTAGATGTATGACCGCTTTTCGATGTCTATCTGTATCATTACCCAATGCAAAAATTCATCAATATGGATCAAAACAGTGGCAGAGCGCGAACAATTTACTACAGTTGTGTTCTTCCGCCTCTTCTGGAAAATGCTGCGTACGAGGACGACACAAAAAATTGAGACTTTCGCTTCCCATTTACGTATTTGCCAATTAGGTTCGATTCGTGGTTGTCACCTATAAAGTAGGCCCATTTTGAGTTTACATGCGTCTGCATATGCGCCTTTTGCGGCTCAGAGATTTTCTACGTGATGTTTTCCGCGGGGATATCTGAATGGTGTGAAAACTGACAGTTGACCCTAAATAATGAAAAGTGTTAGGTCATCCACATGAGTGCTAAACGGAATTCCTTAAACTTCGGTTACACGATAAATCAGTCTAATCTAAAAGCCGTAAATTCAACTAAATACCTAGGTATTGCAATTACGAACAACTTAAATTATAATAATAATAATGGCGTGAGACGAGGGCCTCCCGTGGGGTACACCGCTCGCCTGGTGCAAGTCTTTCGATTTGACGCCACTTCGGCGACTTGCACGTCGATGGGGATGAAATGATGGTGATTAGGACAACACAACACCCAGTCCGTGAGCGGAGAAAATCTCCGACCCAGCCGGGAATCGAATCCGGGCCCTTAGGATTGACATTTTGTCGCGCTGACCACTTTTTTTTTACATAATGGAGTAACAATAACAAACATAAACTGCTGCTAGCATTTTTTTTATATAAGACGATGACCTTTATAAAATAAAATATTGCTGGGAAACGTAAATAAGTGGACTTTTTTTTACATAATATTGAAAAAAAATATCCTGCTTCTGTCAGTACAAAACAATAACGGTCTACGTTCCTCTTTTGGGCGCGTACCTCGCTAATCCCGTTATACCTCGCGTTGGTGTCGGGTACGTCTTCACGTGTGGTTGTGGATCCTCTCCACTGTCCTGGTCCTTTCTTGTTCTGATACGTATAGACAATAATTACATTCTCTTACCCGGGACACCCCAATTGGCTGGGGGATCAAGCAAGGCACTCCCTAAAAAATTTGCGTAATATGTTCGATATCTCGGATGTCTCATAAGCTGTGGTTCAAATGGTTCTGAGCACTATGGGACTTAACATCTATGGTTATCAGTCCCCTAGAACTTAGAACTACTTAAACCGAACTAACCTAAGGACAGCACACAACACCCAGCAATCACGAGGCAGAGAAAATCCCTGACCCCGCCGGGAATCGAACCCGGGAACCCGGGCGTGGGAAGCGAGAACGCTACCGCACGACCACGAGATGCGGGCTCATAAGCTGTGAGTGATGTTCCCGTAGTAAGGCCCAAAAGTCGAGAACATTCTTACTGCCGTCTCGGAAAAGATAACGCACAGTCAAACCTCGAACCCAAGTCACTGCGTTTGTCTTTGTTCGGGGATAATATGTCCTATCTGGGAGAAGTAGTATGCGTGGTTCTATTGTTTGCGGCCCCACCCGAAGGAAGAAGGCGATCATTTTTTTGACCAAACACCATACGTCCGCCGAAGGACCGCATATCAGGCGATGCTCCTCAGTGTCTATAACATTGCACTGCGGACACAGTGGCTCGTCCGCCATATGAATTGTATGCAACCTGGAACGAGTCACATATTACCCATTTACCACCTGATACCACAGTGCGCGCGTTCCCGTATCAAGGTGTGGGTGGTGCACTGTACGCCATACCACTGACCACGTAACTGTTGGTTGGCGGCGCTCTACGGCATTATTCGGCCGTCGTCGAGTCAAGATGTGATATATATCACGTGTCGTTGCCGTCCTGGTAGTCGGTAGTTCCATATGTACATAACTGTGTTCCACAAAGAAGGTTCGCATATGGGCAAGCGATGGTGAGATGTGAGACACCGCTACCGGAGCCGAACGAGAAGATGGAGCGAGTTCGTCTATCAAGGTGCCCGTCAGACTGGTGTGGTGTCGTGTCCACATCTTTATCATTGTGGTTACATAAATAGCCACTGCTCGGTCGCGTACGTGGACTAGTCCAAGACCTCCACGACTACGAGGAAGGGTGAGGGTTTCGTATCCTACCTTAAAAAGCAGACCTGTGCTCACAAAATATCCTAGTGCCGCTAGGATTCGGCGTGCCAACACCACCGGCATAGGAAGAACTTGTGCCAGGTGTGGGATGCGAGAAGCTAGATAAATGTTGGCAAACGTGGCCCGTTGTATCATATCCAGTTCCCTTAACCTGTGACTTCGGACACTCGCACGAATTGTTTGCAGAAGATGTCTGTAACTCAGTGCCGCCGTGCGTCGAACGTCTGTAGTGAAGATAATTCCTAGGCATTTCATCTTGTTGATCGGCTGTAATGGTGCTACACTTCCTGTCGGGAGTCCTCTCCCGATGTTCAACGCTCCCGACTTTGCCATATTCAGGCGACTTCCCGTAGCCATACAATACAAATTAATCCGATGAAAGGCCGCTCTTGCCTCGTCGCCTGACCGTGCTCCCGCAGAGCAGCGGCTCGACAGCGATGGCATACAATATCGTTGACAGCGGACACCCTTGTCTGAGCGATCGTGATATGGCGATGGGTCCCACCAAGCGTCCATTGATGAGCACTTTGGATGCGGCTCCGTGGAGTAGTCTCATGACGACGGTGACAAAACTTTCCGGAAACTTCATTTTCGTCATCACGTCCGCAAGATAAGCATGACTCAGCCTGTCAAATGCGCGATCGAAGTCTATCGATACCAATACACCCCGGAGACATGTTACCACTCAGCTACCGGGGGCGGACAACTTAAATTGGAAGGAACACGTAGAAAATGTTGTGGGGAAGGCTAATCAAAGACTGCGTTTTATTGGCAGTACACTTAGAAAAATGCAACAGATCTACCTAAGGAGACTGCCTACACTACGCTCGTCCGTCCTTTTTTATAATACTGCTGCGCGGTGTGAGATCCTTACCAGGTAGGACTGGCGGAGTACATCGAAAAAGTTCAAAGAAGGGCAGCACGTTTTGTATTATAGCGAAATATTGGATAGAGTGTCACAGGAATGATACAGGATTTGGGCTTGACACCATGAAAAGAAAGGCGTTTTTCGTTGCGATGGAATCTTCTCACGAAATTCCAGTCATCAACTTTATCCTCCGAACGCGAAAATATTTTGTTGACACCGACCTACATAGGGAGGAACGATCACCACGATAAAATAAGGGAAATCAGAGCTGGTACGGAAAGATATAGGTGTTCGTTCTTTCCACGCGCTATACGAGATTGCAGTAATAGAAAATTGTGGAGGTGGTTCGATGAACCCTCTGTTAGGCATTTAAATGTAATTTGCATAGTATCATTGTAGATGTACACTCCTGGAAATTGAAATAAGAACACCGTGAATTCATTGTCCCAGGAAGGGGAAACTTTATTGACACATTCCTGGGGTCAGATACATCACATGATCACACTGACAGAACCACAGGCACATAGACACAGGCAACAGAGCATGCACAATGTCGGCACTACTACAGTGTATATCCACCTTTCGCAGCAATGCAGGCTGCTATTCTCCCATGGAGACGATCGTAGAGATGCTGGATGTAGTCCTGTGGAACGGCTTGCCATGCCATTTCCACCTGGCGCCTCAGTTGGACCAGCGTTCGTGCTGGACGTGCAGACCGCGTGAGACGACGCTTCATCCAGTCCCTAACATGCTCAATGGGGGACAGATCCGGAGATCTTGCTGGCCAGGGTAGTTGACTTACACCTTCTAGAGCACGTTGGGTGGCACGGGATACATGCGGACGTGCATTGTCCTGTTGGAACAGCAAGTTCCCTTGCCGGTCTAGGAATGGTAGAACGATGGGTTCGATGACGGTTTGGATGTACCGTGCACTATTCAGTGTCCCCTCGACGATCACCTGTGGTGTACGGCCAGTGTAGGAGATCGCTCCCCACACCATGATGCCGGGTGTTGGCCCTGTGTGCCTCGGTCGTATGCAGTCCTGATTGTGGCGCTCACCTGCACGGCACCAAACACGCATACGACCATCATTGGCACCAAGGCAGAAGCGACTCTCATCGCTGAAGACGACACGTCTCCATTTGTCCCTCCATTCACGCCTGTCGCGACACCACTGGAGGCGGGCTGCACGATGTTGGGGCGTGAGCGGAAGACGGCCTAACGGTGTGCGGGACCGTAGCCCAGCTTCATGGAGACGGTTGCGAATGGTCCTCGCCGATACCCCAGGAGCAACAGTGTCCCTAATTTGCTGGGAAGTGGCGGTACGGTCCCCTACAGCACTGCGTAGGATCCTACGGTCTTGGCGTGCATCCGTGCGTCGCTGCGGTCCGGTCCCAGGTCGACGGGCACGTGCACCTTCCGCCGACCACTGGCGACAACATCGAAGTACTGTGGAGACCTCACGCCCCACGTGTTGAGCAATTCGGCGGTACGTCCACCCGGCCTCCCGCATGCCCACTATACGCCCTCGCTCAAAGTCCGTCAACTGCACATACGGTTCACGTCCACGCTGTCGCGGCATGCTACCAGTGTTAAAGACTGCGATGGAGCTCCGTATGCCACGGCAAACTGGCTGACACTGACGGCGGCGGTGCACAAATGCTGCGCAGCTAGCGCCATTCGACGGCCAACACCGCGGTTCCTGGTGTGTCCGCTGTGCCGTGCGTGTGATCATTGCTTGTACAGCCCTCTCGCAGTGTCCGGAGCAAGTATGGTGGGTCTGACACACCGGTGTCAATGTGTTCTTTTTTCCATTTCCTGGAGTGTAGATGTAGCTGTAGAGGTGGGATCTGCAGGAGATTCACTGTTCGTGCCTTTCGGCGGCTCACATGAACAGATCTGTTGCCAACTGGTGTGGCAACGGCCTTGCCGCAGTGGATACACCGGTTCCCGTAAGATCACCGAAGGTAAGCGCTGTCTGGCGTGGCCGGCACTTGGATGGGGGACCATCCGGGCCGCCATGTGCTGTTGCCATTTTTCGGGGTGCACTCAGCCTCGTGATGCCAATTGAGGAGCTACTCGACCGAATAGTAGCGGTGTTCTGACCACACGCCCCTCCTATCCGCATCCTCACCTGAGGATGCCACGGCGGTTGGATGGTCCCGATGGGCCACTTGTGGCCTGAAGACGGAGTGCGTTGCTTTTTTGTTGCAAACTGGTCATCCAAAGCCAATGAGATAATCAGTTGCGGGTTGCTTAGCGTAGCATAAATGTTGCTTTAGGTAGGTAAACGACTGAGCAATTGTCACGCTAAGGCAGGCACTTCTTCAGCAAAACGAGCAGTTTCGTTTTCTTTCGGACGAGGTCGTAGACGTCTTTAGCGGGCACAATAGAAGGAAAAACGGATGATTAGGGTTCGATGTTCCACTGACGAGGAGGTCATTAGAGCCAGAACTTAAGCTCGGACTAGGCAAGGATGAGAAATTAAACAAACCGCGTCCTTTTCGGGAAAACCGTCTCAGAATTAGGCTTTAAGGAGACCAAGGAAAACATAGCTCAGGATGGCGGGACGGGGCTCTGAACCATCGACCTACAGAATGGGAATCCAGTGTCTTCCTACCAGTGTACCACGGCGCTCGGTCAGACAGGAAAAGCCAGCTCAATGGATCATCTCCAGAACCAGTCGTAGAAGATTGTTTAACAGGCTGCAATACCTTTATAAATATAATACGTACAGGGTGAGCACAATGTCTTTCCCCATCACAAAAATTTATTTATATGGAACTATGCTAAATACTGCTATACTTTTTGTTGCAAGTGATAGCGCAACTCTTTAAAGTTTTTTTTCCTGTAAACACTTGCACATGACTCCGTTTTTCTGTAGGTGGTAACTTAACACATGAATTTTTTATCGACACCCTTCTACATCTGTTCTGACAGCATCTTATTTCTTTTCTCTTTCTCTTGTTACTGGTAGTGTAATTTTGGACTACTACTGCACAATAGCGCTTATGCACGAGAAAGACCAATGTGTTTTGTGGGTCCGTGAAACACGGTCGCCTATTACAGTTCAGCAACAGTTCCGAACTGCGTATAATCGGGATGTGCCAGATGTGGCAGGTATCAAAAACTGATACGAAAAGTCTAAAGAGACTGATAATATTGTGACATTGCAAAAGGCGGTAGATGTGGAGTGAGTGACGACACTTCGATACCCTGCTCACAGCTTTTCAACTCATTCCGCGGAAATGGACGTGTGGTGTTCCCAGAGAAACAGGAGCACCTGAAAACACTGTTGTGAAGATTTTACGGAAACGACTGAACTTCTGTGCATACTAAAGGCAACCGCTGCGTGCTCTGCAGCCATATGATAGACCGAGTCGTGCTGAATTTCTAGCAACAGGCGGGACCGAATCGGTGCAGACAATGACTTCCTTAATAAAGTTTGTTTGTCTTATGCAGTTACTTTTCTCTTCTCTGGCAACGTAAACGAGAATAATATATGGATCTGGGGCTCCGAGGATCCTCATATCGTGGTACAGCAGATAAGAAACTACCCGAAAATAAATGTGTATTGCGGCTTAATACACGGCTCCGCTATTGGACCCTTGTATTTCATTCAGCTTACCATTGGGGCAACAGTTTACTTAGACGTATTGGATTTTCACAGTGCACCTCAGTTACAGGTATTTCAACCATGTGGAGTGTTTCAACAAGATGGTGCGCTGCCACCTGGGGGTTATTTTTCCGCCAATCCTAGAATGAAACCTTTCCGAACAGACAGATCGGTATAGATTGTCCTACACCAAGGCAGTCAAGGTCACAAGACATAATCCTTCTTGATTAAAGATAATGTGTTCATTTCACCAGTTCCTGATGTGCATACTCTCACGGCGCAAATGAGAATGCTGTAGGAGCGTTGATACAACAAATGTCAGAAAAGATATGAAGAGGAACTGAATATCGCCTAGACATACTACAGGCAACAAATGGAATACTTATGGAAGTGTATTTGTAAAAAAACTTTATAATCTGACCTACCATCTGCAACAAATCACATAGCATTGTGTAGTATGGTTCCTTAGAAATAAATTTTTTTAGTGATGGAAATACTTTATAGTCACTCCTTATTTCACCGACGACATATATCAGATGGTTATAACCAAAGTGCAGGTTCTCACAGAGGTCCAGTGTGGGCTGTAACTTCCGTGTGACAGCGAAACTTGGTAGATATGCCAATGGGTTGATGCGGAGCAGAATTAGGCTGGGAACAATTAGTTCCAGTTTTGGCCACGAGGTGTAAATCTGCCGCTGTGAAAGCAAGAAAGACGTATGTAAATGTTTCCGTGTGTAACGGTTTAGGAAAGGGATGTGGACAGAATAGGTCAGGCAAGTGAGAAGCGCATAATCTTGGTTCTATTACTAACCTCCGTTTTCACAATTTGTTCAGTATGAGCGCCAGAGATGTCGACGAGATGCAGCGCCCATAAAAGGACGTGATCGACAGTTGCTCGCAGCAGTTTCGGTGGAATCTGAGCAACGAGTTTCTGCATACTGGCCTTCAGAACAGGTAGAGACCGAAGGTGTAGCCAGTAAATGCAGTCATTTAGATACTCCAGAGCCAAAAGAGACATGGGTTCAGATTAGGTGATCTTGCAGGCCATGCATTTGGAAGACCCCTGGAGATAACACGTTTGTGGAACGCTGTATTAAGCAGGTCTTTCACTTTGCGAGCGACGTGAGGTCTTGTCCCATTTCGTATGGTAACGATGGTTTCCATATAGTTGCGCTCTTCTAAAACAGGAATCACATGGTGTACAAGCAGGTCTCTATAACATGCAGACTTCACGGTACACCTGACAAGCCCTCTGGGTATGTTCTATTTAAAGAAAAGCGGACCGAGAACAATGGTGCTTGGAAATCCACACCACACAGTCACATAAGGCGAACGCAATGGTTTAACTGGTTCAAATAGCTCTAAGCGCTATGGGACTTAACATCTGAGGTTATCAGTCCCCTAGAACCTAGAACTACTTAAACCTAACTAACCTAAGGACAGGACACACACCCATGCCCGAGGCAGGATTTGAACCTGCGACCGTAGCAGCAGCACGGTTCCGGACTGAAGCGCCTAGAACCTTTCGGGCACAGGGGCCGGCGAACGCAAATGTTTGTTCATGCACAACACACAGTATTACAGTACCCCAAATTCAGCGGTTCTGTGTATTCACTGCGCTCTTTAGTGTAAAATGTGCCTCATCACTCCACAGAATATTGCCCAGCCGCATGTCATCAACTTCGATCCGTGTCAGTAACCGAAGAGCTAATTCAGAACGTTGCTGCAGATTAAGAGGCTTCAGTTGCTGCGCCGTCTGGATCTTGTACGGGTACTAGTGTAAAACAGACTGCAAAACTTTCCGTACTGTTTACCGTAGGATGGACAACACACGCGACACTGCACTAGCACTCGCACTATCCGGGGCAAGTGCTGCATGGTCAGTTACAGCAGCAGCAACCTCAATAGCTTCCACGGAGATAGGATGACTCCCTCTTCCTGGTGCCACATCAAGCTCACCCATGTTTTCGAATTTCTCATCATCTTCTTTAAACCATTTAATGACACTGGGCCTTTCCCAGGACCTTTAAGACAGCGATATGCTCACAATGCAGCACTGTAATTGCTGCTATTCACGTAAAACAATTTCACTAACAGCGCACAGTCTCTCTTCTCGGTAGCCATTCTGTTCACTCATGTTATGTTTTCTCAAGTGGCAACATGGATATACAGGGTTACAATTATTGTACTTTATTGAAAAAAAAATCGTATATCAGTTACATACTTCTGCGTGCATACACTTTATCTCACATGTAAACGTCACTATGTAAGGTGGCAATAATTTCGCACCTTACAAGAACTCATTCATATACGAGGGCTATCCTCAAAGTACATTACGTTTTGGAATTAAAAATAAATAAAGTATTGGAATTTTTTTATTATATACAGATGAAAGCCAAACTTACATACTACTTTTCTACATAGTTGCCATTTAAATTAAGGCACTTACCGTAGCGATGGACGAGCTTGGAAATTCCTTCGTCGTAAAATTCGGGCGCCTGCGCCTTCAACCATGTGGTTACCTCTTCTTTTGGGACAGAAAAGGTGTGATTTTTGTGGATTTCCTGAAAAGAGACACTACAATAAACTCTCAAAGGTATTGCCAAACTCTGCACAACCTCAGAAGAGGAATACAAAACAAGCGCAGGGGAAAGTTGGGCTCAAAGATCTTGCTGATTCACGACAACGCCCGGGCCCACACGGCAAATGCCACTCGTGAAGTTCTCGAATCTTTTAAGTGGGAGTTGTTTCCTCATCCGCCGTACAGTCCCGACCTGGCACCGAGCGTCTTCCACTTATTCCCAGCAATGAAGAAGTGGTTGGCTATGCAGCGTTTTGATGACGACGCACAGCTTCAAGAAGAGGTAACCACGTGGTTGAAGGCGCAGGCGGCCGAATTTTACGACGAAGGAATTTCCAAGCTCGTCCATCGCTACGATAAGTGCCTTAATTTAAATGGCAACTATGTAGAAAAGTAGTATTTAAGTGTGGCTTTCATCTGTATACAGGGTGTTACAAAAACGTACGGCCAAATTTTCAGGAAACATTCCTAACACACAAAGAAAGAAAATATGTTATGTGGACATGTGTCCGGAAACGCTTACTTTCCATGTTAGAGCTCATTTTATTACTTCTCTTCAATTCACATTAATCATAGAATGGAAACACACAGCAACAGAACGTACCAGCGTGACTTCACTTTGTTACAGAAAATGTTCAAAATGTCCTCCGTTAGCGAGGATACATGCATCCACCCTCCGTCGCATGGAATCCCTGATGCGCTGATGCAGCCCTGGAGAATGGCTTATTGTATCACAGCCGTCCACAATACGAGCACGAAGAGTCTCTA
The DNA here is from genome assembly GCF_023864275.1 of Schistocerca cancellata. NCBI lineage: Eukaryota > Metazoa > Arthropoda > Insecta > Orthoptera > Acrididae > Schistocerca > Schistocerca cancellata. The sequence continues at coordinate 279,269,397 of NC_064634.1, read as the reverse complement.
CATTTGGTACCGGGGTTCTAGCAGCACATGTAGAGTATCCCGTATGAAATCATGATAACGTGCTCCATTGAGCGTAGGTGGAAAAACTAAAATGAGCTCTAACATGGAAATCAAGCGTTTCCGGACACATGTCCGCATAACGTTTTTTCTTTATTTGTGTGTGAGGAATGTTTCCTGAAAGTTTGGCCGTACCTTTTTTGTAACATCCTGTATAATAAAAAAAATTTCCAATACTTTATTTATTTTTAATTCCAAAACGTAATGTACTTTGCTGATAGCCCTCGTACATTGCCGTGATCCACAAACACAATTAGGTATCATGTGATGGGTTGTACACCGTATATACGAATATATAAAGGAGACTGGCATTGTCACGTACGTCTTCTAAATAACTGTTAACGCTTATTGCATGAAAGGTGACGGAGTGGCTTTATTATAAAAATGGCGTAATAAATGATTGTCTATACTAGTATAGGTTGGAACGCCAGTGGAGATGAAACGGCAAGCAGAACTCAAGCTCTGGGTGGAAGGCCCACACAGGTGTTGGTCCTGCTTAAACACAGGAAGTAGCTAGACTGACATCGTGGCACCTGAGCTCTGCAGCACAAGAGGGTGACGGCCGGCCGCTATTGTAGTAGGGGCCGGAAGGATAACCGGATAATACTTCCGAACTCTGAAAATCTTGGACACAGGTGAGAGGAACGAAGAAGCGGCACCCCGAAACCACGCAGGCTGGGTTATTTCCAAGGATTTTTACTCAGAAGCGTACCACCGTAGGAGTGTAGGTTTTTCCTCGCAAACTTTCCGCGCTGGACGACAGCAGACTAAAATATGGTTGCTCGGCGTTCGGAAGAATCTGTAGAGAGGGAGAATATTCCGTGGTTTCGGGAATATGATTCGTTTTCGGAATTACGATGGTAGGGGAAGCTGGGAAGCCAGCGCTGGTGAGACGTGGTCTTCCGTTGTGAGTGCCCGTGTGTGACGGTCTCTCGGTATCATCTTTGTTGGTACAGACGAACTTGCTGTCCTTTATCTCAGGAGAGTTTATAGTTAGAACAGTTAGGCACTGTACTGTTGCGAACCTATGCGATTGTGGACTTCACATCCGGGTTGGAAGTCGTCGTTGAGTACGCTGCGTTCAGTAATTGAGAGCACTTTCTCTGCCTATGCTTACGTTGAGACCTTATCTGAACTCCGTCCTTGTGGCTGGGAGTTCGCGTTTCTCGTCAGTAGAACACAGAAAGGAGAAGACAGTATTAGAGTGTATTAGTCAGAGGACCGCCTTCTGCCGTCCTAGTGTTTGAAAGTATTTTATTTTGTGGCTGGCGTTCTTCCATCGACGCAGAGGTGTACGAGAACCGGGACGCCGACACACCAGACGCAGTACATACGGTGATACCGCAAACTGCTTCGGCTTATTAGGGCTATTAAGCTGAAAAGCTTTGATCACGTTAGTGTATTTTCATTGAGGTTCCACACCACCGTAGATCACTTTTGAAAGTAGTGTCTTCTAGTGTTTGGTACGTAGATGATGTCAGTCATTTCGCGTTATTGATATTAGATCGCACAGTCATAATAAGGGGCAGAGCTGGGTAATTGATTAGTAATTTTACTTAGGAAATGTAAACTTGGTTATATAAAGGTTTTTTTAATCTACAATAAAATATAAGCAGGAACAACGTTTATCATTTAGTTGGATTAGTTGCCTTCCTCATTCATTTATGTTTAGATTGTAATTTATAGAATTAAGAGATACTAAGATCTGATTCAGCGGGTAGTCAGACAGGGCCAAATCTTCATTTTGGCGTTTATTATTTTCCGTTCCGCACATTCATTTTAATCCGCCTGGAGCAGCATCTTGGAACTACAGATATTCAGATTTAGGTTATGAAGCGTTCGATATGCTGCCATCACTGGCGACTTTGTGGCGCAGACAAATAGCGAAATAATGCGTGACTCGCTGAAGTGTCAGGACATCGATGCTCTCGATGACCTCCTAAATGGCTGTTTTCAGCTCAGCAATACGAGGTGCATTCAAGTTCTAAGGCCTCCGATTTTTTTTCTCCGGACTGGAAAGAGATAGAAACATGCGCATTGTTTTAAAATGAGGCCGCGTTCATTGTCAATACGTCCCAGAGATGGCAGCACCGTACGGCAGATGGAATTTTACCGCCAGCGGCGAGAATGAGAACTGTTTTAAATACTTAAAATGGCGACGTTTTCCTTACTTGAACAGCGTGCAATCATTCATTTTCTGAATTTGCGTGGTGTGAAACCAATTGAAATTCATCGACAGTTGAAGGAGACATGTGGTGATGGAGTTATGGATGTGTTGAAAGTGCGTTCGTGGATGCAAAAGTTTAATGAAGGCAGAACATCGTGTGACAACAAACCGAAACAACCTCAGGCTCGCACAAGCCGGTCTGACGACATGATCGAGAAAGTGGAGAGAATTGTTTTGGGGGATCACCGAATGACTGTTGAACAGATCGCCTCCAGAGTTGGAATTTCTGTGGGTTCTGTGCACACAATCCTGCATGACGACCTGAAAATGCGAAAAGTGTCATCCAGGTGGGTGCCACGAGTGCTGACGGACGACCACATAGCTGCTCGTGTGGCATGTTGCCAAGCAATGTTGACGCGCAACGATAGCATGAATGGGACTTTCTTTTCGTCGGTTGTGACAATGGATGAGACGTGGATGCCGTTTTTCAATCCAGAAACAAAGCGCCAGTCAGCTCAATGGAAGCACACAGATTCACCGCCACCAAAAAAATTTCGGGTAACCGCCAGTGCTGAAAAAATGGTGGGGTCCATGTTCTGGGACAGCGAGGGCGTAATCCTTACCCATTGGGTTCCAAAGGGCACTACGGTAACAGGTGCATCCTACGAAAATGTTTTGAAGAACAAATTCCTTCCTGCACTGCAACAAAAACGTCCGGGAAGGGCTGCGCGTGTGCTGTTTCACCAAGACAACGCACCCGCGCATCGAGCTAATGTTATGCAACAGCTTCTTCGTGATAACAACTTTGAAGTGATTCCTCATGCTCCCTACTCACCTGACCTGGCTCCTAGTGACTTTCAGCTTTTTCCAACAATGAAAGACACTCTCCGTGGCTCCACATTCACCAGCCGTGCTGCTATTGCCTCAGCGATTTTCCAGTGGTCAAAACAGACTCCTAAAGATGCCTTCGCCGCTGCCATGGAATCATAGCGTCAGCGTTGTGAAAAATGTCTGCGTCTGCAGGGCGATTACGTCGAGAAGTAACGCCAGTTTCATCGATTTCGGGTGAGTAGTTAATTAGAAAAAAAAATCGGAGGCCTTAGAACTTGAATGCACCTCGTAGCTTTGGGGCTATTGTTGTACATCTGGTATTTAATATAGCCCCACAAGAAGAAGTCGCACGTGTTTAGATTTGGAGAACATGGAGGCCAATTGATGCCCTTGCCAGAGGCCTCTCGGTACCCCAGAGCAAGAACGCGGTCCTCAAAGTATTCCTCCAGGACATTTAACACTCTCCTGCTCCGATGAGATCGAGATCTTGCATAAACCACATGTTGTCAAAATCATGGTCACTTTGGATAATGGGGATGAAATCATCTTGCAACACCTTCACGTACCGCTCTGTAGTTGCCACGCCATCAAAGAATATCGCACCGATTGTTCCGTCACTGGTAATTTTGGTAATTTGTGATAAGGTCTTATTGGACCAAACCGCTGAGGTCATTGGTCCCTAAGCCTACACACTACTTAATCTAACTTGAACTAACTTACGCTATGGACTCACCCATGCCCGAGGGAGGACTCGAACCTCCGACGGGGGATAGCCGCACTGACCGTTACAAGGCGCCTAGACCGCGCGGCTACCTCGCGTGGCCCGTGACTGGACAATGCAAACCACACAGTCACCCGTTGAAGGTGAAGAGACTTCCCGATCGCGAAACGCGGATTCTCAGTTCCCCAAATGCGTCAATTTTGCTTGTTGACGAACCCATCTCAATGAAAGTGGGCTTCGTAGCTAAACCAAACAACAATGCGCATACTAATCCATATCATGCCCGGCGGCCAACAGTGCAGTTTAACGTCCTAACGCATACCGTTCAGAAATTATGACGATTTTATTTCATATATTTCAATAACTGTCACCCTGTAATACCGTCATACAAACGGAGTGCAGTGCAAATTTGCACCTGGTAGCAAAAATTGGAACGAACTTTTTTCCAACATAAATTGACTCAGCGATAATGCATCCACCAACTTTCGGGGCCGTTCGGTAATGACACTGTAAATCCGTGAGTAGTTGTACTTTAATTGTAACCACCAGGTAGATCGTATAGATGAGAGGGAAGTTTGCATATTTCAACAGTATCAGGTCTACATGTAACACCTATGATTGACTTATTTTGTATCTGTATCGATATTTCTATGTCAATTTGTAGTACTGCTTATGTATAATGTTGTATCTGTCACGGAAATTACTTGACAATGTATACATATCTCTGTTATGTGAAATTTTGAACGACGTTATCTAAACTATGCTTGTGAATTTAAATAACTACTGGAATAATTGTTGTCTAATGTACTGTAAATTACTTGGCCAATTGTTAGGGAACGTAGTGTTGAATGTAAAAGATGTGAGGAAGCCCCGCAGCTGCGGAAGGAGGCTGACGGAGTGGAAAAGCTGTGGTTGGCGCGCAAGTGGCAAATTGCCCTATGTGATGGATAAGGACTCTGAGCTGAGCAGTGCTGTGGTTGGCATCTCGTTAGCACTAGCTGATCATCGTGGCTCATATTCCTGGAGTTTTGAGGCCAGAAGAGATTATGGGCAATATTTATGGGCCTCGGATGCTGCATTTGGGATACCATTATCATGGCATGATTTTTTGGCCCTATAAATATAATTCCGACGCCAAGAAGATATGCAACAGGGCGAGGCCAACGGTATTGCTATGACTGCAACGCCTTCAGATTAATAGCCACTGCAAATTATGCCACCAGTACTACCAACCTTCCACCAAATTGTTAATACTGGGCACTCTTTAGATGGATCAGGTATTTGTGAAATTTGGTCGATTTTATAATAATAATTGTGGTGTTGCTAAAAACTCTATCTTACTCTCGTGATTATCACAAATCACAAAGCTGGGCAGGAATCCTATCCTATTGAATTTAATTCTGAGTGTCCTGATTTATTATGAGAAAGTGGGCGAGTTTGAATTTAATGTTGTGTTGTTGTTTGCACAGCCAATAATATGTCTGAGTAAGACAAAAGACTGCTTATGAAAGCCCATTTGTTATTTAAAGTGTAATAGTTTTTTGTGCCTTGCTTAATTAATAATTAATGATAAGAATACTTACCATTTCTCGTACATATTGGTGTAGTTTTGTTAATGAGCATGTTTCTGCAGACCATGAAAGTTTAAGGGCCCTCATGCACTAGGCTAGTTAGTTAATGAAGCAATGCAAAGGTTCTTTCAGAGACAGTGAAGTTAGATTTGCATTCTGTTTAGTTCCTTCAAACCGAGTTTAAGAAAGAACAATTTACTGTGTTATCTATTCTAATGCAAGTTTGTTAATGAGCAGGTACTAACAAGGGAACCTCCCCATCGCACCCCTCTCAGATTTAGTTATAAGTTGGCACAGTGGATAGGCCTCGAGAAACTGAACACAGATAAATCGAGAAAACAGGAAGAAGTTGTGTGGAACTATGAAAAAAATTAGCAAAATATACAAACAGAGTAGTCCATGCTTAAGATATGCAACATCATGGATAAATTGAGCTCATGAGTGCCGTGGTCCCGTGGTTAGCGTGAGCAGCTGCGGAGCGAGAGGTCCTTGGTTCAAGTCCTCCCTCGTGTGAAAAGTTTACTTTCTTTATTTTCGCAAAATTTTGATCTGTCCGTCCGTTCATTGACGTCTCTGTTCACTGTAGTAAGTTTAGTGTCTTTGTTTTGCGACCGCACCGCAAAACCGTGCGATTAGTAGACGAAAGGACGTGCCTCTCCAATGGGAACCGAAAACATTTGATCGTAAGGTCATAGGTCAACCGATTCTTCCACAGGAAAACACGTTTGATATATTCTATACGACACTGGTGACGAAATGTGCGTCACATGACAGGAATAAGTTGTCGACCCACCTAACTTGTACACTTGGCGAATGGGTGGAAAGATTCTTCTACCTTGCCCGATTTAGGTTTTCTTGTGGATGTGATAATCACTCCCAACAAAGTGATGAAAACATAAGAGTTTGTCTCATTAACTGCAACAAATGAATGCAACAGATACACAGTCGCACAGTTTTCCCTTTTATCGTTTTCAAATTTTTCTGTGTGTAGACCGTTAAATCCTGCATATATCCAAGCAAATCTGAATATGTCCTGGAATTTTTGAGAGCAAAGTTGATTATGTGTGAGTGCCTGAACTTTGATAATTGGTTGATAAAAAAAATTAAACTTTTCACCCGAGGGAAGATCTGAACCATTGACCTTTCGTTCCACATCTCCTCACGCTAACCACGGGACCACGGCGCTCCTGAGCGCTCACCATCCTTGATGGTGCCTATGTTGCACATGGACTACTCAGTTTGTATATTTTGCTTATTTTTTTTCATAGTTTCACACAACTTCTTCCTGTTTTCTCGACTGATCTGTGTTCAGGTTTTCAAGGCCTATCCACTGTGCCAACTTATAACCAAATCTGAGGGGGGTGCGATGGGAAGGTTCCCTTGTAAGGAATGAAGTTACAGATTATGATAATTAGCAGACCCCCTGATTTAAATTCAGTCCTTTCAAGCATTTCCCCGCTCAGTATTGCCGCTAGTTTCATGTGTGTCGGTAATTGGTTTTATACACTGTTACACATAGTTCATTTAAGGTATGTGTCCTTGAGAGGCATATGTTACTATTTACTATCTCATTGGTCATTTGTTTGTTAGTATCACATTTATCTGCAAGGTTAGGTTACTGTGTTGTCAGATACAAGAAAGAGTTTTGTGTGTTGGTCAAAGAAGGTTAGATTATTCTTAGCATTTCCACCTGCTTTATCATTTTGCTTGACACAAGAGTGTCTAATATGGTTGGCGACCAGTTTTAATATGTAATGTTACAACTTGCTTTTGTGCTGAGAGAATGTTCCTGACCCACCGTTTATTGTTACTTATACTCGGCTGCAGTGTTTCGGAAACGAATCCCAGTTTGACTGTTCTGTTTCCATTAGGTTATCTCACGGTCACAACTTTCGAAAATTCCTCGCAGAGGTATAACGTTAGCATCGATTGCCGTTTTAAGGTGGTCGTTGGTACTGTAACATACACATTTTCACATAAAATGTATATCTAGGCGAGATAACGCGTACACGGAATTTAGTGAGTCAGGCACGTCAAGCACTTGATTGGGGATCCCCCAAATTGCTGCTATACTCTCTATTCTATTGTTGATGTTGAGTTTGGACTGTACAGATTCTAGGCAGTCCCGCTGTGATCGTGGTGCCTTAAGTGCACGCCTTTTTGGTAAAGATGACTGTGATGAAGAATGATAGCAGGGACAACGCCAGTGGAACAAGAGCTAAACCCCAAGAAGTTGGCCAACCTGTCTCCGTGTCATCCTTTGCAATATGATGCCGATTGGAAGTGGATTGGTGGGGTACTGCTCTCCCAGCCGTTGTTGACTTTCCAAACTTTGGGGCCACTACTTCACATTCCAGAAACTCCTCAACTGGAATCACAAACCTGTGTACAGCCCATTGCAGTCCTTCCACCAAGGAAATTCGGCTAGCAGCATCGGGAATGAACCAAGGTCTTCTGCATGACAGACCCTCTGCCCACTCAGCTATACAACACCAGAAGAACCTGTTGTCGAAAGCTAATTGCGAAAATTCAAATAAAGTCAGGCAGATGACTGTGGATTAGAAATATTTTTAGGAGTATAGTTTCTTAAGTCATTTGGATTTTAACCAGGTGTCCCCGAGCCGTGCTGGTTCGTGTCGATAGAGGTTGTCCCCTATTATCTGTGGCAATTACCTAGCAACTGGTGTGGTCTTTTTCCACCACAGTGCAATACCTGTCCTCCTGCCAGATTTTACAGGGTTCATAACACAGGCTGAGATTCAGGTTGTTTTGGGCTTCGCGCAGTAGCAGGTGAGTACAAAGTAGTGCTTGCCAAGAATAACGGGCTTTGGGCTGTGCCGACTAGCAAGTGGAAGACGACGCACATTCCAGATGGTATACTGCAAGGGTGTGCGGTAGCCCAAGGGCCTGGGTTAGTAGTGGACGGAGGCCAGATGGATTAAGGAACCAACTGCCCACTCCATCCCATGTGCCAGCTGTCGCCACCAAGGAATAAAAGCTCGTGAGAACGTGTTCTGCAAACAGTGCCTCGTGTTTCGATGAGACTAATCTTGGCTAGTATCGTTTGATTGCCAAGTTTCATCTCTTTCTGTAACAACAAGGCAATGTGACCTAGTCATAACACTGTTTCTGACATTGAATATGGTGTGAGGCGTGGCACTCCTATTGTTTTCTGGCCTTAACAGAGGGCTTCTGGACTTTGGTTTATTGAAGCCTCTTTGTTTTGGAGTTTAAAAGATTTATTAATTTACCTTCTTTTTTTCAAAAGCTCACAGTTATAATTTCATTAATTTTTGCTCTGTTTTCTCTGCTGATTAATCACTTTGCTGATTCTTTAATTAAAACAGATGGCTTTATTAATGTTCTTAATTTCTGTTCCATGTTTTGAAGGGTAATAGCTTTCTCAGTGTTTTAAAATTTTCAGAGCTCTGATACTTATGGGGTTTAAGCGTTCGTGAGAGCATTTATCCTGTACATCCCATCATGCAGACTTGATACTCATAGATTTTAATAAGTTTATTTAATATTATAGTATGGCCAGTTACTGTGTGACCTTAACCGCGGCGTCGGGCAGAATGCTAGAGACTGAGGCTGGCTCCTGGTTGTATGGCATGAGTTCGACTTTCGTAAGTACATCTCATTCAGAAACGAAGTTACTCTTGTATTTTCTTTTATTTTATACCTTTTGGCAAGTAATGCAATTTATTCTGTTATTGGCATACTGGCCTGAGGAAATAAAATCATTCTCGTTCGGTGAAGTAATTATTTTCTTGGTCTAGCAACTTCCACGCACGACTCCTCACGCCCTACCTGTAGCGGAGGGTAGTTATCTGGGTGCAGCCAAAAGTAGTTATAAAAAAAATCTTCTTAATAACACAAGTTGGTGCATGTTAAGAACAGAGATGAATGATATGCAGAGTCCACCCTTTTATGTTCGTGTTTTGCGTGCTTCATCAGTTATGAAACCAAGGTGTGTACTAGCAATTTAGTATTTAAAAAAGGAGCGTGTCGAACATGAATTGAAAATACGTGATACAATAAATCGGTATTTCTGGAACCTTTTATCAACAGTAGATTAGGATACCAACCATCGTTATTGAACTTTACGATTCCATTCTTTATTCTACTACTTTTTTCATAACTTACAAATCTGATTTTCAATAAAGAAGCCTTTGGGATCGATGCATTGTATGATAACAATTATTTATAATTTCGTCTTTTTTTTCATGTGCTTCGTAATATTTTGAGAATCCATTTTTACCTCTGACTGTGAAAAAGTTAGTTATCCAGTAAATTCCATTTGTTTCTTTTGTCTGTTTTGCTATTATCTCATGTTTTGTATTGTTTGGTCATTCAGAGTCCATTCAAAATTTTGTACACAAATATGTAATCACATTATTGCTATAAATTTTATTTATATCCTGAGTCACGTTTCCTTGGTAACTGTTACCGCAAGCCCGCAGAAAAAAAGTGCAAGACTTATTTTGCTTATTTGTTAGTTTAGGAAAGATATAGAAATCACTTCTGCAAAGATGTATCGCTGATACATTTTAACAAAGACTTTTGCTATCAATACGTAATTTTCATGTAACAGAGTCTTTGTTCAGTTTTCGAAGAGTACAGTCTAGTTTTGTCAGTGTCATTGAGTGAAGTATTTCTGGTGTGACTTTTGTGAACTCATTGTACAGCACGAATGTCGTTTTTACCTAATTCTACAACTATTAATGAAACAGGGAACTGAAATGCAACATAGTCTCATCAATCTGGACTCCGTTATAAATTAACTGTGATTTTTTTTAGTGAAGTCAATAAAGTTGACAATGTGAAGTTGATTCATGTACATCTATATCTACATGGCTATTCTACTAATCACGCTTAAGGTTCGTCGAACCACCTTCACATTAATTCTCCATTAATCCACTCTCGAACAGCACGCAGAAAAAAAGTACACTGATATCTTTCTGTGCGAGCTCTGATTTTCCTTATTTTATTACGATGATCGTTTTTCCTAGTGTAGGTCGGCGTCAACAAAATATTTTCACATTCCGAGGAGAATGTTGGTGACTGAAATTTCGTGAGATCACGCTGCAACGAAGAATGCCTTTGTTTTGATAATTTCCACCCCAAATCCTGTATCACGTACGTGACACTCTCTCCTCTACATCTCAATAGTAGAAAACGTGCTACCCTCCTTTGAGCCTTCTCAATGTTGTCCATTAATCCTATCTGGTAAGGATCCCAAATCGTACAGCAGCACCCGAAAAGGGGATTGACAAGTGTAGTGTAGGCAGTTTCTTTAGTAGATCTGTTGCATCTTGTAAGTCTTTGGTTCACATTCCCCACAACATTTTCTGTGTGTTATTTCCAGTTTAAGTTGTTTTTAATTGTAATTCCTAGGTATTTAATTGAATTTACGGCATTTAGATTTGACTGATTTATCGTGTAACTAATGGTTAACGGGTTCCTTTCAGCACTCTTATGGATGACCTAACACATTTTATTATTTAGGGTAATTTTCCAGTTTTCGCAGCATACGTAAATTGTTTTGCAATTTTTTTGACCTTCTGATGACTTACTAGACGATAAAAAAGAGCATCATCTGCAAACAATCCGGACGGCTCCTCAAATTGTCTCCTAAATCGTTGTAAAGATAAGCAACAGTAAAGGGCCTGTAACACTATCTTGGGGAAAGCCAGAAATCACTTCTGTTTTACTCGATGACTTCATGTCAGTTACTAAGAACTATAATTTTTCTGACTGGAAATCACATATCCAGTCGCATAACTGAGATGATATTACATAAGCACGTAATTTGATACTAGCTACTTGTGAGATACGGTGTCAAAAGTCTTCTGGAAATGTAGAAATACGAAATCAATTTCAAATTCCTTGTCGATAGCTCTTGACACTTTGTGTGATTAAATACCCAGTTGTATTTCAAAAAAACTGTGTTTTCGAAATCCGTGTTGACTTTGTGTCAATCGACCGTTCTCTTCGAGTTAATTCGCAATGTTTGAACACAATATATGTACTAAAACCCTTCTCCATATCGACAATGACGATATAGGCCTGTAATTTAGTAAATCACTCATGTTGCCTTTCTTGAATATAGGTGTGACCTATGCTACTTTCTAATCTTTGGGCAGCACTGTCATCGAGCGTATTTCCATTGCTATTGTTCAGAGAAGGTACTGGTTGTGTCTTCTCACTAGCATATTTTACATATGACCAAAATCTCTTTGGACTTTCTGTCACATTTCGAGACAATGTTTCGTTGTGGAAACTTTTATAAGCATCTCGCACTGAAGTTGGCGCTAAATTTCGAGCTTCTGTAAAAGATCGTTAATCTTGGGTATTTTGTGTTCGTTTAAAGTTGGCATGTTTTTTTCTTTGTTTTTACTAGAGTCCTCTGACTTATTCTGTGTACCATCGGGTCTCACGCCGGAATCCTTTGTTTTTGTGAAGGTGTTAATTTCACTTTGTATGGTAGATACAGTAATCCGTTCTGAAATATGATTTAAAAAAAAGAGTTCCTGCACCAAGAAGATGTAAAAATTTTGAATTTAACCCGGATATGAATATTACAGACCAAATTTGTTACGAGAGAAATGGTTAGCGTTACATGAGAGTAAAAAGAACAATATAAGATATTTCTTGATAAAGTGGGTTGTGATCAAGTTATTAAAAATGATAATAACCGGTGTTATTCTGAATCATGCAGTAGGACGTATCTCATATCAGTCCAGTTTTAGACTAGCCATAAGTTGATGACAGATGAGATCTGGACGATTTGCTAAGAACATTTTTAGGTCAGATGGAGAAATTAGGCAGTAAATCAGAGAACATGGAATCTAGAGTGGGAAGGATAGAATCAACAGCAAAATCCAAGAGAGACTTTTTTGAAACCTAAAATACAAAAGAACAGTGAGCAAGAAAACAATGAAATCTCAGAATTAAAAATTAAGATGGAAGCTGGCTTAAATATGGTGAATGCCAGAATAGATACAGTTGAATGGAGTCACGGTTTTATAAAATGAATTCGTCAAAGAAAATTGCAGGTAGGGAAAGGACACTGAATAGTTAAAATCCATACACAAATGAATTGAGGAGATGGTCGATTGTTAAGGTACTGAAACAGAGAGAAAAATAACTAAATCACTCACAGATTCGTAAATAAATGACATATGAACAACTGTTACAAATGAGTGAATGTTTTGGTCAAAAAAGTAAATGAAATGCAGGAAAATATTGTACGCAAAAATTAATACATGGGTAGTGGTACCATGTAGTCCAGTTTATCAGTGAACATGTTTCCTTGTGACGAACGCCTTGTTGACATCTCTGCCCTCTTTGAAGATGTCTTTGAGCCTGGTATATTAGAGAAGTTAAAAATTAAATCTGTCAAAAAATTTCTTAAGTAGGAGGCTCTGTCATGGGCCAATCAAAATTTTGATCAGTGGGGAACCTTTAGTGATTTTAAGAAAAGTTGTTTAAACAAGTTCTACTTACCATCTGAGGAAGCTAGAATTAAGAGTGAATTTCTGGATTGGTCTACTTTTACAGGAAGAAATGAAAGTATATAAGATTTTTGCAAAAACCCATTACAGAAACTAGTTCAATTAGATAAGTCTTTTGGCGAAATGACTCAGACTATGCATCTAAAGGAAGATTATCTGTAAGACTACAGTGGGGTCTATTTCTGGCGCCAGACGATTGACCTGATCAACTTCTTGAATACATAAATATATTAGATACGATTATAGAGAGAAATCATTCACAAAACTTTAGCCTTGAAAATTATCACCATGGAAGGGAATTGTAAAAGAAGGGATCATGGGAACTTTAGACATGAAAATCAGGATGGTAGGACAAGAGGTTACAATTGAAATGTTGATACAGAGGTTGGGAAAGAAATTTTAACAATAGAAATGGAACCAGAATGAAAATTTCACTCTTCGGCAGTGTGTGCACTTATATGAAACTTCCTGGCAGATTAGAACTGTGTGCCAGACCGAGACTCGAACTCGGGATGTGTTGCCTTTCATCGCCAAGTGCTCTACCAACTGAGGTACCCAAGTACGGCTCACGACCTATCCTAACAGCTGTTAGTTCCACATGTACCTCGTCACCTACCTTCACAGAAGCTCCCCTGTGAACCTTGCACGACTAGCACTTCTGGAAGAAATGATACTGTAGAGACATGGCTTATCCACAGCCTGGGGGATGCTCCCAGAATGGAATTTTCACTCTACAGCGGAATGGGCGCTGATATGAAACTTCCAAGCAGATTAAAACTTTATGCCGGACCTCAACTTGAACTCTGAAATGAAAGATGGGATGGAGAAAATAGAACGCAATCAAACTGGAGGCAGGTCAGCAGAGGAAACCATCTGGAAAACATTGGATCACTTCAGTGAGGACATGCAGTTTCTGGGGTGAACAGATCAAATTACAATAGAATCTCTAACTTTTTCTGCAAAAAGGAGATGTTGAATAATTTTTATAAACAAAGTCAAATCACATAGGTATAGCATCAAATGATTGATTAAATTTCGATAAAAAATCTGGGGAACTATATGGAATAATGATCCAGTAATGAATATATACGTTCGAAAACAAGTTGAAAATCAAATTTGAGTACAGAGGCTGAGAGTGATTTTTTCAAATGGTTGAGAGTGAGGTTCAGAATAATAACAAAGCAATCAAAATATATAGTAGTTCTGAATTGGAGAGATTGGGGGAGGAAAGGGGATAGCTTGAAGAAAAGAATGATGGTTTAGTGAATAATGCTACAGGGCTACATGAATCTGTAAAGATTATGCAAGGTGGGAAAAAGGTGAAGAGATTGTTGTTATGGTACTGTTGTCAATAAAGGAGATGTTGAGGATAATGAGGGTGATTATAATGTGTATATTTAAGTAAATGAAAATGAAATGTTGAATCTGTGTGTAGATGATATTTTTGTTGATGAAATCAGAGAGAATGTAGTGACTGATTAAATTGCATGTGAAAAATAGTTGTTGCCTGTCCATTCTAATCAGCCCACAGTCATTCAAGACCCTTGAGAGGAGTGGAAACAATATGTGTAATTTACATCTGTGTAGAAGTCTGGAATGTAAAGGATCGAGATAGTTTGAAGGTTTTTATGCAATCACTCTGGGAACAATGTTGAAAGGGAAACATTTGGAGTCATTTAGCAAAATTTAATGGAGCCTAATATATAAACTCGCAGAAGGAAGAGAAAAATGAGCTGACTGAGGAATGTGTAACTAATATTAAATTCTTTTGTTTCCAGCCAATGTCAAAATTAATACCAGGAATGAAGATTCTGATGCCTCTGTTGATTTAGTGAAAACTTAAGCTTCTGTTAATTTATTAGAAATTGGAATGGATGTAATTGTGAGAAATTTCTAAATTGTTGAAAATAATTTATTACATTAAGGTTCAGGAAAGGAGGAAATTGTTAAAGAACTAGATTGTCCACACATTAAAATAAAAACAGATCAATGGGAAGTTAAGGGCCCAATAGACACAGGGAATCCTACAACAGGAATACCAGGAAAACGTAGGGATAAAATCAGGAATGGGAAGTCTTTAAGGTAATGCCATTAATTGCCATTAATTCCAATTAATATCAAAATAGCAACTTAGTAAAAAAGTCAAACATTCTTAACATTCAAAACTCAAAATGTAAATTTTATGCATAGGTGCTTGGTGCTACCAAATTTGGAAGAAAATTTTATCTTTCTCAAAGACTGGGTTTTGAAGGTAGAAGAAATTTCTGTTTGAGTGAAACCAGAATAATAATTACTGAACTGAAGAATAATGTCACCTTGAAAACTGATTTGTTTACTTTAAATTTCCATGATAATTCTAATATTAAAGGTACAGTAAGCATGGTGATTATCTATATCTTTTGGAGGCCATGTTTTTGCCACTCATGGAGGCTACACCATGTTCTAGAAAAATGAGTGTTTCATCATTGGTCAATACCCAGCACTTCAGAACCTCTTGTCCTATTGATCTGTATATGTAAACATTGTATGTACTTCATGTTCACTTTTACAACAAAAAATTTTGAGTGACTTGGAAATGTCTAAAAGGGTGCACTAGTTTTTACACTATTTTTATGCCAGTGTAGTTGGATTACATAATGACACTGTACTAAAACTTGTAAGTGTGATCCTTATGACAAAGATCATGTGCAATTTCTAACTTTTAAAAGTTGTAGCTTTCCAGAAAGAAGGATAAATTTCACAACATTTGGAAAATAAAGATTCTTTGATTGAAATTGAAAACCTTACTTACACTTCATTTATGTACTTATAGAGTTCAGTACTTATAACATTATGTGTCATTTAATCAAAAATATCTGTCTTTCCTGGAGAGTGGTATTAAAAAGTAACAAATGGGCAAACTGCATAGCTTGAGTTGGCAGTGATTTTCGTGTGAAAACTATCTCTATTCCTATAAAACTAAAAAATTTTCTTATGGCCTTATAAATGTTGCAAGTCTTATTCATCAAGTTTCTTGTAGGTGGGAAGTGAAATACAGGTCTGTATCCATATTGAGAGGAGGGAACAAAGAGGGTTAACCTCACATGATGTTTTCTACTGTTTTTTAAAGACCTTCCTGAATCATTTGTCAGCAGCCAGAGAGTTCTAGGTTCGTGAAGGCAATTATTTTCCCTTTGCTGAAGAAGGTATGTATATGTGCATTTGGTATTGATTTTTCTTATGTCCTTTATAAATACTTCCTGAGTCAGGTATCATTACTGCTGAAGTAAAGATAATATCTCCTTTGCTACCCCAAAGTGGAAGAATGATATGTGTTTAGTAATTAATATTCTTTGTGTACTTTCTTATTTCTCTATACTGTATTATTTGCTCTTCTGTAAAATGGATATAAAATTTTTTTAAATTTGGGGATTTGTAAAATGGTGCATTGGAGCATATTAGTCTGGCATCAGGGTAGTAGAAGTACTAAATTTTGCAGTTTATTCAAAACATAATTTACTATGAATGTCAAATACTAGTTTTAACAATTTGTGTATGAGGGAAAGTTGCTGGTTACTCAGCTGAGTTGAAACAAATTAATTTTATTAATTATGTTATTTGTCTTATAGTTAGTAGAAATTATTATCATATGAAAAGTGAATTTGTTTCCATGCACTATGTAAAAATTATGTTTATTTGATAGAAAATAAATCCACAATTTTGCAATCTCTTTGAACTTAGTTGTAAGGATTTTTTAAATTCATACCCAGTTTACACTTTCTTACACACATAAACACTTATTTTCTTTAGTTAAGGCATGCCAATCTTCCAAACTAATAGAGCAATAAAAATGTTTTCAGAATCTGTATCGGATATCACTGACAGAAGGTAACTAAAGGAAAAGACCTAATGAAGACAATCTGCACTGTTATACATACGTTGAACACAAAAAAAGGAGCAAAGGTTAAGGAATAAGATGTCACTTAGAAAATAAACAGTTGTTTTCGTTTATAGACACAATGAATGAAAAGAAGTGGAGATGAAAAAATGTTTTAAAATAGAATTATGCAAATTTGTAATTTCTTGTGTAAGTGTAAGTGTACGCTGAATGCATTGACATTGATGCAAATGTGAAATATAATAATTTAAGGTGTCTGCAAATATTTGGGGGGTGTTTAAAATCTTTCATTTGAGGTAAAGAGAGTCATTATTAGTTTTAATGTACATGTTTGCTGTCAAACCGCAAACTGACCTTATAGGGTTCAGTACCTCAATCAGTGAAGATGGAACCATTATGGGATTACTTTGTTGTCCATGTCTCTGTCTGTATGTTGAAACGTCCCCTTAGAAAAATGTATGAATGATTGTGCTGGTAAACCCGTTACATTATTTGATTTTCAAACAGCTGAGCAAAACTTAACGTACTCAGACATTTCTCTCTTTACTTTTTCTGATCATCACTAAACTGACACATAATATTTTTAGCGCAACGCAATCTGACTTTCAAAAATCCCTACAAAATAATGGCCCTGACTAACAATAACCTATACCATTCATGAATCACTTATCTCACAAAAATCTTTGTTACTCGAACTACTGCAATGCAGCAAGCGCCACTACTGGCAGCTAAACAAAAGTTTCTAACTACTGAAGTCACTAACTACTGATAGGCACAGTTAGCAAATGAAAGATTTTGATGAAGAACAAACAATGTATTTACTTTAATAGTGTTCAAAAGTCATAATATATAAATCAGTTCATGACATCCAGTGTTACAAATTTACTCTCTCTGATGGACACACGTCCAGATCATCCGCTCTCAAAACTCCGCCTTCTCTCTCCCCACATCCACCACTGCTGGCGGCTCACCTCCAACTGCGCAACACTACGCGCTGTTAACAGCCAACTGCCCAACACTACAATAGCGAATATTACAACAATGCCGACCAGTCCCAGACTGCACACAGCACATCCAGTGATTTTCATACAGAGCGGTATCTGGTGTTACCAATATAAAAACCTAAACAGCCTACTTACAATGTTTAAAGGCTAAAAACATCTGGGGAACAGATACAGATATCAAGTTGAAATTTATACAATGTAGTAAGGTCTATGTCCCTTGGCTATGTAAAAAATTGAAACAATTGTGTGATATGACCATTTATGTCATATTTTGATATTTGTAAACTGAATCTTCAAAAACTACAGGGACTTGCAGTTGATCTGGAATCATGAACTAAACTAATAATGGACTTTGAATCATGAAATTTGGCGAGCAACAAGATTTTATACCACAATTGAATGCAAAATCCTAGTACTGTTAATTTATAATTACATTACAAAAAAATATTTTATGTCATTTGTAATTCTACTACCAGTGTGTCTGTCTATTGAGATCCCTTTTTCTCAGAAACGAGAAGTGAAATCGAGTTGAATTTTATGGCACCTAATATGGTCTATAAGCCCTTGGCAGTGTAGAAAATATAAGCTTCTAAGTGTATGCAATCAAAAGATAAGGCCATGTATGTCACATATTTTGATTTTCGGAAACTCATTCAACAAAATCTATAGCATAAATTCTGTATACCTCTCTCCATGATGGCAAGTAGCACAGTTTTGCAGTAAAAGTAAAGGAAAAAATCTGAAAATTGTTCATTTGTAATCACATCACACAAAACAAATATTTTTCTGCCAGTCCATCTGTCCATTTCTATATACCCCTCTTCTCAGTAACAAGTAGATATATCAAGCCGAAATTTATACCACATGCTAAGGTCTATGGTCCCTTGGCAGTGCAAACTATTGTGCCTCTAAGTGAATGCAATCAAAAAATACAACCTTTTATCTCCCACATTTTGATAATCTTAAACTCACTCAAAATCTAATGGGTACTTCCTACTGAGCAAAATAATGTAATTTGGCAAGTAGAAATGTTTCACAGTAAAAGCGAAGGAGAAAATGAAAAAAATTGTTTATTTGTAATTATCTCACACAAAAATATTTCCTTCTGCATATGTTAACCAACTTCAAACTAAAAATTAAAACACTTTCTAAGGTCTTGCAATTTCTGTGACCAACATATGCCCAGTATCAAGATCGATAACACGCAAAAATCGTCAGAATTTTCTGTTCCTGTAATCGATGAGCTGTCTGTATTAAGTTCAGATGGAACTTTCAGAGTGTGATTCCTACTCACATCTGGCCTTTTTTTCTGAAGTTGCCAAAAAACTTTTCTATATTTGCCTGATTAGAGTATTTTCAAAATTGTGCAGAATGTGACACTTCTGAAAATGAAGATCTGTATTTGTCTATATTCAAGCTTAGATTTACAATATGCACAAAGTGCTGCAAATATCTTTAAGGGTAAAGCAAAAACTCGTCTAAAAGTCACAATTTTATTAGCAGCAAATTTTTTGAATTTTGGGGTAGTTATTTTTCTTATAAATACTTATTTTCCAAAATGATGAACAATCCTATGCAGTATAAATTCGTAGGATTGTGTAGGGGAATGGAGTGGAGGGTAAGTATTTTAGCGAATCGATACCTCAGGGAACTTTGTTCAACAGTAGATTATGATCCTACAGTGCTTATTGAAGTTTAAAATTCCATTATTTTTTCAACAATGTTTGTTTGAAAATTGCAAGATGCTAGGTATTTCCGAAAATCAGGATGAGTTTCAAAATTGTTTTTGATTACTGCGCCACCACTTTTAAAACTGATATCCTACAGCACTGTTTCCCATTGCATTGTGTTTAGCATTTACAAATCAGATTGTTCTGATAAGGAAATCTTAATACTTCGTTTACATCATTGTAACATATTTTGTTGACTGGAATGAGTGAACAGGACTGTTAGGGTGACCAGCTAGGGAAGACAGCATTAGTAAACTGTGTAGAAGACTACATGTGGTGTTGATTTGTCTGATATAAGTCGCTTTGGCCAACGATGGTAAGGTAAGTGCTGCTCTAAGTGTTTGTTCTAGTGTTCAGTAACTTTCCTAGTCTCAGACACATTGAGTTCCGGTTCAAATTAATCATTCGTATAACCGAGTTTAGGACTTAGTCAGTGAGTGCAAATAATGATCAGCTCCTACTAGCTGGAGAATTACAGAATAAGTCATGAAGTTACAAGTTAGACTCAGTATATTAGAATGGCAAGTCATATTATTTAACAGTAATGAGGAATCTTCGTCTATGAGCGAAGTTGTAATACCAGCGGCAGTTAACAACTCGCCAAGGGGTGGTGCTGGTGAGGTATCTCCCACAATTTAATAAGTTACCTGACCACGTTCCGCCCAAGCTTCAGAGTACTGGCAGTTTATCTAATGGGGATGGTTTTCTATGCAGTAAGAACACCATGCACATATGGTTAAGGTTACTGTTCGAATGATACATATCGTAATTCAGGGTTGCTTGAGCGGAATGGTTGCCGCCAATTTGCATTATGGGGGTTTGATGAACGAATTATGGGGACGGGTTTTCCATGAAAATTTCTCTAATTGACTCCAGAACGAATTTGCTAACCAATACTTCTTTCGGTTACAGTCTTGTGCCGAGATGGTCATGCACTTTATCAAGCAGATCCGAACCGCAATTTTGGCGTTGTCCTAAACGTCAGTGAAAGGTGACCAGTGAATAACATTTTGGGGAAATGTGACCTGAAATTTGTTTTGCATATATTCTTTACAAAGAAACTAGGACTCTCGCTAGCCTTAATAAAGTTGCTGCAGTTATAAAGACCATTCACTATGATGATGAATAACGTGATGCTAGGAGTCAGGTTAACGATTCTGTCTTTAAGACTCGGTGAGTTCACAAAGAAGAATAGTGTGTGATCCCACCCAAATAGAATTTATCACTGCGCAAAGCCTAGGCATTTTGTTCAAGATTGTCCAACTGGATGAGAGAGATTTTGGAACTGCTGGCGCCAAAGAAAAATGAGCTGGTGCAGGGACAATAAGGTCAGTATGGTTGTGAAACAATCACAATCGTGTGTGCGCTGTTAATCATGAACCTGTGTGCACCTTGTTAGATTCACGCAGCAGTGTATTAATTCTGGATTATGCCTGAATTCGAAATAACTTGATGTCTGTAAGTTCTATCTACTGGAGTCGGTAAATCATCACTGCTGCACTGCCAATACACAGGCATTGCCATTAGTGGTTATCATGGCCAGAAAATTTTGTTATTGTTAGGGGCTTGTCCACTGATTTTTTGTTAGGTTGTGACTTTAATGAGAGGGCTATTTTGATTCTTGGGTGTTGCGGAGGCAGTTCTGTTTTACATTTCAGCCATGCGAGACTTATCGATTATGTGATCGTAGGCGCAATCAGGGCATTAATAACATCTCAATAATTCTGTAGAATAAACGCTGCTCACTTGGAGCAATAGGATGCCGAACAGCTTTTAAGGGTGCTTAAGCGGTTTCCTGATGCACTGACTAACAGAATGTAGGTTCGAATAAGAGTCAGCATCAAATACAGTTGACCTATAGCGTAACAGTGCGCCGCGCAACACATTGGATTGCCCTCCAAAGTTGGAGTTGTGCCAGATTATTGAAATTCTGGTCGCTGGTGGAGTTATCGGGGCATCAACCTCCCTTTCTAGCACTCAAGGAAAAATCTTTGCTAATGCCCAAGGGCTATTGGTCGGTCATGGAATATCATGCCTTCAACTAAATGGTAGTCTTGCAGTCAGTTCCGTTACCAGATTCACGTAACTGTTTCAAGTGGTTCAATGGGGTGCGTTATTTTATTATGTCAGGCCTTAACGATGCGTGCCATAAGATACTCTTAATAGAAGGAAGTAAACACCTTGAAGCATTTTGTACCAATTCCAATTTATTTGAATTCAAACTTGTTCCTCTTCGGTTATCTTAAATTTAAGTGTTTATAACAATATCTGTGATGCAGTAGTGCATAGCAAGCATTTCAGGATCATCTGGAACATGTTAGGCGACGATTAGTTCATTTTTGTGAAGTGGGATTAATAGTTAAACTATCCAAAGTCGATTTCGCCTATAAGGACATTTCCTTTCCAGGACATATTGTTTCTGCTGCCGACGTGAAAATTGATCAGAAACCTACCAAAGCTATTCAAATTTTCTCCACCTAGGAAAGGTGTAGCATGATAAACTTCTGTAGGACATCCATATCTAATTTCGCTCAGGTAGCAGCCCCTTCGAATCAGCTGCGCTGTGAAAAGGGACTCATTCAGTGGACTGATAGTCCGCACGCTTGATTTGATGTTCTTAAACTTGCCTTAAGTTGGGCTCCGGTGGTGATGACTCCAGCTTTTGAACGGGCATTTATAGTTCAAACTGATGTTTCCAGTACTGCAACTGCTGATGCCCTCCTTTAGGATCAGAACAGTGACAGAAAACCAGTCACTTCTAGGGCCTCGTCTGATATCGAACTGAAATACTCTGTCTGCGAATTATAAATTTCACCTCGAAAAATTCAAATTTTATCTGGAACATGTGGTACTTTAGCTAGTGACTAACAACCAAGCACAAAGCAGGGTGCTCGCCCAACTGTATAAAACAGAACGGATCACAATTGCGTTGTCCGCATTTCCGCCTTTCGTTTTTCAGTGAAGCATATGACAGTATAAGATAATTAGGTCGCAGATGCCTTAT
This sequence comes from Schistocerca cancellata, assembly GCF_023864275.1. Taxonomy (NCBI): domain Eukaryota; kingdom Metazoa; phylum Arthropoda; class Insecta; order Orthoptera; family Acrididae; genus Schistocerca; species Schistocerca cancellata. Next base: position 279,246,918 of record NC_064634.1, on the reverse strand, counting down.
GTCTGATCAGAGAGCTGTAAGGATACCGAGTAGGGAGGGGGGAGAGGGGGGGGGGGCTTGATTTCGGCACTAATGGCCGATATATTTTCTCTGTTCAGTAATTTAAGGAAAAACAGGATCAGGACTCATAGTGTTAAGAGGAGGCTTCTCGATGGGGAACACATACAGGGTTAATAAAGGATTCTTTATTACCTCACTCAGTATGAAAAGAAATTAAAAATTTGTCTCCATAAGTAGCTTGTCTCTGCCGTTCACCTGAGTCTTTGGTTGGAGGACTTCGGAATTTATGAAACTGTAATGAAAATCAAAGAGCACCTCAGCTTGTCTCCGTAAACTGAAAATTTCAGAAGTCTTGTTAGTGAGAGCGAGGCCTGTAATGTCGATAACCACAGTCCTAATACTTGTTATGGTCTTTTTCATTCTGCCTTGAAGAGAAGCCCTTGGGGAAGTTTATAGTTTATTTGGGTCCCCTTCCTCGACCAAAAAGGGCAAGAGATATGAACTTGTGATCGTCGACAGATTATCCAGTTTCCTGCGGTTGATACCCAGTAGAGAGATGAAAATCGGATTCACCATTCAACATCTTGCTAACGTTGTTTTCTATTTTTGGCCCGTTTAGGACCTTTGCTCTTTATAGTGACCCCACTTTTGTATCTAGAATGGTTAGGTCATTCTGTTTTGGGAATGCGATGTCTCACATTAACACCATTCCTTATTATCCGCAGCCCTCTTTTGCTGAATAGGTTAATCATAATCTTAAATCCACTCTCATTATTAATCATGTTCACACTCAGACTGAGTGAGATCAGTCTATACCCTAGCTGAAAATGGCATTTAATAGTACACATTCAAAAGACCCACAGGGCAACCCCGGCTAGTCTGATGTTTGCTTACCCACTCAACTCTCCTCTGTCCCACGGGTGGCCTGTTAATGGTCTCCTTCCAGAGATGGTTAACTCTGAGCTTATCCGAAGAAATTGGAGTCGTGCTAAAAATAATATTGACCTTGCACATCAGAGTGGCTGAACGGTATAATCAGAGCAGGAGGCGCCCTGACAATCTGAATGTGAAAGAATTCATCTCTGTCAAAAATATAGGGCCCAAGGCCGGGGTAAAAAGGAAATTTCTGGTATATTATCACTACGTTTTGTAGCGCCATGCAGGGTCTTTAAGATTTTGAGCCCAGTTAGCTTGTTGGTAAAAAATCTGTCTACCATTGCCCTATTCACCTAAACGAGGCTAAAACTGATCTATGTACATAACTTGTAATCATCATATTTTGTTTTGGGGAGTGGGTTGGAGGAGGCAGCGAGACTGAGCCATGTCAGCTCATATAGCTGAATGTTGTCCTGTCTTATCTGTGGCAGCAACTGGTGCCACTGCATCTCACTATAGTGCACGACCTGCCTGCCTTCTATTACAGGGCTCACCATGCAGGCTGAGATGCATTCTGTTCTCGAGTTCTGAATGCGTTGGACAAGTCCAAATTCGCGCCTGCCGAGTGCTGCAGGCCGTGGGCTGTACACACTAGCAAGTGAAAGACGACGCGCTGGCCAGATTGTATCCTGCCAGTACCTGTGGTAGCCCCAGAACACGGCGTGGGGGCTGACAGAGGCTGGATGGACGAAGGAACCTCGTGCTGCTGACTCCATGTGCCTGTTGCCACTGCGAAGGAATTAAACTTGGTGAGAACGTTTCTGAACATTCGCTTTCAACGTTTTCGCATTCTGCAAGCAGTGGCTGGTGTTTTGATGACGCTGATTTCGGCTCGTGTTGTTTGGGTGTTAAGTTTCATCAGCCCCTCTACAGATTGGGTAGTGCATCCTAGTCTTAGTAGTGTTACTGACGTTGCGCAATATGAGAGGCATGGCTCTTCTATTGCCCTCTGATCATAACAGAGGTCAGTCGCACTTGGGTTTGACTGACGCCTGTTCTGTGTTTTGGAGCTGGACAAACCTATTAATTTCATCTAGTATTTTCTGAAGTTCGTGGTTGTAATTTCATTAATTTCTGCTCTTTGTTTCCTCTTCCTTAATCACTTTATTGATTTTATTGGTTAAGATTGATAGTCTTATTAATGTTATTAGTTTCTGTCCTGTATTCTCAAGGGTAATAGTATTGTTAACATTTTAAAATTTTCAGAGCTCTGAAACTTTTAAGATTTAAATATTCACGAAAATGATACTAAGTTTGTCTTATTGCTTTTTTATTGTAAGACTTTTGGCAACTAATTAATGTATTTTATTCTGTTTTTGCAGCACTGACCTGTTGGAAATCAAATAATGTTTTGAGGGAGGAATAATTATTTTCTTGTCCTTTCAACCCCACTCTCAGTTCCTCACTTGCTACTTTTTACTTGCGCCACCGCTCTGCACAGTAAAGCTTTACTTGTTCACAGAGACAATATGAGTATGCAATAAACACTTGTTTATTTCCACACCACCATAGTTACTGTAAATGTCCGACTGATCATTACGATCACTTAAGGCATAAGAACAAAAAAACGTAGGAAGACTGGGGTTCAACGTTCTCCTCAACGGCATGGTCATTAGAGGCGTAACACAAATAAGGACTGGCAGAAAGATAGGAAATCTGCCATATATTTTGCAATGAAACCGTCCTGGTTATGAACCACCGCCCTCCCGATTGGAGGTCCAGTGTGTTCACCACTGCGGCACCTCGCTCAGTAATGTGCAGTAAATGTAGAACCGTCAAATAATCTGTATTTGTTATGACTGGATTATGTCCTGAAGCGCTGTTGACCTTTCTGTTTGCTTATGTGGAGGACATATGTTCTTAAATGTGTTTGTTAGCTTTACACGACACCATATGACATTTATTTGCATGTGATGATGCATATACATATTTTACACGCTATAATACACTCCTGGAAATTGAAATAAGAACACCGTGAATTCATTGTCCCAGGAAGGGGAAACTTTATTGACACATTCCTGGGGTCAGATACATCACATGATCACACTGACAGAACCACAGGCACATAGACACAGGCAACAGAGCATGCACAATGTCGGCACTAGTACAGTGTATATCCACCTTTCGCAGCAATGCAGGCTGCTATTCTCCCATGGAGACGATCGTAGAGATGCTGGATGTAGTCCTGTGGAACGGCTTGCCATGCCATTTCCACCTGGCGCCTCAGTTGGACCAGCGTTCGTGCTGGACGTGCAGACCGCGTGAGACGACGCTTCATCCAGTCCCAAACATGCTCAATGGGGGACAGATCCGGAGATCTTGCTGGCCAGGGTAGTTGACTTACACCTTCTAGAGCACGTTGGGTGGCACGGGATACATGCGGACGTGCATTGTCCTGTTGGAACAGCAAGTTCCCTTGCCGGTCTAGGAATGGTAGAACGATGGGTTCGATGACGGTTTGGATGTACCGTGCACTATTCAGTGTCCCCTCGACGTTCACCAGTGGTGTACGGCCAGTGTAGGAGATCGCTCCCCACACCACGATGCCGGGTGTTGGCCCTGTGTGCCTCGGTCGTATGCAGTCCTGATTGTGGCGCTCACCTGCACGGCGCCAAACACGCATACGACCATCATTGGCACCAAGGCAGAAGCGACTCTCATCGCTGAAGACGACACGTCTCCATTCGTCCCTCCATTCACGCCTGTCGCGACACCACTGGAGGCGGACTGCACGATGTTGGGGCGTGAGCGGAAGACGACCTAACGGTGTGCGGGACCGTAGCCCAGCTTCATGGCGACGGTTGCGAATGGTCCTCGCCGATACCCCAGGAGCAACAGTGTCCCTAATTTGCTGGGAAGTGGCGGTGCGGTCCCCTACGGCACTGCGTAGGATCCTACGGTCTTGGCGTGCATCCGTGCGTCGCTGCGGTCCGGTCCCAGGTCGACGGGCACGTGCACCTTCCGCCGACCACTGGCGACAACATCGATGTACTGTGGAGACCTCACGCCCCACGTGTTGAGCAATTCGGCGGTACGTCCACCCGGCCTCCCGCATGCCCACTATACGCCCTCGCTCAAAGTCCGTCAACTGCACATACGGTTCACGTCCACGCTGTCGCGGCATGCTACCAGTGTTAAAGACTGCGATGGAGCTCCGTATGCCACGGCAAACTGGCTGACACTGACGGCGGCGGTGCACAAATGCTGCGCAGCTAGCGCCATTCGACGGCCAACACCGCGGTTCCTGGTGTGTCCGCTGTGCCGTGCGTGTGATCATTGCTTGTACAGCCCTCTCGCAGTGTCCGGAGCAAGTATGGTGGGTCTGACACACCGGTGTCAATGTGTTCTTTTTTCCATTTCCAGGAGTGTATGTACTGGCGTGACAAAAGTCCTGGGATACCTCCTAATATGGCGCCGTACCTTCTTTTGCCCAGCGTAGTGCGGCAACTCGACATGGCATGGGCTCAACAAGAAATACTGAACCTTGATGCGTTTATAGCCGTTCATAATTAGCAAAATGTTTCTGGTGAAAGATTTTGTGCACGAACTGACCTCTCGATTGAGCCCTATGAATGTTTAATGAGATTCCTGTCGGGCGATCTGGGTAGGGAAACCATTCGCTCGTTTTGTCCAGGACGTACTTCAAATCAATCGTGATCAGTTGTGCGCTGGCGACGTGGCGCATTGTTACCCATAAAAAGTAGGTATAGATGGTTTCCAGATAGCCTGACATGTCCATTTCCAGTCACTGATCAACTCAGTTGGAGCAGAGGATCCAATCCACTTCATATAACACATCCCACGCCATTATGGAACCACCATCAGCTTTTCGACAAACTGGGTCCAAGGCTTCGAGAGCTCTGTGCCTCACCAGAAACCAACCATCAGCTTACCAACTGAAATCGGGACTCATCTGACCAGGTCACGGTTTTGCAGTCGTCTAGGGTCCAACCAATAACGTCACGAGCCCAGGAGAGGCGCTGCAGACAACGTAGTGCCGTTAGCGTCGGTCGTATAATGCCGTAGCCCATCAATGCCAAATTTCGCCCCACTGTCCTGACGGATATGTTCGTCGCTCGTCCCATATTGAATTCTGCGGTTCACGCAGTGTTGCTTGTCTGTTAGCACTGACAACTCTACGCAAACGCCGCTGCTGTCGGTTGTTCAGTGAAGGCCGTCGGCCACTGCGTTCTCTCTGGTGAGAGATAATGCCTGTAATCTGGTATTCTCGGCACACTCTTGACACTGTAGATCTCGGTATACTGAATACCCTATCTCCGAAGTGGGGTGCCCCATGTGTCTAGCTACAACTACCACGCCGCTTTCAAAGTCTGTTTATTCGCGTCGTGCGGCCATAATCACTTCGGAAACCGCTTCACGCACTGCCTTTTGTGCCTCATGTACGCGATACTACCGCCATCTCACGGCAAGAAAAAAGTAATAAAAGTGAGATAGTGTTAATACTTTCATCCTTCTTTACCTCCTCTGTATTACTGCAGATGACGTGTCACTGAGCACATTTGTACTGTGCATGCAGTACGCGTGAGGTGCCTAGTTTTTTCCACTGCTCTGTGTGAAATACATAAGTTCTTGTACACTTCACTAACCTGCTGTCTTCATGATGATGATGTCCCCAGCGCAGAAAACAGCACGCAGGTCGTGGATTCTTTTTCTTGAGGCTGAAATTAACTTCGCAAGGAACTGCTGCTACGAGTAAACTATAACTCATTTGGGATGCCACTCGCGTTTTTATTGATGTAGACACGAGAAACTATTCTTGATCACAACGTATTGAACATATTTTTCCATAGCCATTATATCTGGCTAAAACAACATGAAATACATCCTGCCACAGACAACAGTCCGCAGCTCGTGGTCGTGCGGTAGCGTTCTCGCCTCTCACGCCCGGGTTCCCGGGTTCGATTCCCGGCGGGGTCAGGGATTTTCTGTGCCTCGTGATGACTGGATGTTGTGTGATGTCCTTAGGTTAGTTAGGTTTAAGTAGTTCTAAGTTCTAGGGGACTGATGACCATAGATGTTGAGTCCCATAGTGCTCAGAGCCATTTGAGCCATTTTGAACCACAGACAACATGTCTGTCTACTGGAACCGTCAGAACTGGAGAATAAAATTACATGAATCAAATGCTACTATTACAGACAACATGTCTGTACCTAGCGACGGTCGGAACTGTAGTAAACAAAATTGCATGAAACAAATTCTGTTATAACAGACAACATGTCTGTCTAATGGAACGGTCAGAACTGGAGAGCCGGACTGCCCGAGACACTTCGCGCGCCAAGCCAGCAAGGCGTGACCCGAACGCCACCGAAGTGCATCGGCAGTAATATCGTCAGTCTTTTGTTTTAGTAATATTTTGATTTTTATAATTTTGAAATGACTGATTGATAGCTGGCTGTTGAGAGATGTTTATTTAAAAAAAATGAAGTAATTTGGATGGCAGATTTAATCAATAATATCAACTAAAGTTTAACGTTTTGGCGCCCTACTGCCGAACACAGCAGCCAATCACAGAGCAGCAGGATCATGTAGGCGGTCTTTCTCACGGGAATGGTACCGAATCTGTCACCGGTACCTCATCCCACATTGCGTCATCTCCATGCTTCTTGCATCTCCACTGCCCTGGGAATAGCTTCCTGGAGCCTAATATGATGGCTGAATAAGCCAGAAATATTACAATCTGTACACGTGCATATCGGTATCCCATGACTTCTGTCGCCTCATCGTGATATGAGTAAGAAAGATAAGGAAATTGCTGCGTGCCTACGAATAGTGCGAACTGAAAGAAATTGAGAAATTGAGGGGGGGAGGGGAGGGGTTGATGGGGTGGGGAGACTGGAATTAAGAATGCAGAACGCGTCGCGGTGGAGGGCAGAGCTGTGCTCGCCGCCTTGAGCGAGGTGCCGCGCGCTCTGCGGGGCCGCGGCGTCGCGGCGTGAGGTGGCGGCGCGGCGAGGCTGCGCGCTGCGACACGCAGCATCGCATGCTGCCGCCACGCCGGCCGCCGGCACGCGCCGCACGCATTCCCGTCACGCAATGCGTACATCATTAAGGGGCACTGCCATTACCTGCCGAGCGCGCGACGCGCAGCCACTTCGATCTGCCGCTCGCGGTCTCTTCGATGACCCGCGGCGCATGAAAAAGAGCAGACAATGAAAGGAAATATGTGTGTCTGTGTGTGTGTGTGTGTGTGTGTGTGTGTGTGTGTGTGTGTGTATGTCGAGTTTAAGCATGTGTCACTGCCCAGAGGCTTTGATGGAGAGGCTAGTCATGGAACAGTCTTCATATCTAGCTATCGATATTCAGACATTGTCTAAGCAGTACGAAAAATTGGTCATATCATAGCACAAGAAAACGGCGAATACGTCCTACGCCTAGTTAGGGATGTAAAAGAAGAGAATTAGCTTTTCGACTGATGTGGCAACTTGAAAGACGTTTAAATCAAAAGACTTTGACATATTCGCGCTTTTCTTTCTTCTTAGTATTAATACCCTTGTCATCTAACATAATCCATCGTGTCAAGTAAAGTAACACGATACATTGTGCCATGGCATATAACATACACCTGCCGTCATGCCATCCAACATGACATTTGTCACGTCGTGCAACATGACACAACGTGTCATCAAAGTTTAGGACGACTGCATCCCCACTCAGGAATAGTTCTTATTACAGATACACCCTCCACTCTCGGCTACTTCCTATTGCAGATGCATCCCACTCTCCAGAAGCACATAAATCTCTGTCTATTTGTTCTTACACCCCTCACCATACATGTAACAGGGAGTGGATCTAAGAGAGCTCACTGCGCTGAGGATGTAGGGTTGGTTCCTAAAAAAGTGCGAATTCGTAAAAATGTTACGACTTAAATGTTTTTGAAGCTGCCAGATAAGTCGAAAAGCTAGTTCCCTTCTTTTACATCCGTAACTCTGCCCAGGAGATATTCGCCTTTCGTTGCGCTAGGATAGGAGTATTTTTCTTTCTGGTTCCTAATTTTTACTCTACCATAACTTCACAATAGGCCGCCACAGTATGACAACCAATGTTGATTTTTGTTGGCCTGGACGACGATTGATCCGGTATAGGTTTCTTGCTGTCTTTTGAATCATGTTATAATGTGTAAAGCCTCCATAAAACAAAAGGACTACCTTTAATTACATGTATTTGTCTGCTTTCTTACAAAGTTTGAGCCGATTCGTTCAGTTTTAAAGTACAAAAGTACCTATAAAAGTGTATCTTTTGGACATAAAATCCAAAGGAAGAAAGATTTCTTCAACGGGTTAAAATTCTCTTAGACCAACGTCCGACACATAGGTGGAACAAATGTGAACCATCAGTCTCGCTCCAGTCAGGAGTTATTTAAGGATGACTGTTTCTGCACATAAAATTGGAATTAGGTTGCTCGTTTTTGTGCATAAAATGCGAACAGTGCACATATAAATGTTGCTATTAGTTGAGCATTAATTTCAGCACAATTAAAATACTTCGCAGAAAGAAATTAATCGATTCACACAGTTTTCCTTGCTCGACATACTGTAACATAGCTACAGTAATACTGATGTGTGAATGGCTATACGGGTGGCCTTTGCTGCGGGCTACACCAAAAACTTTTCATCCCATGCTCCTAGCTCAAATAGCAATCAAGCACCACGACCCACCCACAAACTGCAATTCTGCGTACGGCCTTTTAAACACGCTTCCGCACTGTAACGATTCTTCCGTGTTCTGATGTTACAGTATAACAAAATGGTTCAAATGGCTCTGAGCACTACGGGACTTAACTTCTGAGGTCATCAGTCCCCCAGACTTAGAAATACTTAAACCTAACTAACCTAGGGACATCATACACATCCATGCCCGAGGCAGGATTCGAACCGTAGCGGTCGCGCGGTTCCAGACTGTAGCGCCTAGAACCGCTCGGCCATACCGGCCTACAGCATAACAGATTACTACTAATTCACAATTATGTATATCTTATCTAGCTCTTTTAGAAAATGCCCTACATACTGCAGTGGGAAATATCAGCACAATGCATCAACTAGAACAACAATCGGAAACGTACTTCAGATGTTCAGAAATTAAAATTTGGTGCTTCACAAAACAAAAAAAAAATGTAATATGCTCTGAGTATGGTATCAAGGAAACAAAGCTGAAATCAGTAAACTGGCTGTGACAATTTGTTAGGGGTACAGGATATGGAATGACCACACATGCATAGCCCTGGTAAAGCCAGTTGGCAGACTTACGTTCATTTGTACGATATTGGGAAAAAGGGATCAATCTACAGAGAACATTGCTTACAAAACACTTGTGCAACCTACGCTATGATATTGCTCAAGTGTGTTCGACTAACACACACTAAGAAGGGAAGGATGTTGTCGACAGATTTGTTTGACGCCTACACTTATTCTCTGAATATGAGACTTGATAGATGCTTTTAAGCACTCCATATAGGAATGAAACAGGAAGAAACCTTAAAATGTGGTGCAATGGGAAGGACCCACTTCCACGTACTTCACAGTGATCTGTAAGGTATGGATATATATGTAGATTTAGAGAAGCAGATCTAGAGTCATAGTATACACACTGAAGAGCCAAAGAAACTGGTACACCTGCCTAATATCGTGTAGAGCCCCTGCGAGCAGGCAGAAGTGCAGCAACACGACGTGTCATGAACTCGACTAAAGTCTGAAGTAGTGCTGGAGGGAACTGACACCATGAATCCTGCAGGGCTGTCCATAAAACCGTAGAGGGAGGAGGTCTCTTGTGAACAACACGTTACAAGGCATCCCAAATATGCTCAATAATGTTCATGTCTGGAGAGTTTGTCGGCCAGCGGAAGTGTTTAAAATCAGACGAGTGTTTCTGGAGGCACTCTGTAGCAATTCTGAACGTGTGGGGTGTCGCATTGTCCTGCTGGAATTGCCCAAATCCGTCGGACTGCACAATGGACATGGATACAGGTGATCAGGCAGGATGCTTACACACGTGTCACCCGTCAGAGTGTAACGCCGGAAATGTAAATCCTCCTATTTACATCTATAGTACTATAAATTATTTTCTTTATTTTGTTACCTGAAAATATGACATTTCTGTGTCTTTATATATCGTAATTGTTTTACTATTTGTATATATACATATTTATGCATTTATGTCGATGTATAATTGGTTTGTTTTGTAAATATTATTTGTATTTTTACGCTGGGTCTGGCCTAGGGAAAACTATGCTATCGAACGACTACACCGATAGGTCGTGTGGAGAAGCAAAGTGTTTAGGATCTTTGGTAGTGTTAACTCTGCCGCGTGGAGCGCGGTCAGAGGAGAGTCTGGCTGGGGTAGGGCGGTGGAGCAGGTGTGTTGTGTGACGCTCCCGCGAGTTGCCGCGCTTTCGGGGTTTGGCAGCATGTAATTGTGCTCGACTTGCGATGATAGTTTCTGACACTGTGTCGCGGACGGGAAGCATTAGCTGGCGCACATCAAGAGCCCGTTTCGCCTGGTGACAGTGCCGAGAAGAAGGCGCGCCAACATCCAGCTTCTGCAACAGCGACGGCCGACAATGAGTGACTGTCGCCACCTCCTCGACCGACGACTTCAAACCTTCAATCAACCAACAAGGAAGACTGGAAGCACGTAAAGTTTTAGAACTGTGTGGCAGACCTCAGCTTTTAAAATTGTTGCATCACAAAATTACAGCAACTTAACATGAACCTTTGTTGCTCATTGTCCCTATTGAATTACCAAGCAGGGTCCCTTCCTTTTCCGAAATAAACCCGAGTGTCGTTGAAATTCAGACGCCAGCATTAAAGTAATATCATTCCATTTCACTGCTTTAATTTCAGAGTTCAGTTAAGGTATTCATAGCTGGCTACAATATTTAGATTACCCAAGCACAAATTAGGAGTGCGAGTTTTGTTAGCATATTTTAGCTTACCTGTGACTGCAGCTCAGCTTGGTACGTACTAAATGTTACTATTGTCAATTGTTCAGAATCATTTAATTCAAGTTCAAAGTTAAATCTCTTATTTATAAATTGCTTAGATTCAAGTAGCTTTTGAAATGATTGTTGAGGTAGCCCAAGATTAACCGTATTTTACTAAATTTCGATGTGCTTCAGAAACAAAGCTCACTATTAATTTCAGTCACTAAATTAACTTTCAATTTTCCGGTTTTATTAATTCTTTTGCTAAATTAAGTCAGAGTGTAGCGAAATTTATTACTTCTGACAATCTTTCAGTTTTCACACTACACGTGTCAACCTTCAGTTGCCACGCTTCTAGTGCTAATTATATGTGTAATAACCTTTCTTTTTCAGTTACTATAGTAATTGTCCATAGGGCTGGCGACCGTAATTTTCCCCAAATCTCTAATATCTAATTTCCGCTAGTTAATTGTTAACGTAACGGTCGCACATTTACTTTCTTTATTAACTTTACCCCTTTTCAAAATTAATATCCACAAGTTTCATTTGCATTTTTCTTTTCATTTAGATGTAACCCTTTCCTCCCTCTTTACCGACAGATTAACTTCGGTGACGATTGCTTTTCCCAAATCTCCATTACGTACACGCGGTTTAATTTTTCACTGTCATTAAGGTCGATGAGTGAGGGGGAGGTTACAAGAGTCGTATCTAGAGGTATCAGGGGTCTCATGTAACTCCAACTGCGCAGGCGTCCCACTCCATTACAGAGCCTCCACCAGCTTAAACAGTCCGCAGCTGACGTACAGGATCCATGCAAACATGAAGTTGTTTCCACACTGGTACATGTCCATCCGTTCGATACAATTTGAAACGACACTCGTCCGACCAGGAAACTTGTTTCCACTCATCAACAGTCCAATGTCCAATGTCGCCCAGGCGAGGCGTAAGGCTTTGTATCGTGCAGTCGTCAAGGGTAAACGAGTGGGCCTTCGTCTCCGAAAGCCCCATATCGACGATATTTCGTTGAATGGGTCGCACGCTGACACTTGTTAACGTCCCAGTATTGAAATCTGCTGCAATTCGCGGAAGGGTTGTGCTTTTGTCACGTTTAACGATTCTCTTCAGTCTCGTTGGTCACGTTCTTGCAGAATCTTTATCCGGCCGCAGCGATGTCAGAGGTTCGATGTTTTACCTGATTCCTGATATTCATGGTACGCTCATGAAATGATCTTACAGGAAAACCCCCACTTCATAGCTACCTCGGAGATGCTGTTTCCCATCGCTCGTGCGCCAACCATAACGCCATGTTCAAACTCACTTAAATCTCGATAACCTGTCATTGTAGCAGCAGTAACCGATCTAACACCTGCGTTGACACTTGTTGTCTTATATAGGCTTTGCCGACCTCAGCGCTGAATTCTACCTGTTTACATATCCTTGTATTTGAATACGCATGCCTATACCAGTTTCTTTGGCGCTTCAGTGTATTTTTCCAATTTGTGTAGCACAATGATTTTACTAAATCGTTATTTAGTTACGATTAGTCTTTATTCGGCTATTATGCGATTTTAAAGCGATCCTGCAATATTAACAATGGTGATTTTTTTGCATAAACTTATAAAATTATATGGTGTATGGCTTATGTCTACACGATCCAGTCACATTAGTTTGACCACCGCCTGCTCTCGACGTCAACGTTCAGTAACCTCCCACAAATGGCAAGTGGCAGCACTAGCAGTGGTGGGTACATGAAGCGCCTCGGTGGGACACGGAAAGCGGTGCAGTCATTGTCGCAAAGCGAAAACAGAGAGACTTATCTGACGTCCAAAAGGGCATCGTCATTGGCTTTCACATCAGGAGTGGAAGCATTTCCGTAACCAGAATGAGATTTTCACTCTGCAGCGGAGTGTGCGCTGTTATCAAACTTCCTGGCAGATTTAAACTGTGTGCCGGGCCGAGACTCGAACTCCGGACCTTTGCCTTTCGCGAGTAAGTGCTCTACCAACTGAGCTACCCAAGCACGAAAGGCAAAGGTCCTGAGTTCGAGTCTCGGCCCGGCACACAGTTTTAATCTGCCAGGAGGTTTCATTTCCGTAACCATTAAGTTTATAAACTGTTTGTGCGCCGACGTGGATAAAGTACACAGGGCATGGCAAAGCGGTGACATCCAAAACTGGCGTCGAGGCCGCTATGGAGCACCACGGGTCGCAGATAACAGGGGTGAACAACGGCTGCGGAGATGCGTGAGGGCGACTAGATGCGCAACTGTTGAGCAACTGACGGCCCAAATGAACCAAGTTGTTCATCGGCAACGAAGGCTGGAATCTGTACTCCAGTACCACAAAGGGGCGTTCACTGAGTGACAACAGGTGGCCTTTGCAGATGAATCACGTTTTATGTTCCGTTGGACAGATGGCTGTTGGCGTGTACCGTGTGAAACGTCTGAAAGCAAACACACTGGTAACAGCTGTCGGAATGGTGTTGGGCGGAAGAGTGAGCGTTACGGTCTTGGAAATGTTTTCGTGGCGCTCCCTGGGTGATCTCGTCATTCTGGAAGACGCAATGGATCAACACAAGTATGAATCTACCCTTGGGGACCACGTCTATCCCCACCTGCTGTTTGTTTTTCCTCGGCACGACGGCATCTACTAGCAGGACGAGTCAACGCGTCACACAGCTCGCTTTGCAAGTCCGTGGGTGGAACAGCACCAGTCCTCTGGCTAACACAGTCCCTGGATTTAAATCCTATCGAGAATCTGTGGGACCAGCTCAATAGGGCTGTTCGCAAAATAGATACTAAACCGTGAAACCTAGCGCAGCTGGCCTCTGCACTGGAGTCTTCATGGCTCCACATCCCTGTTGGTACCTTCGAAAACTTCACTGACTCTCTTTCCTGTCTTCCTTCGCGTTGCAAAAAGTGATTATTCAGACTTTAGACAGATGGTCAGCCAACGGCCTTGCCGCAGTGGTAACACCTGTTCCCGTCAGATCACCGAAGTTAAGCGCTGTCAGGCTGGGACAGCACTTGGATGGGTGACCATCCGGTCTGCCGAGCGCTGTTGGCAAACGGGGGGCACTCAGCCCTTGTGAGGCGAACTAAGGAGCTACTTGATTGAGGAGTAGCGGCGCCGGTATCGTAAACTGACATACGGCCGGGAGAGCGGTGTGCTGACCACATGCCCCTCCATATCCGCATCCAGTGACGGCTGTGGTCTGTGGATGACACGGTGGCCAGTCGGTACCGTTGGGCCCTCATGGCCTGTTCGGACGGAGACAGAGGGTTGCATTACTGTGAGTGGACCGCCTATATTCTTAATTACTTGTTTTATGTTTCAGGTGGTACAGTATAACATCCTGGAGTGATATGCTCGCTCATTTTCCAGGTTTGTGTTGTTGCACTTCATCCGAAATTTCATTTGCACCTATATTCGTTTTAGAGGAAAGCTTACTCCAGTGACGCGTATATGTATACAATGAGTTTACATTCGTGGAAAAATTAATGGTGATAGCCGCATTACAAACATCGTATTACTATATGTTTTCATGTATCGTGCAAAGATATTGTTTGTGTTGAGAGTTCTGCTATTTTTAATGTATTTCCCGGTATCGTGAGGGATGAAATTCACCCTCTTTTCTTTAGGAAATGAATAAAGTTTTCTAAATATTTTTTGTGCTTTAGTTCCTTTTCTTGATCAAGAATTTTGTGGATACGCGTCTGTGTGGATATAGATATAGAGCTCTTGCATGATATCCGTTAGAGTTCCTTCGGATACACATTGCAGAATTTGCGTTGAATTATCTATTCTTTCTGTTTTGTGTTTACGATTGCGTAAGCGCATGTAAAATGTAGATTGATTATTTTCGGAGAAAGCGAAGTTCTTTCCTGTTTATCCAATGTTAAATTGATTACTATACTGCAAGAGATTTTACACAGTCTATTCAGCACCTCAGCAGCCAATTAAACGCAGCAGACCTCTCGAAACAAATATGTCTTTGAACGATAGGCGAAAACATTTAATATTACGATGATTGTAATATAGCTGTTACCATTCATTTTCCGCGTATTTAAACACACAGGGTGGTTACAGTTAAAATTCCATTTTGAAACGCTGTAACAAATGAACCGTTGTTCAGAATGACGTCAAATTTGAACGGATGTTATCGAAGTATGGGGAGACGTTATGGGGACAAAAAAAAAATTTACGAATATTTTACCACTAGATGGCGCTGTAAGCGCCAGAATGCGAAAACCAAAGACGCGAGAGGCACGGCTGCTCCTCAGTTGGTGTCCGAGACCCAGTATGACTTTCTCGATGCATGATCGCGCACTGACGGTGAAGCTCTTTTACAAGAGTCCGCCCCGATAGCTGAGTGGTCAGCGTGACGGATTGCCGTCCTACGAGACCGGGTTCGATTCCCATCTTGGTCGGGAATTTTCTCCGCTCAGGGACTGGGTGTTGTGCTGTCTTCATCATCATTTCAGCCCCATCCGGTGCGCAGGTGGCGTCGAATGTCCAAGGCGGCCGGACCTGCCCCGCAAGGGGTCTCCTGGCCAATGACGCCAAACGCTCATTTCCGTTTTCTTTTACAAGAGCGGCGACTGTGAACCAGTAGATCTGTAGAAGTTCCGTACACTTGAGGGTACGATAAAAGGCGATGGTCTGATGTCTACCAAGGATCTGGAGAAAAAGATTACAAAATTCTAATAGATATGTTCTTCTGAGGCTGCAGCGTGACAGAGGGATAAAAACAATTAATCTGACGCCTGTGAAAGTGGCCACAGCATTGCTGGAGGGCTCGATTGGCGGTGTGCAAACATACAGTGAACAGGAAACTGCACTGACTGCGGACTTGCCTAACCAGACTGTGTATAAAATTCTACGAAACATTGCGCATTGTTATCCATACAAAATTATCCATATTCAGGAGTTGCTTCATGTTGACCAGCAAGTAACACTAACGTTAGCTCTAGAATCTATCGCTCGCATGGAAGGGAACAGTGATGGGCCATGGAACATTCTGTGGACAGACAGGGCCTTTTTCCATATCTAAGGACAGGTATACGATCGGACACAAACTCATACTGCTTCATTCTGTAAAGGAAACTGTGTGGTGTGGGTTGAGGGCACCGTTTATATTAAGGCCACATTTTTTTATATAAACTGAGTCATTCACTGACTTCTGCATTCTGCGGGCCCGTCAGAAACGAAACTTTTACTTGTAGAGCTTTATTTAAAAAAAATCCTAGAGTCGGCGGGCTAAAACGCAATAAGAAACGTATTGCTTCCTCCAATACACATTCTGTGTAATGAACACGACGTTAAATTACACAGTTGCTGCTTTCATACCAAGGGGCTATGATGGATTTTTTATGGGGTATCGTCCGTGAAGGAAATGGGACTACAGTGAAGCGATATTGGAACACAATGTACCCTCAGCATACACCGGCATGCTGAGAAGAGATAGATGTACCTGTATAAACGAACTGTAATAGCCTTATCGGAAGATTCAGCCAAAAACTGAACTGCAGAAATGTTTGACGAAAGTAGTCACAATCCACATCCTAAGACGCGCTACACGACGGTAGGAGCTCGACATTCGCCTTAAGAAGTTGCAGACCCCTGGTAACTCACACTTAATGGTACACACTAACTTGTTTTAAATGAACAGCGATTCGCTAATAGAGCCTCGAGTCATAATCACATCTGTGATGTAACTCATGTGGAGAAGTGTTCAGGTCTGTCCAGGTGCCATGGTCATCTTCTCCGTAGCCGCTATTAGTGCAAGTGGCCTCTAACGGTCTCAGTCCATCTCCTTGCTCTTCTCCCTTCGTCTCTTCTACCTCTGCGTTGGTATCAGAAGACTTTTAGGTGAATATGGCCGGCCTTCACTACTAATACATGGCATTTCCAAGATGTTATGTACCGTGTTGAGACCTGATTTTACTTTGAGATCCTTAAGAATTTCGTTAGTGCTTATCCTGTCTTATAGTGTGTAGCCAGCTGTTCTTGCTACGAACCGCACCTTGGCGTTCATTAATCTCTGTTGGTGATCTCGTTGGAGTATCCAGGCTTCTTTGGCATACAAGACGGTAAGAGTGCCCAAGGTGTTGTGTAGTTAAAACACTGGTGTGCTGCTGAGCAACAGGTGGTCTGAAGATCTTATTTATTAATCCTGTGACTTTTGTGAACTTTGTGATTTTGTGTTGTATTTATTTTGCTTGTATGTTACACAGTTTGTAACCTAAGTATATGAATGCTGGTACTGCTTGCTCGATCGTTGTGCTGCTTATTGAAATTTGGGTTCTCTTGTGATCTTTCTACATTTACATCTACATGGATACTCTGCAAATCACGTTTAAGTGCCTGGCAGAGGGTTCATCGAACCACCTTAACAATTCTCTATTATTCCAATCTCGTATAGCGCGCGGAAAGAATGAACACCTGTATCTTCCCATACAAGCTCTGATTTCCCTTATTTTATCTTGGTGATCGTTCCTCCCTATCTAGGTCGGTGTCAACAAAATATTTTCGCATTCGGAGGAGAAAGTTGGTAATTGTAGCTTCGTGAGAAGATTCCATCGCAACGAGAAACGCCTTTCTTTTAATGATGGCCAGCTCAAATCCTGTATCATTTCTGTGACACTCTCTCCCATATTTCGCGATAATACAAAACGTGCTTCCTTTCTTTGGACTTTTTCGATGTACTTCGTCAGTCCTATCTTGTAAGAATCATAACTTTGGATTGATTGAAGGAGATCTCCACGGCTTACATTTTTGTAGTTGTGTCCATGCCGTACACGGATCTCTGTGAACTAACTTCGGATTCTGCAAAAAGTACCTGGTCATCTGCAAACAATAGTGTGCCTAGAGGGCAGCATAAGTCAAACCCACTTCGCTATGGAGCCCTCACAAAATTGACGGATGAGATGACTGCATTAGATAAAATTAAGAGAAATCCAGAAGATGTATGAAGTATGGGAAACTGCTAAATCAGAATGGGTAAACCCGACCAAAATTTTGAAAGAATCAACAAGCGAGAGCATAGGTGCATGGTATCCATTAAATATTTCTGTCTGCGTTGTAACTGAAACTTCCTGCCAAATTAAAACTGTCTGCCGGACTGAAACACGAATCTGAAATCTTGCCATTTGTGGATAATACTCTTTCCCACTGAGTTTTTTCACTTCTGCCAGTACTCCTTCCCTACTCCCCCAACCGCACTGCTCTCCCACATACCTTTCTGAGAAGCCTGTCCTGGAAGAAATGCTTCTGTGAAGTTTGGCAAGTAGGAGAGAGGTACTACAAGCGAAACTGTGAGACGCACCTCGATAGCTTAGTTGGTAAGACTTTTGCTCGCAAGGAGCGAAGTTCCCGATTCGAATATTGGTATGGCACACAGCTTTAATTTGCCAAAACGATTCACTGCAGAGTGAAAGATTTATTTCGGATGTGCTGTAACGACAGCGAACCTTCATTAAACCTAAAGCAATACAGTATCTGATCTTAAGTATCCGGACACCCTGCTTCATCTGGTTCAAAAAATGGTTCAAATGGCTCTGAGCACTATGGGACTTAACATCTATGGTCATCAGTCCCCTAGAACTTAGAACTACTTAAACCTAACTAACCTAAGGACATCACACACATCCATGACCGAGGCAGGTTCAAAAATAGCTCTGAGCACTATGGGACTCAACTGCTGAGGTCATTAGTCCCCTAGAACTTAGAACTAGTCAAACCTAACTAACCTAAGGACATCACAAACATCCATGCCCGAGACAGGATTCGAACCTGCGACCGTAGCGGTCTTGCGGTTCCAGACTGTAGTGCCTAGAGCCGCACGGCCACACCGGCCGGCGCGTCATCTGGAAATGACCAAAAGACGTCAAGGGAGCGTATCAGACAGTATTCTTTCTCGTAGATCAATATCATCCACGTCTGTGCGGCATTTTTGGCACCATTCCACTACTGCTGGACGCTACATTGTAATGGAAGTATGTGTCACCAAAGTTTCACGGTGAATCTCTGTGCAATGTATAGACGTTTTGCCCACAAGAATCATACGTCTTGCAAACTTCAACTTCGTTAAAATTTCCAGTTCTCGCACCGTCTCCATCTGCAGTAGCAATTTGAGCAGCAGGTGGTATCACAGTGCCACAACGGACTGTCAAAAACCCGTTACTTCAAAGACAGCTCCGAGGCAGATGCTCTGTAGCGTGCATTCCACTGACCTCAAACCTCTACCATTTGCGACTTCAGTGATGTCGAGCGGGAGCTTGTAACGTTCCCACAGAAAATACCCTCTACCACGCACCAATTAATCATTTTCAATCAAACCATCAACATTAATTCACTTTGGAAAAGTTATCTGATCTGATTTTCTCGTAATATATGCGGCGACAGCTCGACGACGCCAAAGTATTTTCTAGTGCGTTTATTCTTTGAAATAACAGAGATGCATATATGAATTCTCCATGGTTGTTAGAGTGGTAACGAGGACAGCTTCTGGAGTATCTGTTGAGGGATTGACGTGTTTCTGAGAGATACATATTCTGCTTTTCTTCTCGCTAAAGCGAGCCAATTAACATTTGTGCCGCTAGCGGTTTGTTTGAGGAGAAAGAGACTGTAAAAGGAAAATAATTAAGGCGTGGAATCACCGGAGATCTGGATATGTAATGGAGATGGATTTAATACACAATTTCCTCCATAAATAAGGTTTGTGACTTTTTTGTTCTGGGGTGAATGAACGAATGAGTTTTTTCTGAATCATTTGATGATCACATTGGCCCTGTAATTAGTGGGGAAGTTTCAGCTGTGTCGGAGAGAACCTGCAATCACTGAGTCTGTGTTAAATCGTCCAAAAAAGGCTTCGTACACATCTGGAATTCGCAATCTTTCGTAAAAGGAACAAATTGTCCAAACGATTGATTCTCCCGACTGACTGCAGTGTTTAACAGTAATAAGAAATGTAAAGATCTCTTACAGCAAGCCAGCCGCTGATTACCAAGACGAAGGACTCCACCAAAGATCCTATTTGGCTGATTTCACGTAATGAAATATTATATTAAAAACTGTACATAGATAAAGGAGAGAAAGAGAGGGAGCGAATGAAAATAGAAATAATACTAATAATCCTCCATTAGTCTAATTTTTCGTCTGTCTTATCACGGATCAGCCAAGAACGGGGAGGGCCTTACTTTACTGTATAGATTTATGTGTGAAGGTGAAGGGATCTTAAAGGCAACAGATACACGTCTATACAGACAAGACATTACACAGAGATAGCGGCTAGCTGCATTCATCATCTATTCTTAGATAAAGAGACGGCAACTTATTATCCGAACATTTAAAAAGGTTAAAAGCTCACTGGAGGGTAGGGTGGAGGTCTGTTGTGTTTTCTGATGAAAGCTGGTTCTGCCTCGATGGCGGAGGTGGCCGTGTGTTGGTTAGAAGGAGGCCAGTTGAGGGCCTACACCCAAGCTGTCTGCTTGCTAGACACACTGGACCGACACCTGGAGCTGTAGTCTGGGGTATGATTTCTTATGACAGCAGGAGCACTCTCTTGGTTATCCCACTCACCCTGACTGCAAAACTGTACGTCAGTCTGTTGATTCTACTTGTTGTGCTGCCATTCATAAACAGCATTCCAGGAGTTGCTTTCCAACAGGATAACGCTCGCCTATATACTGCTGTTGTAACCCAACACACACTACAAAGTGTCGACATTTTGCCTTGACTTGGTCGATTGCCTTATGTCCCTGCAGTTGAGCACATCGGGGACATCATTTTACGGTAACTCCAGCGTCATCCACGAACAGCGTTAACCGTCCCTGTACTGACCGACCAAGTGCCACAGGCACGGAATTCCGTCCCACAAACTGACGTCCGGCACCTGTACTACCCAACGCATGCAGTTTCCTTGGCTTATCTCGCGTTTATATTAACGTGTGATCTTGCAGTGTAGATCACTTGAATATGTTATCCAGATAAACGTATTTCGGGATTTCATCACTGCATTAATCACTTTAGCGTGCTGCGATTTTTTCCGTCAGTGTATACCCATATTTGTCGAAGGCACCGAAAGAACGTCAATATTTTGATGTAATTGTTTCATCAACCCCGATGTAGACGCCCTGGAGATATTTTCCCATTAAGGGGAACTGCATAACTTCTCCCATCTACCCGGCCGGAGGCCCTAGCCACGCGGCATTTCCATTTCCCACTACTCCTGGTCCCATAAAAAAGGAAACATCGCAGCACAACCTATGTTATGATAACATGCTTGTAGACTACAGCAAATGCAACCGATTGCATGTAGGTTATTTATCGCAAGGGATTTAGCAGGCAATTTTGTTCCTCCATCTCCCGTGACTTCAAGAGTCTACACGCTTCGGCTATCTCTGTTTCAGTTTTGTAACAGTCACGAAGCTGGTAGATCTGCGTTACGGATAACAGGTGCATCAACACTGTCCAGGCAATCAAGGAACAACATTTGGGGGAAAAAAAATTTCCAACAATGATGATGTTCGCACAGCGGTTTCGAATTGCTCCATAGCCAAATAGAAGATTTCTGTCGCCGAGGAATTTATCGACTGGTCGAACGTTCCGACCATTGCTTACAGAGACTTGCTGACTGTAGATAAATACGTTGAAGTAACAGAGAAACTGGTACACCTGCCTAATATCGTCTAGGGCTCCAGCGAGCACTCAGAAGTGCCGCAACACGACGTGGCATGGACTCGACTAATGTCTGAAGTACTGCTAGAGAGAATGGATACCATGAATCCTGCAGGGCTGTCCATAAATCCGAGGGGATGGAGATCTCTCTGAACAACGCTTTGCAAGGCAACCCAGATACGCTCAAAAATGTTTATGTCTGGGCAGTTTGGTGGCAGCAGAAGTGCTTAAACCCAAAAGAATGTTCCTGGAGCCACTATGTAGCAATTGTCAACGTTTGGGGTGTCGCATTGTCCTGCTGGAATTGCCCAAGTTTGTCGGAATGCACAATGGACATGAATGGATGCAGCTGATCAGACAGGATGCTTACTTACGTGTCACCTGTCAGAGTCGCATCTAGACGTATCAGGGGTCTCATATCACACCAAATGCACGCGCCCCACAGCATTACATAGCCTCCACCATCTTAAACAGTCTCCTGCTGATATGCGGGGTCCATGGAATCGTGAGGTTGTCTCCGAATTCGTACTCGTCCATCCGATCGGTAGAATTTGAAACGTGACTCGTCCGACCAGGCAACATATTTCCAGTCATGAAGTCCAATGTCGGTACTGACAGGTCCAGGCGAGGCGTAAAGCTCTGCGTCATGCAGTCATCAAGGGTACACGAGTGGGCCTTCGGCTACGAAAGCCCATATCGATTATGTTTCGTGGAATGGTTCACCCCCTGACACTTATTGATGGCCCAGCATTGAAATCTGCAGGAATTTGCGGAAGGGTTGCACTTCTGTCACGTTGAACGATTCTCTTCAGTCGACGTTTGTCCTGTTTTTGCAGGATCTTTTTCCAGCCATAGGGATATCAGAGATTTGATGTTTCACCGGATTCCTGATATTCACGGTGCACTCGTGAAATGGTCGTGCGGGAGAATCCCCACTTCATCGCTACCTCGGAGATGCTGTTTCCCATCGGACGTGTACCGACTATAACATCGCGTTCATACTCACTTAAATCTTGATAACCTGCCATTGTAGCAGCGGTAACCAATCTAACAACTGCGCTAGACACTTGTTGTCTTATATAGCCGCTGCCGACCACAGCGCCGTATTCTACCTGTTTACATCTCTGCAGGTTTCTTGGCACTTCATTGTAGTGTCCATATCTGTCTCACTTTCAGGAGCTCTGCAGCGGCTTGGGGTGCCATATAAATGTTAACACAGTCCCCTATTCATTTCTTATTTTATAGACCAATTTAACACTCATTGGATAACTTTGTTTTTGTATGATTTGCACATTTTAGTTTCATTTGCCAGTTTTTCGTGTCATACCCTGTAGTACTTCTCTATTTCAAAATCATTACGAAGTTAAGCTCGTGCCTCGCACTCACTCTGCTAAACAAAGTTGGAGCCAGGTTTTCTTTTCCTTCCGTGGCCATATGCTGATCGTCTTTAGTTGCGCTAAGTACACTTACACTCAAGTTCAGAACACCTTGGACGTCTACAGATAGGACCTTCATATTCACAGGACATGTACATTAGTGTGTTCTGCAGAAATGATTAGAATTTCAATCACCTCTCTTCAGAATGTGACTTGTTGCCTAGCAGGCACAGGGTCCGCCATGGGCCCTGATAACTTGTTCCATGCGTGATGGCATCGACGCGTATGAGGCGCGAAGGGCGTCCTGTGGTATAACCATCCATGCTGCACTCACCTCGTTCCAAAGTTCGTCTGTGGTGGTTGGCACTGGGTCACAGCGCTGCACCCGTCATTTTACCACATCGCACATACTTTCGATTGGCGACAAGTCTGGTGATCTGGCGGGCCATCAGGAAGGCACATGACCGTGCAACAACGTGTGGTCGTGTGGCGTCTTGCTGAAAAGTGGCATCTGGGGTATTGTACAGAAAGGGTATGGCTGCGGGTCGCTGGATGACATTCACGTAGGTCACAGCGCCCTGGATAGGCACCAACTGTGATTTGTGGCTGTACCCAATAGCCCCCACACCATAAGGCCTTGAGTTGGCGTTGTATGTCTTGGGCGAATGTAGTCAATGTGATGCCAGTCTCCCTGTCTGCGGCGAACCAAACTGCGGCCATCATTTTCAATCAAACAGACCCTGGAATTGTCCGAAAACACCACCTGCGGCCATTCCTGCCCCCGTGCCGTCGCGTCGCTCCATCAACGTTGCCGCCTACCATGTTTTTACACATTCGTCAAAGGTACGCGCAAAAGTGGACGACACGCGCTTCACCGTCGGCTTAATAAACGGCGACCGTTATCCCTGATAGTGTGGGATGTGTTAGACTCTTCCAGTGTTGTGCCAGAGCCGAGGAGAATGCAGATCTGTCCTGGAATGCAATTCGGATGAGGTGTCCATGTTCTCGGGAGTGGTCTGGGTGGTGCGACTTGACCCATCTTGTCATGTTCTGCGGCCTTCCGTGAACTATTCTGCACTCACCTGTTGCACTGCCGAAAAATTTCGTTGCACATTAGCAGCAACTTCCCAGATGGATGTATCACATTCTTTCATGCCAATGATGCGCCCTCTTTCAGGGTCACTGATTTGTCGGTATGGTTCGCGCAGGCGTCCCTGAGGCATCCTGGATGTCTGCTTAAGTCATACTGATCCATTACCTTCGGTTTATAGTGACAACGAGGGGCCGGCCGCTGCGGCCGTGCGGTTCTAGGCGCTTCAGTCCGGAACCGCACTGCTGCTACGGTCGCAGTTTTGAATCCTGCCTCGGGCATGAATGTGTGTGATGTCCTTTGGTTAGTTAGGATTAAGTAGTTCTAAGTTCTAGGGGACAGATGACCTCAGGTGTTAAGTCCCATAGTGCTCAGGGCCATTTGAACCATTTGATTTGACAACGAGGCTGCGGTCACATTTTACCGGTAGGCGGTGTAACGCCGTGATATCAATTTCGACCTTGCACCTGCGGACCGACATGGTACAAATGCTAATCATTTACGCAGAACATACAAATGTACATGTCCTGTGAATATGAACGTCCTACCTCTAGTTGTTCAAGATGTTCTGTTTTTTTCTGAACATGAGTTTATTTACAGACTTTTTCTGCAACTAAGCACCACTGTCTTCTCATCATCATAGACCTACTTACGTAATTCCGATCTTCGATTATACTCATTCTTTTGATTTCATCCAATCTTGTTCCAAGTTCTACTGCAGCGACTGAATAACGGAAGAACATTAATGAAGTGGTCCGCAGTTCATCACATTTGCACTGTCATATAAGGTCGAGGAAACCCCATCTGATGTAATTAACCACCAAGAAAGGATGAAATGGCACTTCCTGATGAAATCTTCACAAATTCGATTCTTCCTTTCCGTCAGTCTGTCCAGTCATTATATACAGGGGACTCTTATTAATGGTGAAAAACCCCCGAAGCGACTTAGGTGACCCTCAGACAAGTAACTTAATATGAGACACATGGAACGAAAATGTCGAGAAATATCCCAAAAGTGGATGACAAGTGTTGAACAGGTGACGTCGTCAGATGACGTAAGTCATCGCACAAGCAGCGGTAGAAACTATCGATCTATCGCATCTGATCATCCATACGCAAATAAAGTATTCACATCGGTGTGGCTCCGGGCCTACGTCGGTGACTTTAGCGCGTGCGGCTGTGGGTTAGAATCTTGCGTTTAGCAGGCAGTATTTTTTACATCGCGTTAAGCAATTTTATGTTTACATCGAGGTAATCTTTATTATTTAATTCACCGGTCTCGCGGCCTCCGCTGGTTTATTCCAAAGTGCAGTACAACAAGAACTTACCGTATTGCGTCACAATTAAATGAGTATAAGCTTCCGAATTGCGTCGTTACGAGTAAATGACCCACGTTTTCTTTACTAAGTAAGGTCTGTGAACGAAACAAGAAGGAAAGAAACGGAAAGAAACTCAAAATAATAACAATTTTTGCTTGGCTACATCTGGTGACGTCATAGTCTAACATTCATCATCCCACTTTTGGGGCATTTCCCGACGTTTCCGGCCCTATTTATCAGTTTAGTTAAACTGTTCGTGTACAGAGTGTAAAACATGTGAGAGAAGTGTTACTATTTAGAAAAAGTTTAGCACCTACGTCTTCTTATTACCTCTGAGGACTGAGTACCTTTAAAAAATCATCGTTACGGTAGTTTTTACGACATTGCTTAAAACATGAGGCTCGTACTTATGCAATGAGGAAACACATACCTTTTCAGATTCGAAATACGTCAGACGACTGATTACAGATATTGACAAAATACATAATGACGTTGATCGCGTGTACAAGGAAAGTTTCGTGTCGAAAGTTACAGGCCTTATCGCTACTGCTTGGGAACACGTGAACCGTCTGTTGTCACTCGGGGTTATCGTCACGGTTAGGTTTCGTAGTGGCAGCATTAAGTGTCATGTGACCTTCGCTATCAGCACCGTGCGAAGTCTGAAAACACACAGCTCTTGTTTCCACGCCACGTCGGGTACTATCTTTGACGACATCGTCATTGTGGAAAAATAAAATTACTCCATAGAAGGCGTTCCTAACAGAGAAGCAACCAGTTTTCGGTTGGTTATAAACCAACTTCGATTCATGTATGAAGATGGTATCTGTTCTTTCGGACACGTCCGAAAGAACAAACACCATCTTCATATAGTTAACGCTAACCGGCCGTTGACCTTCTTCTTCTGTGCTGGATGCACACCCATTGCCCGAACTCTTACGAAACTCGGTAAGATTGTCTGCCGCGAGTAATGAGTGTAATGGGCAGGGGCACTACGAATGTAGAGATGGACATTAAGTTGGTAATGTGGGTCTCACGGGGAGCGTGCAAGGGATAAGTCCCTGAAGTCGCACTATCATCGGTGGTTCAGATGGACAGAGCGCCTTCCATGTAAGCAGGAGATCCCGGGTTCGAGTCCCAGTCGGGGCTCACATTTCCACCTGTCCTCGTTGATGTATATCAACGCCTGTCGGCAGCGTAGGGTCTTGATTTAATTATCATTTTAACTTCGATTCAGTATTGGGTGTGGAAACTATAACCTAACTACAAAATTAGTTACGTTATACACTGAATGCAGCCAGTGAAATAGTAGAAGTAAGTGAACTAAATATTAGAAAGGGTTTGAATGTACGTTTTGTTGTCAGACTATCGTCGTGGTTTCATAAAATAGCAATGTGTGAACAGGGAACACGGGAATTTTAATGTGTTAACATCGATTATTGACAGATGGGACCACATTATATTGCTTAAAAATATGAGGTCGTCTAAAGTAATATCATCACTCGTCGACCAGTAATAACAATCAGTGGAGACAGGAGAAGTTCAGCGGTGTTACAATTCGGAATCATTGGCTACTCCAAATTGACATCACGTAAGAGTGAAAATTATTCCTTCTGACGCAGAGATGTTATTTATGTCAATGACTTTTTTTTTAAATGTAGGGCCTATTGTGCAGTAACGTAAATCAGTAGACTTAAACTGCCGAACAGTTTCGCTTGTGCCCAATATCCTTCATTTACACTTGTGTACTGTATTGTCAATAAATTCTTGTCTAAAGCCAACGAACATTTACCTAAGGGGGAAAACGATGGTTTACAAGAATATCGCTCCAGTTTTTAAAGTTTTTGAAGTGAGCTGCTGATTTCAAACGTAGCTGCACTTTTATTGACGATAGAGTAAGTGACATACACCTGAAAAGTGCAATCCCAGATGAGTAAACAGAGAAAGTGAACAATATGCTGCCGGACGGTCAGTGATTATAGGCATATAACATAGCCGACAGCACAAGAGTATCGGAAGAAACAGTACAATGCATTGTACACAGAAAGTTGAAAGGTACCTTCGTGTCGTTACTCATAGTTTCCGTGTTGTTCGCAGTCTTATGGCACGCGTACATGGTCGAACTTAACTGTAAAAATCTCTCTTATCTACCCACGTATTTTTCGCAAGCCAGTACATGACCCAAGAAGTTTGTCACTTGAACCTCACTTCTGAAGCTGGCGCTGTTCGTGTATGCTCTTTTTGACCCTAGTTGGAATGGCTAGAAATGCAGATAAAGCACCTCTGGCATTGACTCTGGCACATAAGGGTAGGAAAGGCGCGACACCTCTACCATTTTGGTAAATTCCAGTGTTATTTTGTTTTTATCCTATTCGTAGTTTCCATAATTATGGAAACTCACGACATAGTCAGATAAATTGTAATAAAACTGTTTTTCACTAAACGTATGCGGAATGACATCAATACAAACGTCCAACACCTTGTCAAATTGTTGGTCAATCGAAATATCTCTCAAACACGTCACACACACACTAAGTTTGACAAACGCCTCAAATACCACTGTAAACTGTCAAATATTTATCAAATATAGCAAAGTTTGACAAATTTCTGATCGTGACCGCGGCCAAGAAACACACGTTCTGGCGGGCGCGATACAAATTTTGCGACGCATTTCTCCATATATTATCTTGTAAATGACTATTGGTGAAGTCAAGTGGGTTCACTGCACTGATATATTTAAAAAATATTCTTGCTAAGGGTTGCTGCCTCGATTTTTCTGGTGAGACGGGGTAAAATTTGTCAATTCTCCAAAACCAAATGATCGACGTCGAGTAGGTTTCTAATTACATTCAGAAAGATTCCAACATTAGACCACTGGACTGTATAACTTACATCGTGAGTGACTACACTGCCTACATAGAATAAGTCAGTACGTCATGAAGTCCAGCAGAATAACCACAGTGCAAATTCCCACGGAAACAAGTGCAATTTTTCGCTCTCAATTAGGCCTCGCCAGATCCGTGTCTTTTGTAAAACACAAGCTAACTATTAGTTCCCAGTCGGACAGTGGGCACCTTTCTACCAACCACGACGAAATTCATTAAACCGCAACACTCGCCCACAGATCCGAAGAATTCCTATTTAGAATTTTATACCCACAGCCTAGAACGCCCTTGTAAATTCTTATAGGCTTTCTGCATCGATTTCAGAGGATCACCCGCTCGCAACGTGGAAGACTTAAGACTGTTGGAACATAACCTACAACCCTTAGGACGTTCGAGGCCTCCTACCTAATAGGGCTGCAATAATGCTCCAAGCAGATCCCCAGAATTGTTATAGGGTTCAGCCCTCTCAGGAAACCAGCCTCTTAAACAGAACGAAAACTTTTTCTTGGGTCGTTGACTGCTCTCGCTAGCCGCTGCGGCATTGCTTCCTGCCACTTCTTTCTGCAAAGTTTACTTCCAACGGATTGTGGAAGGCACCTACTTTCTTAGGGAAGTACGAGTATATAGGCCTGAAGCCAATCTCGTAGCCTTCACCCACAAACGACTTTAGCCTGAAGACGGAGCGACCAACCAATCAGCTTCTATCTCGACAATGCCACCTACCGGTTACCGGCTCTGCTGTCCAAAATAGCTGAGAGGACGATCCCACGCCACGGTGTAGTCAAGAATGATAGTTACAAACTCAACAAACTTTCTACAGCAAGGGTGTCAAAGTTATTTAAAGGTGATAAAAAGCAAACGTAAATCTTACCAAATTTAGAAAAGAATCTGTCAGAATTTCGATAACAACTCGTTACTGTGTCAATCGCTTCATGCCAGAAGCGAACCAGGACTTCTAGAATGTGGACTCGCACCAAACAAAGGCGAAGTTCCTCTCATCATACAGAATAGTTATACCAACAATATTATGGAAAGGGTAGATTGCTACGCACCTTAAAGACGACTGACTGAGTTACAGACAGGCACAACCGAAAGGCTGTTATAGATTGAGCTTTCACCCAACGCCTTCTTCGGAATAGAAATCTTAAGACTGTCTGCAACTCAGTGTGACGTCTTTACTGTGCGTAGCAATCTATCCTTTTCATAATGTTATTGCTCTTGTAAGTAGGCTGTTTAGGTTTTTATGTTGGTAACGTCATGTAGCGCTCTGTATGAAGATCATTGACTGTGCTCTGTGCAGTCTGTGGCTGGTTTGCATTGTTGGAATTTGCTATTGTAGTGTTGGGCACTTGGCTGTTAACAGCGCGTAGCGTTGTGCAGTTGGAGGTGAGCCGCCAGCAGTGGTGGATGTGGGGAGAGAGATGGCGGAGTTTTGAGAGCGGATGATCTGGACGTGTGTCCATCAGAGAGAGTAAATTTTTAAGACTGGATGTCATGAACTGATATATATATATATTATAACTTTTGAACACTATTAAGGTAAATACAATGTTTGTTCTCTATCAAAATCTCTCATTTTCTAACTATGCCTATCAGTAGTTAGTCCTTCAGTAGTTAGATTCCTTTATTTAGCTGGCAGTATTGGTGCTCGCTGTATTGCACTAGTTCAAGTAACAAAGATTTTTGTGAGGTAAGTGATTCATGAAAGGTATAGGTTATTGTTAGTCAGGGCCATTCCTTTGTAGGGATTATTGAAAGTCAGCTTGCGTTGCGCTAAAAAATTGTGTGTCAGTTTAGTCATGATCAGAACAAGTAAAGAGAGAAATGTCTGAGTACGTTCAATTTTGCTCAGCTGTTTGAAAATCAAATAAAGTAAGGGGTTTACCAGCACAATAATTCACTAATTTTTCTAAGGGCACGTTTCACTATTTCAACCTGGAGTTTCTGTTGTTAGAAATGCTACATGGATTGTTTCTGGAATACAAAGAAGCGTTTTTATTTTTGAAAATCGCAAAGAATATAACAATAACCCCTAATGCTACGCAAATCTACAGGGCGAAATGGTTAGTACAATTCGTGAGCAGAAATCTGTAACAAAACAAACTCGTTGTCATCTGTCATCAGGACACCGCATCTGCCCACAATGATTTTCTTGGCGACTGGAATGTTGAGGGGTATGGAGAGCGAACTGTTGAAACATTTACTGTACACACTCTTCTATTCGCTGTTCCATATACTCTATTGCACCATCTGACCGTCAGCTAAGTCCATACCTAACGAATATTTTACTAGGTAAATCTCTTTAAATGAAGGTTTTGTGGCAACGGTAGATGAAAATCTTGTATATATTCAGCAACGGAATTTACTCACGGTAGGGAAGCAAAATAACCCACGAAGGACGAAGAAAGGAGGGCATAAAAGGCAGAACAGCACAAGAAAAGAGGACATGTTATCATACATATGCCTCAATTGGAGGAATAAATTTCTGAGAACGTACGTTTCGAGCACATCATTGTATGATAGTGAATATTATGGAAAGTGCGAAAACAGTACAGAAGAACGAACGTCGAAATGGCAGATATTGAAATAACCGATCGCGGAATTGAAAATCAGCTACAATCGCTTAGTAGTGGAAAGGAGTCAGGGACAGATGAGATACCTATAATATTCTATAAAGATTATGCGAAAGAACTTGCTACCCTTCTAGCAGCAATGTATCGTAGTTCACTTGAGCAACGGAAGGTACCTAACAACTGGAAAACAGCGCAGGTCATTCCCGTTTTCAACAAAAGGCCGTAAGACAGATCCACACAATTATAGATCTATAACGATGACGTCAATCTTTTGTAGAATTATGGAAGTTGTTTTATGCTCAAGAACTATGACGTTTTTGGAAAATGAACATCTCCTCTACAAAAATCAACATGGATTCCGCAAACAGAGGTGCTGCGAAACACAGCTCGCTCTGTTCCTCCACAAGGTTCTCAGCGCAGTGGACAACGGCGCTCAAGTTGTTTCCATGTTCCTTGATTTCACTAAGGCATTTGACACCGTTCCGCACTGCCATTTAATTAAAAAATACGAGCTCACGGAGTATCGGAGCAGACTTGCGATTGGATTCAAGACTTTCTTGCAGATAGAACTAACCCGCCACTCTTAACGGAACTAAATCGACAGATGTAGAAGTAATATCTGGAACACCACAGGGAAGTGTGATAGGACCGTTGCTGTTTACAATACATATAAATGATCTAGTAGAAAGCGTCGGATGCTCTTTAAGGCTATTCGCTATTGTACCAAAGTAGCAATGCCGGAAGATAGTAAGAACTAACTGAGCGACCTGCAGAGAATTTATGAATGATGCAGGCTCTGGCAGTTGACCTTGTATGTAAATAAATGTAACATAATGTGCATACATAGGAAAAGAAATCCACTACCGTACAGCTACACTATTGATGAAAAACAGCCGGAGACAGCGTCTGCCGTAAAATATCTAGGCGTAACTATCCAAAGCGACCTGAAGTAGAGCGCTCACATAAAACAGATAGTGGGAAAATCAGACACCAAACTCAGTTTCGTCGGAAAATCTTAAGGAAATGTAACTGATCCACGAAAGAAGTGGCTTATAAGGCGCTTGTTCATCCAATTCTTGAGTATTGTTCATCTATCTGGGATCCCTATCAGGTAGGACCGCTAGTGGAGATAGAGAAGATCCAACAAACTGAGGCGCGTTTTGTCACGGGATCGTTTAGCTGGCGAGAGAGCGTTACGGAGATGCTAAATGAACTCCACTGGCAGACGCTGCGAGAGAGGCGTTGTTTGTCACGGAGAGATTTGCTATTAAGATTTCAGGACAGCACCTTTCAGGAGGAGTCGGACATCATATTACTTCCCCCCCCCCCACATACATCTAGAGTATTGACCACGACGAGAAAATTCGAGAGGCATACCGACAATAATTCTTCCCACGCACTATTCGCGAGTATAACAGGGTTGGAGGGATCAGATAATGGTATCGAAAGTACCCTCCACCACACACCATTGGGTGGCTTGTGGAGTATTATGTAGATGTAGATGAACATCGGAGCCTTTGCCGTGCGGTGCTACAGAAAAATGTAGAAAATTAGGTCGACTGATAAGGCAAGAAAAGCCGAGGTTCTCCGCAGATTCGGCGTAGGAAGGAACATATGGAAAACACCGACAATAAGAATGGAGAGGATGACAGAACATGTGCTACGACATCAGGGAAATGTCTGCATGGTGCTAGAGGGAACTGTAGAGAGTAAAAACTGTAGAGGAAGACAGAGATTGGAACACATCCAACAAAAAGTGGGTGGTATAGAGTGCGAATGCTGCTCTGAGATGAAGAAGTTAGCGCTGTAGGAGAATTCGTAGCTGCCCGCACCAAATCAGTCAGAAGACAGTTGACAAAAAAAAAGTGTCCATACTCTGTCACTGTCACATGGCTTACTTTATCATCTCACCCTCGTAGCTGACTATATGTTCAGAATATGGGACGTATGGTAGAACCGAAATAACACGACAATAGAGAGTACATTAAAGAGGCCTTTGTGGTGTCACCGCCAGACAACACTTGCTAGGTGGTAGCCTTTAAATCGGCCGCGGTCCGTTAGTATACGTCGGACCCGCGTGTCGCCACTATCAGTGATTGCAGACCGAGCGCCGCCACACGGCAGGTCTAGAGAGACTTCCTAGCACTCGGCCCCAGTTGTACAGCCGACTTTGCTAGCGATGGTTCACTGACAAATTACGCTCTCATTTGCCGAGACGATAGTTAGCATAGCCTTCAGCTACGTCATTTGCTACTACCTAGCAAGGCGCCATTACCAGTTACTATTGATGCTGTAAAACATGTACCGTCAAGAGCGATGTTCACCATTTATGGATTAAAGTTAACTATTCCACAGCTACGTCCTTTTTTGCTAGTCTAAATTCCTTGACCTGTTCCAGACCTCACGCCAACCTGCGTGAGCTAAAACGCGTGCCTTTCGGCCTCCTCTCATAGTGGGTTGGCTCTCTTGCCAATCCACAACAGCCTTCATGTTGTGTTGGACTGACTGTATGCAGAAACAGAACGCATAAATTAGGACAGAGGGTTACCAATCAAAATATTGTCCTCCTATCTGAGAAGTAAACTTGTAAGTTCCACGTCGTTAGCCGTCAAAAACTGCACCCCTTGATACGCTGGCGGTCCACCTATGGGAATGGCGTGAAACCTATAAGCATTTCGCTATTAATAGTTAAACCAGCAGCAGATTTTGTTATTTATCTATGCACCACAATATACAGCTCTCACAGGCTAATGACGTGTTTCATGATGCAGCAGGGCGCTTTGAGAGTGCCCATGTACACAAAATCACATGCAGCCAACCAGCAGTCACGACAACAAAATGAAATAGTCTACAGAGGCAGCGGTAGCTCCGACTGCAGTAATTATTGCTATTGCGATGTGACGTTTATAGTTACACCTTTGCGATGCAGCTTTGTATACGTCTTCTGCGACGCTAATCCAATGATATTAATTGTTCTTGGACGTCGTTTCAGAATGGTTATTGAAACAGTTGTCAGGCAAAAGAGAAACGGGAAGAATGGTAGATATCTGTCAGCCGGCGGGGATGAGCTCATCTGAGGCGGAACGCAGCTCCTACTGGAGAAGCACCATCGAAGAATTTGGCCATAATTGTGCACAGAAAACTCTGAAAATTTAAGTCTGGTGGGTGAACGGGGTTATGAATGTCACTCCTCGTGAATACAAGTCCAACGCCATTTCTGGTAGCATCATAGCAATCTTCTTCTTCTTCAGCTCAGACAGAAAAGGTACACCTGTTGCCGGAATCGTTGGCAGAATCGACAGGCCATTGTGATTATATTTTGTCCCAGACAGGCTTTTTAGATCAAGAATCATTGCTAATATTACTTATTCCATGTGCCTGGCCGACCTCGGCTCCTTGACCTAATCCTCGAGGGTGACACCGAAGTCGCTGGCCACTTGCTGTTGCTTGCTTTTCTGTACGCGACTGTTGGAAATAACAGCAAGCAATATCATTCTGGAACCAGTTGCCAATCGCAGGGCCTTCCCTATATTCTTTTATTACAGCAGACAGAGGAGGACTTGGTGGTGCTGGGTATTTAGTTACCCTATATGAAGAGTAGTCCGTTTCCGTAGCCCAGTGATCACCTTGTGTGGCTTCTATGCAAAGGACCCGCGATCGATTCCTTGTGCTGCCAGAGATTTTTTCTTGGTCTAAGGAGCGGAACGGGGTACACTCTGCCTCGTAATACCAGCTGAGGAGCTACGTGAGCAAGGAGTAGCGGCTCCAAGGTCAAGAAAGCCGACAACGACCGGGAAAGCGGTTTGCTAACCCCACGCCCCTTCGTACCGCATCCGATGGGGGCATGTGCAGCGGTAGACATGGCGATCGCTAGGTCCTGATTGGTCCAGCAAGGTCAGAACACGGAGCTGCTTAGTTTAAATTTGAAGAATACAATGACGGGAGGGCATGCAGGTTAGGTTCATTTGAGTGAGAAATAGAGACACCGCCAATATGTTTCAGAATTATTTATTATTTGTTATGTTTAGATGTATTGAGTCTTCTACCATTAACGAAGGACACATATTTTTACTGATGTTTTAATTAACCATCAACAGTGATCGCGGAGAAGAACGCACCATTTAACACGTATAGGTCTGTCAACTATGCCCTGCATCTTTCACAGAAGATCTTCTGCTCACGACTCCGAGTGCAAATTGTGTTGCAAGGTTTTGTTTACAATTAAATTATGTTGTATTTCCTTCTGACACGAATAGATAATAAAAATGATAATAATCAGCGTTCGCACTTCCGAGAGGAGACAAGTCTTTGGTGACGTAATGTAATGTTGTGAGTTGTGTAAAAGTATTTCAAATCGCTTTACGATCGTTTTGTAAGTGGGCTGCTTCTGTGATGGCAGCGCTGTGTAGCCCTTTGCATTGTATCTCTGACTGCGCTTTCTTTGTAAGAGATTCTGTGGCTGGTTGGACTCGTTGTTGGAAGTTAATCGCCAGTAGTGTTGGGCAGTTGGAAGTTAGTCGCAAGCAGTGATGGACGTACTGTTGGGCAGGCGGAGGTGAACAGCCAGCAGTGATGGATGTTAGACGTGAGAAGTTAGCATTGATGGAGAGTAGAGGTCTGAAATGTTAGCGTAGGCTAACGATCTGTACATGTTCGACTTGGAGATTGAATAATTATACATGATTATATACCTTTTTACTAGATGTCAATGACGATTTATATTCGTGTTTGAACTGTATGTCACATTATTAAGGCAAAAAATACATTATTTGGTTTGTCACAAAATCTTTCCTTTGCTAACCACATGCCTTTTAGCTCAAATGTTCAAATGTGTTTGAAATCTTATGGGACTTAACTGCTGAGGTCATCAGTCCCTTACACACTACTTAACCTAAATTATCCTAAGGACAAACACACACACCCATGCCCCAGGGAGGACTCGAACCTCCGCCGGGACCAGCCGCACAGTCCACGACTGCAGTGCCTTAGACCGCCTATTAGTAGTTTGTGGCTTTAGTAGCTAGAATCTTTTATTTATCTGGCAGTATTGACGCTAGCTGTATTGCAGTAATTTGCGTAATGAAGATTTTTGTGATGTAAGTGCTTATGGAAATATATAGGTTATTGTTAAGATTTGCCGACCGGAGTGGCCGAGTGGTTCTAGGCGCTACAGTCTGGAGCCGTGCGACCGCTACGATCGCAAGTTCGAATCCTGCCTCGGGAATGGATGTGTGTTATGTCCTTAGGTTAGTTAGGTTTAAGTAGTTCTAAGTCTAGCGGACTGATGACCTCAGAAGTTAAGTCCCATAGTGCTCAGAGCCATTTGAACCATTTTTTGTTAAGATTTCTTTTTAGTCAGGGCAATTCTTTTGAATTAATTATTTGAAGTCAGGTTGTAATTTTTTTGAGCAGTCAGATTGCGTTGCGCTAGAATATTGTGGGACAGTGTTGACATGATACGAAAAAGTTAAGAGAAAGTAGGCTCAGTACGTTCAGTTTTACTCAGCTGTTTCAGAATCAAATAACGTAGAATTTATATACGAGGGCTTGTTTTTTCCCCAACCTTCGATCGGCTGCGAAAATAGAACCACAATGAATTTCCGTTAAAGCTTTGTGCAGATGTCTTACGCAGTGTCTCTACTACCCTATTCCAACGCATCACGTCGCATAGACAACGAGCTGCAGACCACCGTAGGGAATTGGCAGAAATCACAGACGACTGCCTTCTTTGACGAGGATATTGGAAGGCAGGCAACACGTTACGACAAACGCTTAAGTGCAGCGGTGACTATGTAGAGAAGTAGCTGGAAGGTGTGGCTAAATGTTGCAAACAAAACATTTTTGTTTTTCACTGTGGTTTCCATTTTTTCATTTTTAGATATCAAAGATCTTTCACAGCTTTTACTGTATCACCCCAGTTTTGAAGGAGAGCTGTCAGTGATTTTCTCCTTTCAAATGCACTTCGTGACGTTGCCTATAGCTTTCATTACGTCTCCCCTATGGTTAGAAGCTTTGGAAGCTGTCCGCACTTCTCTCCTGCGCCTTTCTTACCTTGGCCCATGAGGTGTAAGTCGCAGCAACCGTAACATGATTATCTGTTCGCTTGCACTTTATTTCTGTTCCCGAATTTTCTTTTCCTTCTTCTTCGCTTCTTGGGCGAATGAATGTGACCTTTTACCATGTTTACACGGACTTGATTGATTTTATTACTCTTTTAGGAGTGGGCGGTGTGACACTCCTTTCTAAAAAATTACTTTTTGTGTTAAGATTTGTAACCCAAGAGTCGATATGTTAACATTTACGTTACCTGTACAAATATACGAAGGTGCGGCCTTCCATTTTTTCGTGGCCAACCAGGAGATGCATGACTGTTCGCTTTTGTTTTTTACCTTCTCGCTTTCGTCATGTAAGCGTCCTGCTCTATAGCCCTACATAATTTGTAAAATATTAAGCTAAATCTCAATTAAAATGTATTTCAGTACTTTCCTGCCATACCACTTAACTACTGTTTCATTTTCCGTGCTTTTGTGGGAGATACGCATCATATCGACGTGACACCGATCCGCCATTGACGTGAGTTTATTACTAATTCTCAGTGTTTATTTATACGTTATTATACAACCTGGACGTGCAGTCTTTTGGAAAGGAAGTACGAAAGTTTTATAATTACTCAGTATAGAGCGATTACCAGATAGTGGTATTCAGTTTACATTTCAAAATTCTATCGGTCCAAATCTGTAGTTGGCGCTGCTACCAACATCAGTCTAGGACAATCACATCGTAGATTCAGGTGATTTTTTGATGAGCGGAGGTAGAAGCCAACTCACAGGGGAAGGGGAGACACGTGGGATGCACAGCTCCAGGGCATAGATTGTTTAATGAAAGTCAATCCACATTGGGAAAGTCAGTCACTTCTCTGAGCTTTTGCCCGCCGCAACATGGGCGGAGAGTCACAGAAACAAAAGTGGAGAAATTTGGATTTTTGTGAAAGCTCAGGAGGGCTTTGTTTGCGACTCTCGAAGAACGGGTTTAAAGCACAGTCTCAATCAGTTCCTTTTTCCTGACCACCTTCGGCTCCTTTCTCGTTCTTGCCCAATCCGACCCAGCACCTTATCGCAAATGCCCTTAACGTCGACGAGATATTAAATATTCTTCCTTCCTTCCAACTGCAGTTGGAATAAGGGGCGATACGAACATAGTGCCCACTCTCCCGGAACGGTTAATTGCCTTTCACTAAAGTAGATAGCGATGTGGCACTTGATTTACGCAAAACAGACAATGAAGGCGAGGAGAGCTGTTCTCCATCTGCATCTCGCCAGCATGGTAGGCTCGCCGCAGAAGCGACACCCCTTCGAGCGCTGAACAGCCGGCTGGACCGGTGTTTTAAGGGTTGTTACCTCCACCCTGGCAGCGCCGGCGGTGTTTGCGTTCACCGCGAGGCCAGGGGTGTCAGGTGACTCTGGCACCGTGTCTACACGCAGGGGCTGTTGGGGGCAGGGTGGAGCTTGTCTCTCGCCGAGGGGTGACGGGCAAGACGAGTTCTCGCCACACCCGCCTCTCTCGTGTCCGTCTGGATGGGACGCGAAGCGGGCGCGGCTTCCAGAAGACCACTTGACTGGGCCTTCTTTCTATCGTGATTAGCGGTTCTCTGGAGTACAGGGTCCACTCAATGGCCACACCAGCCTACTGACTGGCCGCTTTCTGGTAGCAGTACCGGAAGCAGTCTGGAGAACCGCATGGTGCTTCTATTACGACCGCAGCATGAAGTGCATTCACGCAAAGTGCACTCCACGTGTTGTTCATCTAAGGCAATATTTTTGTTAAGAAACCACCTCCTTACAACGGTAACCATACGATAATTTATAGGGGATTGGGGGAGGGAGGCAAACTTGGGAGTATGGAGTATTTTTAATCTTTGACAGACGATCCGACGCTATTAAAAACCTGTTTCATGCCGACTTTTAAATCATTTTCTTGAAAGAAAAACACCTCACTACACTTTCCTTTCCCTGAGAGCTAGGGGGGGGGGGGGCGCCCTGTCCCCCACCTTGCCCCCCTTCCCCATCTTTCCAGGGGCATATCAAAAAGCGCCATCTTCGGCTCTATTTCAGTCATTAGTTCAGCCACTAGAGCATATGCGTCCTTGCTCGTAGCGAAGGCTGACGATCACACTACACCATCTTCGATTGTATGTCAGCGACTAGTTTCTCCGTCTCCTAGTGGACCATTTGCTATGTACCTTTCCTTGCAATTACTGATATATCTCAACCCTCAGAATATGTCTCAAATAATGAGTCTTTCTTTGCTTTATAAAATGTCGCAAAGAACTAGGAAGATCAATTGAACGAAAATGGATAGAGTCTTGGAAAAAGGTTGTAAGATGACTGTCAACAAAAGGGGTAATGAAATATTTAATTAAGCCAGGTGATACTAAGGGAATTATATTAGGAAATGAGTCATTGAGAGCAGTAGAATAGTTTTGCTGTTTGAGCAGTGAAAAGACAGACGATGGTCGAAGTAGGACATAAAATTCAGACTGGCAATAGCAGAAACCGGTTTTCTAGAGAATAGAAATTTCTTAATATCGAACATAAATTTAAATGTTTGTGAGACTTTTCTGAAGGTATTTGTCTGGGGTGGAGCCTTGTACGGATGTGAAACACGGAAAGTAGACAGCTCCGACACGAAGAAAATAGCTTTTGAAACTTGATGCTACAGGAGACTGCTGAAGAGTAGATGGGCAGATAGAATATCTAAAGAGGTA
Source organism: Schistocerca cancellata (assembly GCF_023864275.1). Taxonomy (NCBI): domain Eukaryota; kingdom Metazoa; phylum Arthropoda; class Insecta; order Orthoptera; family Acrididae; genus Schistocerca; species Schistocerca cancellata. The sequence continues at coordinate 279,207,361 of NC_064634.1, read as the reverse complement.
CTTAATGGAACTGGGGTCAAAATGGGAGGCAAAATTTGGGGCAAAAAGGGGGGAAAAAACTGAACCGAACGACCAAGGCTTGACTGCAGGACCCACATCCAAATAGTTGTAGGTTGCAGTAGTTCTACAGCGACGAAGAAGGCTGCACAGGATATACTAGTGTGGATGGCTGGATTAAACCAGTCTCCCGACTGAAAAGCACATCAACAACAAACAATTCCACTTACTCTTTCATTTGAAGAAAGTCTTTGACGTCTGATATTTTTAATGTACGGGGTATATTCAATAAATTATAATACAAATAAATTTCAAAAACATTAAATCGTTTTTCAATATTTGGCTCCAAGAGTCAACTTTAACACACATAAACGAAAACAAATGGTACGTAGCACCGAATAATCCTGGTTTTCAATTCGTAACTGTGGTACAACGTCATGAAGAGTTTCTTATATCGATGAATTGTTTCCCGGCTGTACAATTCAGAATTTTTATCCCTCCTTTGGAGTCGCGTTATTAGTCCTATATGGCGCTGAAGTATTTGTTGTAACATGCGTTTTCAACTTATTGCATTTCTTGTGAGATTTGTTTAGATTTCCTTTTAAGAGAATACAATGAATGTTTGTCTTGGTAGGGTTAATAAATAGGCCGATCTTTTGACTGTGGTGAATTAGATGGTTAGTCATGCATTGATGCCTGATAATGTAGTCGACATACCTGATGTTATTAACAAGTTTCTCATTTATTGTAGTCTTCTGTCAACGCATCCTTGAAAAATTACCTCCGAATAAATGTTGAACAAAGGAGAAAATAATACAGTCATCACGAACAGTCTTCCTGGTTCAAGCATTTTCTGAAGTACCTTGATCAATTTAGACATCCACTATCTGATTCCAGTATACGTGAGTGCAGACCGTTGCAGTCAGTACCGATCTGAGAATGATCTTATGGTCTTTCTCAGTTTTTCACGTTTCCCAATTTTTTATAATCTACAGAACAGGTATAGATATCCACATTCATACCCTTGCACCGATGTTCAACACAGTTTCTGAAACCGAACTGATTCTGATCTATGAGAACAATTCAGAGACGTGCTGCTAGGTTTATCACCGGTAAATTCGATCAACACACTTGTATCACGGAAATGCTCCATGAGATTAAATGCGAATCACTGGAGCAAAGAAATCGTTCTTTTCTCGAACCAGTGATGAGTAAATTTGGAGAACCGACATTTTTGACAGACTCCAGGACGGCTCTACTGATATCAAAGTGCATCTCACCTAAGAAGAAAAGATTAGACGTATCAAGCTCCAAGCAGACGCTTATAGAAAGTTTTATCCGCTGGCTTCATTTGCGAGTAGACGCGTGTGAGAATGGCTGGTATAGCAAAAGTTGCCGTTCGTCGTTCACCGTATAATTGGCTGCGGAGATAAGTTGAACTTCTCTGGCAATAGTAAGAACTAAGGCAATAAGAGGGTCAAAAGTAAAAAGACACGAACCTTAACATTTCGTTTACACGAACTAAAATACGTCTGAAGAAACACATTTCTCATAACGAGTTTCCGGTTTCAATTTGGCATCACACAAGTTTTATTTCCGAACTACCTTGAGTTTTTCGCGCAGCTCTTCTTCGATCCAGTCGAATCGAACTTAATACCTTCAGATACATTTGTACTTTAGGGAAGTTAGTATAATCTAGAGGTGACAAATCTGATGTATTAGATGGATGTAGGACTGTTGAGGAATGCTTTTCAGTGAGGGTCTAACAATTCATTGCTTCCGGCTGAAGCACAGCGTTGTCTAACAGTGAAAGAAGAGAAGTGAAGATGTGCGAGTGAATTCGTTGCCTCCCAGCAAGTAACCCTTTTAACACTTACTAGTAGAATTCATTAGTAACTGCTCTACTTAGATGCATTAATTCTTTGTGAACGACGCCACTGCTGCTAGAAAAATGTTCTATATCATCTTCGTGGCAGATATTTTTTAAGTGCAGTTATTAGGTCATGGTGATGTTTCACGGATCTATTAGAAACACTGACGTTTTAAAAATTTTAGAGCAAAATTACAGATTCTCATAATCAGTAACAATATTCTATAAAACTTTCTCATCATGATGCACAATGTCTGTACTCACAGTGCGAAACACGAACACAGAACAATGAGTTATGGTAAACGTCACACATTTGGACCACGATGGGTAGACCGCTACCTCTCAAAATGACTTTCCAAAAGGATTCAATCTGTGTATTTGAACAGCCGTTCGATGGCTAGGGTTAACAGGAAGGCTGAGAACTTGTGGCTTGCAATGTGTGCAATGTTCCCAGAGAGATGTGTGGTAAGCAAGTTTAGTGATATTTATACTCAGAATGTCACACGGAGGTGATGAACATTTAGGTGATATATATATTGACGCAATTAACGGGGCTTTCATTAACAGCTACCAGTCGAAGAAAATGTTTTGTTAAAGTTACTCATTTATAAAAATGCATTTCACTTCCAGGTATGATACTGCTTGCAGTTAGAATTTTACTTTAGCAATGCTTAACCTATTCATTACAATACTTTCTATAAAATATGTTGATGGTTACGGGCCGCCTTTGATGCTGCCATTGAAAACAATGCTGTCCAGTTGCCTGGTGAATCATTTCTTTCATGCAGAAAAAGAGACACTGTCCATTTCATTCTGCTCACACTTATTTCATATGTGCTGTCGTAATAGCGATCGTAGACAACAAGGGAAACGTCATTGTACCCACCATTACAGAAACATACACGGCAGGATGGTAAGGATCCACCAGAAAACTGAACAATATTATTTGCACTCATTAGTAGTCTCTCATGATAAATGTTGCATTATTTCATTTAAGTATTACTGAGGTTGTTCGAAATATAAATGTTTGCAGTGCCTATGAGTGTTCTGCCGCCAGCCAGAGTGGCCGAGCGGTTCTAGGCGCTACAGTCTGGAACCGCGCGACCGCTACAGTCGCAGCTTCGAATCCAGCCTCGAGCATGGATGTGTGTGATGTCCTTAGGTTAGTTAGGTTTAAGTAGTTCTAGGGGACTGATGACCACAGAAGTTAAGTCCCATAGTGCTCAGAGCCAGTGTTCTGCCAGAGACAGAAACGTTTCATAATTAAAGAAATTAAAGGAAACAATTATTTTGACTAGAAACTGAGAAGTGATTAGGAACGCAGTCATATCAGAACGAAAAAAAGTATGGCAGTTGTTATTTAAGTGTTTAGTATAAACGATCCTGAAATTGCCTTATGAAGTGGCCAGTGAGCATAATGTTGTACTTTGTAGGAAGTTAAACAGTGTGAAAGTTCATTCCCATATCATAGTATTCTACTGGCTCGGCAGTATTGAACATGGTGCGGCCTCAACTTGTCACGAACTACGGATTGGCTCTCCGAGTCAGGTACAAATGAATACACACTTTAGCATGAAAATGGTTTTCAGTTTCATATAATCGCTGGCAGAAGTGCTAGTCGTATTAAGAGCTACAAAAAATATGCTGTTTGCCTAATATATTATGACTAAAAAGCTGTGTGGCAAAGGAACAACTGTAAAGGGGCGGACTATGGAAAGAGACGTGTCAACATGGTTCTCAACTACTGTTGGCCGACCTCAGATCACACAAAGGAACTAGGAACGTCACTGGAGACACAGAATAAGGGTGGCGGTAGACTGCTGCCTCAGATTCGCAAGGTCCTCATCTTCTTCTTGTTTTTGTTCTCTTTGACAGAAATTTCCCATCAGAACAGGTGAATACGGTATTTAACAGTAGCAACTAAGTTTACCGGATCGCACTCTGATAAGTGAGATCGGTGCAAACAGGAGTCCTATGGATTGGAATTGTTTTTACTGGAACAACATTTGATAATTTTTTCTTGTTGGACTAATAAGGGGCAATAAAGATATAGTAAAAGCAAGAGAAATCGTTGAGGTTACACATGCAATACAATGTGCTAAGAGGAGCCCTTATTTCTTCCAGATCTCTCTAAAGAAGCAGAATGTAACTACAGCAGCGCTATTGGATAACTCATCGACAATAAACAAAAAAGTACGGATATATCATGTTGAGTTGTATTGCAGGATAGGGCTCGACTTGATCTTAAGAGTGCTGCGCTTCGGATAACTCTAAAATGAAAGTATTCACTATTGTGTATTATATATTTATAAATACATCCATTAGTCAAAATGATATCCGATATTACGTAAACGGTGAACTAAATCGACCCTGATTCCTTTAGTGTGGACTCTAGCTGATTAAAAATAGTTCAGGTGTTCGTGATGTGAACGCGTACAGGTATCTTCTAAAATATAAGTAAGTAGATACAGAGATACCAGTTGCGTTTATTACATCATATGGATAGAAATGAACTAGATTTCTGGAGGATTTACGGAATCGGTAAGTCAGTTACTTGGAATGGAGGAAACGAAAAAAGGTCAGAGCTTAGAATAGGGAAGAAAAATAATTATTTTTTCTGAAACACTGCCGAAGAACTGGGAAAGCAGTTTCGGAAAGCGTTTGCTTACACGTCAGAATTATTCTGAAGTGAAATCGGACGAGAAGAAACTGATTCTGTGGGAAAATGTTGAAAACGAAGAATACCGACAGAATAGGAAGTGAAAATTCAGTAAAATCAATAGGTACGGAATGATGTCTATTAAATTCGTAGGCTTCCGTTGCTGCTGTCGTTTTCAGTAAAAAAATTGTGGGTATTTGACAGCGTCTTCGTGTCGCTATATGGAGCAGTGTTTCGGTCACTTACAACAGTGGTCGAGATTTGGTCAGTAATACATGATGACGCGGTATCATAATCAAATGAGTTCTATTGAAGAATTCTGTTGAAATATTTCACCGACTCCAGTAATAAATTTGGAAGAGCTTTACGGAAGGTTTCAACCCAGGACGTGTGGTTGCTCTAAACGAGTCAAAATGCCAGTGGTGCGCTAAGTGCTGTAGCGAATAAAACCACCGGATAAAGCACTTTCACAACCTAACATCCAATGTAGAAGAAAAATTATTTTGCCACCGAATTCATTTTTCACGGACAGGCATTAAAACCACAAAAATAACGCGAGTAAAAATGTGAAGTGGGACGTGTTTTAAAAACTAGTAACTTGGCCGGTACAGCAGTGAGAAAACGTTCAGTGACCGATGTGAACCTGATCTACCTAAAGCGTACTTTGTCAAGATCTTACATATCATATTATGATACATTCGGGGCCTGATAGAGCCCAAAGGATGAGAACGAGCAAATAGACTCAGTCATATTCTTAAAAAAAACTAAGTGCAGCAAAAAACGATACAGGAAAGAAAACGATATTCTTGTTTCAGGTTAAAACAACTTACTGTTCATTCGAAAAACAGTTTAAACGATTGAATATAAATTTGTAGCTATATGTCAAGTGCAGAGGAACCGAGAAAGTATACGATTATTTCTTTATTAGTAAAAATTAAAAATTTAGTAAGCAGTCGGTTGGCGAATATCCGGAAATTCAAGAGAGAATGTAAAGAAATGCCGTAATTTTAAAAGAAACTATCGTACCCCTTGCACATAAGACGGCGAAATTCTTGTTACTGAGGAACCCTTGAACAACACATTATGCTACAATCTAAGTACTTGTGGGTGAACGGATAACTATTTACTCGACCACATCTAGCTATCATTACTTAACATTGTGCAATGAGTTTGCTTTATGGGGATGAATTGGTCGCAAATGAGAACAGTTATGCAAATGAGTTTACGTGGTTTTCAGAAATGTCTTGAATTCAGTGTAAACGCCAGAAAATGTGAGAACCTTTTTTCTCTTTTTCCTTTGTCAGAAAATTCTGAGAATAAAGCATAAAGGTCTGATTGGAAATTCCAACTCGGTTGGGCAATAAAAGCAAGAAGACCTTCCAAGTAAAAAAATAAATCTTCCCCTAGTCAACACCAGAACAGCATTCATACTCTATAATGAATATTTGGTACGGAGATTTTGAGTCACTGGTTACTTAACAGTCGAACCAATGGTTAATATCCGATCGTTAGTTCGAACACCACATTAAAAATCTTAATCTAACTGAAAGGCGTTGTGCCTTTTACAGCCGCAAGCCTGTGAACCATTCATTCAATTCGTTATGAGGAAATGACAGTTCATTGTATGAGTAGAAAATGACAATTTCATGCCCAAGAAAGATTCTGGCAGAAGTGAAACGCACTGAAGGTATCAGAGATAATTGTTAATATCAACCCAACCATCGAATTCATTATTTCACACTTTCGCAGCCAATTAGTCTATTTCACCCGTGGGTCATGAAATCATATGAAAGTGAGGAATTGTCCTATCTTTGCGCTGCTTACACACTCTTCACGAAATAGATAGTAGGTACTTGTCTGACTATATTAATAACTACTATCATTTTGTTACATATAGTTTCTACGTTCTCAAATCTGTTAAGGTAGGGCGTTTTCTTGGGCTGAGTATGACAGATTGTTGTCGTCGGTCTTCAGTGTCCCGCGCGACAAACCAGAATTGCTATTTAACACAGAATTATTGCATAGTGATCCGTAACAAGCATGACTGATCAACAACACGTCGATGCATATGACTAGAAGAACGCGACTTGCGCGTTGATATTTCAACCACTGACTAGTACGTTATGTAGCAGTGGAGTTCCTAATATCAGTTCTCATTTCTTCAGCGATAGCGTTATTTCTGTCAATAAACAACAACGGGCTCACTCTTCACTGGTGAAGACGTGGTCATGCCAGTCTTGAAGATAGCGAGTCGAACGCGCAGATCAAGCTTAGCGCCAATATGTTTGATGTATAGCTGGTTGCGATTTGGAAATCGTTTCCAGAATAACTGAAAACGATAAAGTTCTTTCCTTACTATTTTACGGAAGTACTTTTTTGCATTCATTCCCAAAAAGTATTCTTCGTAGGTTGCCATTATATATTTTAGAGCACATGATTTTTATCCTTAAAATAGTGTTATGTCAGAAACATACCTGCTCTAGGTTTTTATTTTCGAGAATAGTCATAGGTTATACTTTTGATGCAGTAATTCAAATTTGTGTTAAACTACAGTCATTTGGTAGGACATTCTGCTGTTTGGTTAGGAGAACATTTGGACATACACAAAAGGATCAATGGGATTGCGTTATTTAAATGTAATTCTTGGATTAACATTCCTCAACCATCGGTATCAGATACGCAAAACTCATCGCAAAGCTACCAAATTTTCGCTCGGTGGCTGCGAAAAGTTTATATAAGAATTTTCGAAATTGAAAATGTTTGATCCTGCATATCAGAGTACGTGATTCCCCCCCCCCCCCCACCTCACCCAAACACACAAACACCCCGAAATGCACCACAAACGAAAACGTCTTCAGACCGTGTTGTTGTGTAGTACCTGACCAACAAGCACGCAGACATTCACCAGCGTCTATGCTTACCGGACATTTAACAGGACATGTAGTAAACAGTAAGGAAGTTCAGATCAGTCAGCCTCGCAACGTTTGTTTCTAGCAAAATTACTCAAACATGGTGATTCGAGAAGGCCGTCTCAGCTTCCCTCAGTCAGATCAGTAAGTGATATGTGTAGATTTCAACATTGTCGGGACGCAATATATGCCAGTATCAATAACGACTTGTTTATCTCGTCGGTGGCCGCTACGGAGATGCTGAAATACCTCAACTGACAGAGCCCCGAAGACAGACGCCAACTATCTCATTAAACCTACTTAAAATTTTCTAGTACCAACGTTAAGTGAGGATTTTGGAAATATACTACAACAGCGGATTTCAGGCTGGCGTTCGGTGCAAGAAACACAATGTACCGTCATTCATCCACTTAAGAACTAGTCCACAAAACACTTGTTCGACCAAATCATGAGTATTGTTTATCAGCACCAAATGCTATTAACAGAAGAACTAGAGAACATCCAACGAAGAGCGGCCCGTTTCATCGCGGTATAGTTTGGTAAGCGCGAGAGCAATAGGAGAGCCCCAACAAATTCCAGCGTCTGTCTCTACAAGAGAGGCGTTCTGTATCGCAGTGAGAATTATCGTTGCAATTCCGACAGCATATGTCCTGTGACATGTGTTTCAAGGCATGACTACAAGGTCAATATCAGAAGGATATAAGCTCATATGGAAGTTTGTGGACAATTGTTCTTCATATGCAGCTTTCACGAATGGAAGAAGGGTAATTTGGAAGAACACTTGCAAGTGATATATATTGAAGATGCGAAAACACGGTGCCGGCTATCCACTGTGAGGATCGATACGTAATGTGCGGCGAAGGGAGCAACTTTTCGAATACGGCATGAAACTAATATCCCGTGTTAATATGAAAACGCACAATAACTGTGTCAATTTGATATAATTTATTTAAAAATAGACACAGTTCTATGTTGTAGGTACTTTTTATTGGTCCTACAAAGTATGACGGCATAATTAACTCTGTATGACGAGCTCATTTACGTCTGTAATAAGCTCGAATACTCCACACATACAGTCAATGAGGACCACGAGGCTGTCGTGCCAAGCCATCTCCTTTTCAAATGACCAGGAATTCGAATGATTTTTTTGTAATTAAATCGTAGGGCGAAATATGTGAATGGTTTAATGTAACTGGATCAGTTTTTACTGTCAAAAATAATAACACCGAACATATTGCTCCCACAGGGTCAGCGAAATTAGGATTACGCTAATTACAGCGCAAACAGACGCAATGAAACATACACCACACTGCATTTGGAAATGAAAAGTGAAGAAGCCATAGTAAGTGGTGCAATGAAAAGTACCCTCTGCCATGCACTTCACAGTAATTTACAGAGTATGGATGTTGATCCACAGATTGTGGCTGTGCAGAGCGTAGTGTTCTTTTGTTTATCTCAGAGATTGTATGCGGCGAGCACGCGCAGTGTTTGACAAAGTGCGGCGAGGCGCGACCGCGCTAGCTGCCGGCATGGCGCCGCCGGCCGGCGCACGAATTACGAGATAAGCGATAAATAAAAAACACAGCGGAGCCCAAGGAGAGGAGGCTGGCTGGCGGAGCGCCAGGCTGCGGTTACTCACTGCGCCGCGCCGCGCCGAGGGCCGCACACGGAGCTGTCACTCAGGGGCGCGAGGGGGCGGGGCCAAACCGCCGCCCTCCCTCCTGCCGCCCCCTCCACGGGCCGACACGCTCTGACCGCTGCAGCGCCGGACGTGCCACCTCCAGGGTGCAAAAATCTCTCCGCCGCCGTCGCCGTGGCCCAGGCGACGCAGTACGTACGTGTGTGTGTGTGTGTGTGTGTGTGTGTGTGTGTGGTTGGATGAGCGTCGGTGTGTGAGAGACGGGAGGGGAGCTGAAGAAGCGGGTGGGAGGGGGCCGGCGCGGTCTGACGCCCCTGCCTCCGGAGGGGTGTCGGAGGGGAGGGGCGTGCGCGGAGTGGGGACGGGGTGTCAGGTTTCGAGGCCTCGGTGTTGCAGACCCGCGCCTCGGACCAGTCCAGCGTGAACCATTGTTTGCCACAGCCGCAAGTCCGACGGCGCTCTCCCGGTCGGCGCTGCAGAAGGTCGTCCGGCTTCGCAGGCGAGCAGGGTAGCCGCCACGGCGACGGCATCTGACGCGGCGCGGACTCGGCTGCTGCGGCTCCAGGCGCTGCTGCGAATATTTTCCTCCTTTTTGCGGCCGAGACGCCGTACGGAGTACTGAGCGGCAAGACGGCGGCGGCAGCAGGGCGAGAAAAGGAAGACTGGAGAGGAAGCGAGAAAGAGAGAGAGAGAGAGAGACGGAGTGAGGAGAAGCAGCAGGGGATTACGACTACCGGCCGAGGTGTTAATGTTCGGACGGTAACCGCGCGCTCTTTCTCTGTCTCTCTTCCCCGCCGCGACGCTGCCCAGCCGCGCTACGGCTTCGCGCCCCCTCCACCAGCGAGAATCCCGACGCGCTTGCGCACTATTGGCCGTGCGGCGCCGCCACTCGCGCCGCGTGCGCCAACCGGCGGGCGGCTGCCCCCTCCACGGCGGAGCGTGCCGACCGCTCCACCCGGCGAGCCGGCGGGGAAGTGGCCGAGCGGGCGCCCCCTCCCCAGCGCGGCGCACACTTCCCCTCATTAACACTGGAGAGTGGCGCGAGGCCGGGGTGTCGCTCGGGTGCTGAATCTCACGCGGCAGGCGGCCGGAGCGAGGCGAGGCGTGGCCAGCGCCAGAGCGACGCCGACGCGGACGCGCACACCACGCAGCGCGCGCCCATATCGATTCGGGTACCGCCGCCGCAGTTTTAGGCCTACGGCTGGACTGTGTGGACGGTAGCGGCTTACCGCGGCGCCCGGCGCGCGCCACTGGCGTCGACAGTGACTGTGTGTGACTTGGGATTGTTGTCCTTTTTTTTTCTCGTTTGGTTTTTTGCGCCGTAGCGACGGTTTGTTTCGCTCCTCTGAGACAGTGACAGTTTCGTGTGCGAGTGCAGCCGGGACAGGACAGTGCCACGTGTGCGACCATGGCGAGGCCCCGAAGGAGGCGGCAGGTGTCGTCGTGCGAGCGCGATGCCCGCCGTCGCTGAGACGGCGACCAGCGCGCGAGGCAGCGGGGATTTGCAGCCACAGCCCGTCGAGCCGAGCGCTCCCTCATGAGATTCGAGCAGAGCGAGATCCTGCGCTCGCCCCCGTCTCGCGCCATGGCCTACCACCCGTTCCTGCTGCAGCGGCCCACGGACTTCAGCGTCAGCTCGCTGCTAACGGCCGGCGGGGGCGGCGGCGGCCTGTCGGCGAGCGGTGGCGGAGGCGGCAGCGGGGGCGGTAGTCCGGCCCCACCGCCCCCGGCCGGCTGCCAGGCGGGAGGCGGCAGCAGTAGCGGAGGCAGCACCAGCAGCAACGGACCCGCGACGACGCCGCCCGGCGCCGCGCAGCAGCCGCCCCCGGCCCTGCCTCCGCCCCCGGCGGCGCCGGCCGTTCCTCCGCCGCCGCCGCCTCCGCCGCCCCCGCACCCGGCGACGGCGGCGGCGGCGCACCAGTACCACTTCCTGGCGGCGGCAGCTGCCGCGGCGGCGCTGGGAGGTGCCGTCGGTCCCTACAAGCTGCCCCCGGTCGCGGTGCCGCCCCCGCTGGCGGCGCACGCCGCCCACGCCGGCCCCGGCGGCCCGGCGCACGCCTACACCACGGCCGAGGAGGTGCTGGCGGCGGCGGTCGCGTCGCACCACCCGCACCACCCCGCGCTCGTGCGGCCGCTGAGGCCGCCGCTGCCGCCCGACGACGACGGCGTCGTCGACGACCCCAAGGTGACCCTCGAGGGCAAGGAGCTCTGGGAGAAGTTCCACAAGCTCGGCACCGAGATGGTCATCACCAAGTCCGGCAGGTTAGTGCCAGTGTCTTCTTTCCGTGTGCAGTAGACCGCCTCCATTCGCCTGTGACGAGTGTACATGTGCTGCTGTGTGACTATAACATCGTGTATAACCTATTCGTGGCTCTAGTAACTTTATCGGACGATTTACTGCCGATCAAATTTTTTCCAAGTGGTAAACTTGCAGTTTTCTACGTTTTACACAGTACGAAAATCTTCTATAATGATGCATCCTCGCCCGCACCATAAGCTTACTGAAAAACCTTGCAAGTGCCGGTCAGATTATCATCACACGCAACAGCCCCTCTAATATTGTTTGGAATTCACCGTCGTAATAACTATGTCTCGTAGCCTAACCATTAAGCCTAACGCGCTACAGCGTTAGTAAACAACGAAAATACCGTCCTTAATCGGCGTTCACGCGTAACAAAATAGTTCTTTCCGCATGGCTAACGACAATTCACAACAACAGAAACCAGAGTGACGTCGCAGATAATCATACTAACAAGTTTCATCATTTTTAAAAATCTTTTTAATTGGTCTAAGTATTTTTATGCTATGCGCATAATATCACGGATATTATTACCCATTTTGCATCGATTCTTAGAATTTTTCTAACAAGCTTCACTGCGTCCGTACGTCATTTATAATATAACTGTTCACACAACTGCAACTTCCCTCTGGTTGCAATTAATATTTGGCACTCATCTGCCCGAATGTCGCCCTGTTCTCTAAAATTATAACCTGTTCCAGTCTTGCGTTAGAAACTATGCGCAACGTCTTAAAACAAGCTCTGATACCGATGAAGCATTGTAGGTTATACGAGAAAGAATTAACAGTATTGCACATTTTTTTAAATTTTCACTGCCTCAGTTAACGACGTAATGTATTTCTTACGGAACGCGGAAAGCTGCTGCTTCTACACGCGTTCTTTTTGCCATAGAGCATACCGAGGGTAATTGTGACGTGTAGTTTCCAGTCATTCGTTTCGACACAAATTCTTGATACTATGCCCCAAATATAATTTTGCAGAGGCGTCATGCGAATGCAATTTTACTCAGGGCAGCTATGTATCTGTAATTTACGCTACCACACGCGTGTGTCGCACCTGGTTTCGGCTGTTGTACTGTCACATGATCAGTGACATCCGCTTTCTCTTATAGCCTACATCAGCACTGTTAGTTATTTAAATGTTGCGCGGAAACAATTTACGTTGCGTTTGTATTTCTGTGTATCCTAAACAAATTTTTCGAACCACGTGGTGATACTCTTCTCTCATTGAAGACTGACTCATCGTTTGTAATCCGTTAGTGGTCAGTATATTCTAAAATTTGTAGTTATATTGGAACTGGGATTTAATGTATCGATATACACAATACTATAATGCATGAATGTTCCGGATATTCATACGACTTCCTATTTTTTGTTATTTAGGGGGGAAAAGTGAAATTTTAAATAACTTTTACGGTGACGATTGCTTTTGGCTTCCGATTAATCGTGCATCGAAATATTTGTCTTCATTGGAACTAATTTATTGGGCATCTATGTCAGGAACAATATCTTCGACGTTGTTGCTCAAATTAATTACGTGAGAGCGCCGTCTGTTGAAATTCCCCAATAATTAGTAGCCCGGCATAACCTAATAATTTCCTATTGTAGCCTGAAAAAATTATACCCGATTACATTGATGAAATTATAATCATTCAGTAACCATTTACACGATAATACGCTGCGCATCAAATAAACCCGGTTTAGAAAATATATTTTCATATCTTCTCGACACTTCTAAATCACGAAATTAAACGTTAGAAAATACAGAACACTGTAACCAGACGTGCTTGTTTAGTATTTAACGGGAAACCCATGTTTCTACGTGACTCGTTTGTTGTACGCGAAGTTACGTACCCCGCAGATTATGCTTTCAATTCGTACAACTCAACAGTTGCCTTAATACCATGTAATCCTCACTTCCTTAATTCTCTTTATTTACGTGCGTAATAATAATCTAAACAGAATCTTGGATTTTTCTGTAATTTTGGGCGCTACACAACCCTGTCCGTCCTCATTAACGCGTGTCGTGTTGCAAAGAGCAGCTACGAATTGTAAGAACTATTAAAATTGAAACCATTGGTGTTTCAGTTCCAATACTTTTGAGTATATAGTCCTGTCTGAGTGAAACGTGTATCATTTGTCTCTGAAAAACATTATGTATACGACGTTTGGCAAGTGTTTACCTAAAAGGGAAAATGTTAATCGCGAAAAAAATCAATTACTTTTTTTTCGTTAGTCACGTATTCTGAACACAAGATGATGTGAGTACGAAATTCTCTTTTGTTTTTCTTTATTGTCTGTCAGTTGGCGTTATTTATGCCACAGTTATTGAAATAACCGTCTCATGATTGTGTTTTGTGAGGTGCAAGTGACTTCACGCAGACAGTTTTGGTGTGAAAGTAATCTCAGAATGAAATCTAATATACTTATCAACAGAAAATACAGAGTTTTCACTCTTTGTTACGAGTCAGCACAATGTATTAAGTTTCATTAGCTCCCTGCGTTCATATATAGTCTTAACAAGGTTACAAATTTGTCAGTATGCAAATCCGTCGCTGGACAAATTACGCCTACCCGCTCGCTACGACGCGCGTGCGTTTACCCCTTTCCACCTCTATGGGCTTGGCGAAGTTGACGATAGAAGTCCGAGGGATGTCGTATCTCTGGCCGCTTCATCACGATCGGCTGTTTGACGAGCTATTTGCCAGTCCACGATGAGCCCTAATGCGTTTGCCGGCGAGTAATGAACCGTGTTACAGCGGCCGTTACGACCTAGCCTCTCGAACGCGGATATTTTTTTGTTCGCGCACTGTCGTGTTCACACGCTCACGGAGAATTTTCCGGTAAACACCAGCATCCCGGAACTCGTTACAATACTCAGAAAAAATTCCTTAACCAATCGGGCTGACGATCGTTGAATACGACTATTAGTTTTCTCTCTGATTCACAAATTATGTTCTTGCTTCTACTGCGATCGGACGATGCTTTTTCTCATGTCTTTGAATGCTCTCTCTGTTTATACCGCAAATTCTGATCGTTACTGTAACGCTAAATATGACTGTTACTCGTAATATCAATCTGAGTCCGTTAAAATATCGCGTTCTTGTCTTGATTTCAGTAGAGTATCATGTGCTTCTCTCTCACACTCCCCAGTCTGTGCTTGTAGTTCAGTTCTTTTGAAGCTCCTTACTTTAAATATTTTATTCCTGTGCACTGAAAGAAGTTAAGTAGATGACGATCGTACTGTTCAATATAATAACCGCAAACTCGACGGTTCTATAAGTAATTTTCTACAGCCACAATCAAACAACACATTTATAATATCAATTAAATTTGTTCCCTTAATAAGACTGTACAACAATTGTACTGAGTTAATAATCAGTAGTATTTAAACCATACGTTAGAAATATATATTATACTGTAGATTGCAAACCAGAAGCATAAGAGCACTAATTGAGAGAGTGACTGCACAAAGATGTGTTTTTCAGTGTTCCCTACTTATTCTACACTTCTAATGCTATGCCATAACTGTGCAACACGCTGCTTCCCATCGTAGAATGAGAGGAAAGGTGCTTTCGTGTATCTTTATAAGGCCGTTCCGATACAAAAAAAAGTCGTCCACCAACTCCTTCAAACACGAAGAAGCTCTTTATTTTGTTACCAGTTTCCATCATAAGTGGTTATCACCAGTACAGATACCTTCACGATCTAGATAATTTGCACGGACAGAAATTATACCTCTACTTTACTAATTTGTTGTGTGGTTTTCCATTTGCTTAAGCAACTACGGAGCTATCTGACGTCAAGTACTTACAAATTCCTAAAAAACTGAAGGATCTCTATTTTGACTTCTGCACTTGCAAGCAAAAGTGGACTTCTTAGAATGGTCATTAACACTTTAGTGTAAATAGACAGACGGTTGAATAGTTGTAGAAAATTCGATTAGTGTATCTGTCACCTACCTCCTAATATGAAGCCCAAAAACTGCGGCCATGCGTGGCATCACTAAAGAAAATGTAAATTGTGAAATTTTTACATTACAAGGACTCAGTTCACACAGGAAACAGTAATTTCCAGTGCAGCCTTTATTTTTTATTGTGTAGATAAATATGCGGAATGAATAGGTAAATGATTACACTCAGCAAGCAAGAAGAGGTGATACTGTGTTTTCCCCTCTTTTTTTATACTTTCCTCAAACATACCCTTTTGTTGCTGCTTTAAATATTGTAGTGACGTGCAAAATTAACCTACCACTAAATTTGTTCTCATAATCTGTATCAAAGCTTGCTTTAGTTCACTATAAACTTCCCTGTGGTGTTTTACGGAAGTTACGTCATGTGTAATTCTTTCGTTCTTAAGGATGCTCTCTTCTAAACAGATGCGAGCAACTAATTGTTACCTTATAAGTAACAGTTCCATTATCTTCTGTGTGTGTGTTTCCCAGTTGCAGTGACGATATATTTATTACAGATAATTCACAAGAGTTATACGAAATAAAAATAATACGGAGGGAGCACCAAATTGTGACAGAAAAATATTTATGCCTCTCTTTGAACTTGTGCCCGGTGTAGTCGGTTGTTTTTGGAACTGATGTGTTTTCTGCTCTAGGACACAAGCAACAGATTCGCTTGCACTGCGCAGAAAAAAAAAGGCAGAGAAATAAGCAGCTCAAGAAAGTGGTAGAAAACGCGATATTAATTCATCCAGTAGTTGGTGATGTAATGATTGACGGATTTACGTCCTGTTATGACCTCATCGTTACTGACTGGCGTCGCAGCCTTTCTGGCAGACAACGCAGCATCATTTGTAGCGTCACTTGACGGGACAAGTGATGTGTAAGAAAGCATTAGGTTTTCAAAAAAAGTAGATGCATGCAATTCAGTTGCTTGACAGTGAAAATAATAAACGGCTGTTTTCTGTCACTGTCTCTGTCCAGCAGCTCTTAAGCCTCAACGCTATCGTCGAAGATAAAAAAAAAGGTCAGAATAAGCCCATTGCCCTCGGCTGCAACTTCCGCAGACCGTGCAGCAATTTTCACCGCACGACGAACGGCTCTGACAAAGAGTTCAAATATTAAAGAAAGCACCCTTCGCTGAAAGTTTGTGCTTTACGTCCCTTTAAATACATTCTCCTGCAGTTTACTATCCGCGTATACGACACAGTTTTTCTACAGTATTGTACCAGCCAACTTGCGTCTAAAACTGACATTATACTATGGAATTTGAGAGTTTAGTGTGTACTCTATTTCCCAAGTAAGTAAATATAAATTATGTTACTTAATAAACTGACGCCAAACAAATTCGGAAGCAGTGATGTGCGATTACTGACATTTTACTGCACTAGTTCTGGAACTGTCAAAGCGGAATTCCAGACTGCTAAGTCGTTTAATAAGTAATATGTATTTAAATCTGCCATAAGAAAGCAACAAAAACTAACATAATTTTATGTTATTACTCATTTCAACATTGTTGCCTACGAGATTATTGTTTTCTTATCCCGTTAAAACTGTGGACGAAGAGTTAATTATGTTCCAAATCTATCTTCACCAACGTTTTTTATTATGAGCATTTCCCACCTGCAGAAATGTTGCTGAAAATTCATAGAATTAGACAGGCGTTAATAGAGGATGTGAACGGAAATGATTACGATTTACCGCTAATATTTGCGATGTGCTTCATGAGGAACAGTAGAAAATAGCATAATTTTAGCAGCGCAATCCTATGCAATGATTTTGCATCAGTGAGTCATGGAGAGAGCAATTCCTTCACGTGCACTTTGCGAATTAAATTACTACTGCCAGAATTTAAATTTTAAGACTAAATTTGGTGGCTTATCAGTAACAAAATGTGCATTCACATAATCGAAATTTTATTCGCATTTGCTCTGTTTTGAATCTCTACAAGCCACTAAACATAAAACAGATTGTGCCAAGAATTTTATAAAGTTAAAACTTGTCATAAATAATGAAATTTAATGTCATATTTTTCTCACTTTATATTCATCAGACAAGAAGCAGCCACAACAGCGTTGGCCTTGTAAGACGCCGTTTTCGATTTTTATGTTGAACATTTCCTATGTATATAGTGGATAAAGATGCATCAACACACTGCTGTTACCCAACGAAAAATTTTGTCCCTGTTATTCAGTGCAGCAGAAATTCCGTAAAAGTGTTTGTTTGAAAACACTAGATGCAAAGATATGTTGCACAAAATTCTGTCTATTATATATCGCCCACAAATAATACTGGAGAGACATTATTTTTACCGCAAAGACGGTAGCTATGCAAAATTTTGCCACAGAAATGTAGCTAGAAATGTTGTGACGAAGTTTCACGTAACACCCATTTTCGTGTCGTATTTCCGATCGGTAGAGTTATACTCGCTTGCGGATTTAACTGTTGCGCGTAATTTGCTTTAATTTTCACCGCTGGTGCTGCCTGTAAAATATCGGGTTGTCTTTAACAGGCGAATCTGCAAATCTGTTACGATCGTATTAAAAATTTAGTTTAAACGCTGCGTGTATAGGATATTTTCACATTGGAAAACGCAGTTTTACTGCATTGTAAAATCTACGCTAGCAAATAGTTTCCCCGTTTAGCGAAAACCGTTGGAATTTTTGAAACTTCATTCAATGCAATTAAAAAGGTAGAGAATAGATAGAAAAAAACCGAATGCGAATTGCGACCGGGACAGGAGTATTACAGGTAGAATGTACAAAGTTTAAACAAGCCCCTGAAATGTAATATGCAGACAAAATAGCCAGCAGAGGGTTGTGTTAAACTGAGTATTGCATTTCGGGAAAGTGCTAAACTGACCGTGCAGTCCCCATTTCGTTCCCAACAAAGCGATGAAAGCAATTAGCGATGCGTCGCGAACATTACGGAGTGGAGAATGAAGGCAAAACACGCGGCCTGTGAAACTACAGCTATCAAATTCAGAGCTATAGTACTGGCGAGATTTTTTGTCCCATTTCAGTGGCGATGTCGTTTCAACGAAAGAAACAAATTCAGAGGTTTCCTTTCACGACTGATGCTGGGGTTTTCTTTTTCGTGCTCTTTAGTTGAAGAGGAAAATGGCATGGTATTGTTTGGTGCTTGTGATTCACGTAGTAATTGGAAACTTCTATCGAGTCTGTCACATTTATAAAAGAACGAAGTTTTTAAATCAAGTGTCCTAAATTAGGAATTCTTTACTTCTGCATGTCGTCTGGTTTGAAATGGTCATGCAGTTTAAACTACTTTAATCACGTATGAGAAGGTTTCGAGGGCGCAGATTTTTTTCTTTAGTTGCCTTTACCAAATGTACGTATCAGAGAACCCGCAAGTTTATCTGTGAAAGCCGTGTTGGGCAAAGTCAACATGTAATGACTTTCGGTAAATCTACTGAGTTTTGTTTTCCTTGACTGTATAATGTAACAGCATCTCCTAAATGTACGCGAAACATAATATGACGGCAGTTGTAGCTATTAATTTGTTCCTTGACAAAAAAATTACAAAGGTTTGAACACGAGAGGTGTCAGCTACTACTTCGCTGATTCCTACATCGGAATCAACACGATAACACCCATAGTTTAAATGCCCAACACACTTTTGTTTGCGTCATTCCTGTCATATTTGTTAAGAGATACTGACTGATTCGTCACACCTCACAAGTCTCTTCAAAAGTGAGTTTTGGTATCTCATGTATATTAAGTTCTGCTTCTTTGAGAACTTGGTTCAAATTGCAGATTCTGTTAACAAATATAGCTATCCAGTCTCAGGAGGATTACGTCCGAATCAATTGATTCCCACTGCATCATATGCTATCAAAGTAAAATTACTGTGAGCTTAATGTAACTAACTTTAACTAATGACATTGGTTACTGACTGAAAATTCAAGGGTCTGTTACAAAGCAACCAATAAAAAGAAATCAGTTTCTTACGTCTCGTCGCCAATTGCCATCCATGCTTGCGTTGCAGGAAAATAACTGAAATAATTTTGTGCTCTGTGTTTCTGCTTTTGTATATGTTACAATTATTTTTAAAGGCATGTAAAAACATTGTCTAGCTTCCACTGCCTTGTACTTCCGTACAGAAATGTGGCGTGACAATGTTCTGTTCAGTGTTTCCTTAAGATTTCAGATTAATTGTTAATCGGTATATACAAGTATGACCAGCAGCAATAAAGTTATATTGTTCGTAATAAAATATTGCATCGTATTTCCATCGTAGAAAAATCTCCGTAGGGACATAGGAAGAAACAAATCACATGAGATTTCCTCTGCACAACAGTGACTAGCCAATTCTGCATTTTCGGATTTCCTCTCTTTCAGAAAATTTTCTTAGAGAAAAATATTTCCCCTCGTCGTTTGATGCGCTTTTCGGATTATTTCTGTACTCAACTGCATTGGCAATTTTCTGTCAACCTTCCAGTCGCGGACTGGAACATAGCAGTACCGCATATTACATTCGAGATCAGGGCTGTTATTGTTTTAACTGGCTCCAGGAGTGTAAATGTAAATCTAGTCTATAGCTGATCGACAAACACTCCTAACGTCATCATATTTTTTATCGTTAAATTACAACGATAAACATTTTCATCGCGTGACACTCACGCTCTTTCTTCTCAGTACACCTAATTCATTGGTTTTCTGATCCACTTAACAGCAAATTTGCTGCTGGAATGGTAAACCAATCTGCCAGCTGGTATTTTCTTATCGCCCCTTTTACATAGTTACCACCATTTTAATCCATATGAATGTGGCATTTTCTAGCCGTTTGTACATTTATCTCCCGCAGCCTCTTTTGCGGTACTAACTAATGCCTTCACGAATATGTACAAAAATGTGCAGGACAGTTTTCTTTCGATGTTAACTGCAGCTTGTGACGCGGAGAAGTTTCTCGCTGTTCTAAATTATTGTACTACCATCTAGTTGGGTAAGAGCCTGTAATAGCACCGTGGGGAACGAATAACGATTTGCGCTGTTTATCTTTGCTGTGTGTGTCCCAAACGCGCCCGATAGGTCATGATTTTGAGGTATACACTTACGGTAGGCGTTGTTCGTCTTTGATATGTATCATTAATGCGCCCCGACAGATTTTGAAGTCTACTCTTAAGTAATCTTGTAAGTGGTTTTCCTGCATAAAAGTGTTAAAGTAAATTTTAAACCGATGTTCTACTTGGTGCACATTATTATCCTAGTAGTAATGTCATGTTCTCCTCAAAAGCAAAACAATACCTTAAAAAATACGATAGAAAAATCTTTTGTTGCTTCTCATTCATTTGCGTAAAAATAACTACCAATAACACATTCTGATAATGAACGGAATCTACGTCCACCCAAAAACTCTAAATCATGCGTCTACAAACGGAATCTAATGCATTTCACGAAAAGACTCATATTTCCAACGTCAGCTATTTAATTTGGAACGACCACATAAGTTAGAGATAAGAATCCCAAGGCTGGAAGAGCTAAGTTGTTCACGAAATCGGTCACGCACCAAATTCATTCAACCGATTTTTTTGTACTGCCTGAATGAATTCGTGCCGCATTAGAGTTAACGGGAAAGGCACATACGATGCGGAAAAGAACTGTGCGATACGCTAAAGTTTGGTTTAGACAATGGGAGGACACAGCAGAAGCTATCAATGGTCTCTAGTGGGAGACAGTGGATATCACTCTTAAGATTCCGAGGCGTTCCAAGGAGCTTCTAATTCCACGTTCTACTTCGAGCCCCCAAAAAATGAATGAAGACGATGTGGGCCACTAACTACCAATTGCCATTTACTTTATGGTGGTTTTTGTAGCGCAGGAAAAAATGTAGCAGGTTCCTGCTGTTTCGATCTTCCGTCTGAAGACTGATTTCATGCAGCTCTTCAAGCTAGTCTGTCCTGTGCAAGACTCTTTATGTCTGTATAAGTAATGCAACCTACAGGAATTTTACTTCACTTATTGTAGCCATTTCATGGGATCCCTCTATAATTTTTACTCTCCAGACTTCCGTCAATCACCAGCCTAATCTTGATTTCTCATGAGGTGTCCCATCAACCGATCCGTTCATTCGTCAAATTGTGCCATACTGTTATTTTTCTTTTTTTTTCTTTTTCAATTCATATCAATACTTCCCCATTACCTACTCGATATGCACACCCAATCCACAACATTCTTCAGTAGCATCACATTTTAAAAGCTTCTATACTCTGCTTCTCTGTACTGTTAATCACCCATGTTTCACTTCCACGATACAATCTAGACAAACACCTTCAGAAAGGACTCCCATACATTTACATTTATTTTAGGTATCAACAAAAATCCTCGTCTTTTCAAATTTTGTAACTACAGCCAATCTGCACTTTACATCGTCTCTGGTTTCACCATCATCAGTTATTTTGTTGCCCAAAGAGCAAAATTCGTCGACGACTTTAACATCTCATTACGTGATCTAATTCCCTTTTCACTACCTGATTTAATTCTTCTGTGTTCAATTACACTTGTTTTATTTTAGTGATATTTGCCTTGTAATCTCTTTCCAGGAAATTATCTATTCCTTCCCAGTCCTTTGTCGCCTGACAGATTTACAATGTCGTCAGCAGATCTCTAAGTTTTAATTTCTTCTCCCTCAGCTCTTCCCATACGTCTCTTCGATTCCCTCCACTGCTTGTCCAGCGTACCGACTGAATAACGTCGAGGATACACTACAACACTGTCTCATTCGCTTCTCAACCACTGCTTCTCTTTGTGTCCTTCGACTCTTATTTACGGAGTGAATTGGCGCTACGGTTAGCACAGTGGAGTCGCATTCGGGAGAACGACGGTTCGATCCCCCATCCAGTCATTCGGATTTAGGTTTCCCGTGATTTCTCTAAATCACTCCAGGCGAATTCCGGGACTGTTACATTGAAAGAGCACTGTCGATTTCCTTCCCCATCCTTGAAACAATCGAAATTTGAGCTCCGTCTCTGATGAGCTCAGTGGCGACTCGACGTTACATCCTTTTCTAACTTCCTTCCCTCCTTCAACTGTTATAACTGCAGTCTGGTTTCTGTATTTGACTCCTACTACCTTCAAGATTCCAAAGAATGTATTCCACTCAGCATCGTCCAACGCTTCCTCTAAACCTACGGATGCTGTGAAATAGGTTTGCAATTCTTTAACTGGTATTATGCTAGGTGGTTCAGCTGCCACTACCGATTTCCTTTTAGCATCCCGCAATGCTATAGTTGGGCTTCGAAAACCACGCTCGAGATTTTCATGTTCTCTCACTCGCTATGCGCAAATTATTGCATGAAATTTAATGTAATTAAATCTTATACTGAAAAAAAAAGAAAAACTTGCAAAAGTGACCTTCAGACGCACCCCCACTCCCACACGCAGCCCCCACGAGTCAGAATTTCTTGTATGTTGCTCATGACACGCCTTCCTACAACTGTACAAAAGTTTGCGACTGCACGAATTATTTCTCGCATTCGAAATTTTTTGGTCTTCATTGACTGGCTTTATTACGGCACAGGCTTACTCGAACCCTTGCAAATTATAAAAATGACGTCTGTGTAAATTACGAATAACAATTCTGGAACTACAACAGCGAAGAGTAAACAATTACATCGTTGCAGTCGTCAGGCCCTCTGACTGCGAAACTGCTGTGTTTGTAAGGATTAAAAGCCGGCCGCCGCGGTGATCTCGCGGTTCTAGGCGCGCAGTCCGGAACCGCGCGACTGCTACGGTCGCAGGTTCGAATCCTGCCTCGGGCATGGTTGTGTGTGATGTCCTTAGGTTAGTTAGATTTAAGTAGTTCTAAGTTCTAGGGGACTGATGACCACAGCTGTTAAGTCCCATAGTGCTCAGAGCCATTTGAACCATTTTTTTTTTTTTTTTTTTTTGTAAGGATTAAGTTTGGCTCGAACTGTCAACGTAATTAGTTTTAGCGTAAGGTTTTTGAAAAGTCGGTTTTCTTTCATTACCAACGCAGGCATCTTTAAATTAATAGTGTGAACGAAACAGCCTACTGTTCCGGTGCCGTAATGGTCCAATCATTAGAGACCAAAAAAGGTTAAATATCGGGAAGAGTTCTTGCAGTCGAAATTTTTTGTACTGTGGTAGGAGGCGAGGCCAAGGACAACATACTTGAAATCCTGATTCGTGGAGAGATGGATGTGGGATGGAGGTGCATTTGAAAGTTCTTTTTCTGAGTAACTCGAGAACTGTGGTCTCGGGTGGAAACGTTTTGGGGTTTAACTACATTAAATTTCTTACGAAAAGATCGTGTTCATTTTTTCTTCAGGAGCAATAGTTCGCGCGGTTGCGAGCGAGAGAATTTAAAAATCTCCCGTGCAGTTTTTGAAGGGTGGATATAACGTTGCGGGTTGCATAAAACGGAATCGGTAGGGTCAGCAGAATCGGCTTGTATACAAGCGGTATGGTCAGTATGATGTAGCGTACATCACTGAAATCGGTGTCGATTACTGGGCAGAAGCACGCGCGTGACTGTGGTCGGCACCGATCGTTGCGTGAAGCCGGCAGACCACAGAGCTAGGAGCGCGCGCACGCTCGTAGGAGGACAGTTGCACAGACGTCGATGGCGGGCGTGCCGGCTGTTTCGGTATTGCATTCGATCGCCGGGGGCGCCTCATTCGGACCCGTTCGCACCGCAGCGTACCGCGGTCGGCGCCAGAGCCCGCATACATATTAATGTGGACCTCACTAAATCACGCTCTCTCATCTCGCGAGCCAACATTTTAACAGCGAACTGACTCACGCCGAGCTCTAAATCATGGCTTCAGCCGTTGTGGCTCGGCGCCACCTCCGTGCCGGCTGCACGAAAATCCTGCCGATCCACCTCTTTCTCCGTAGCGTTCCAACTGAATTAGTGATTTCCCACGCTAATTCGCGCAAAGTAGCCTCGAAAGCTGCTCGAATCTTTGGGTTCCTCCTCATCGTACCGACCAGAAACGAGAGAGAGACAGAGACAGAGAGAGAAAGACAGAGACACAGAGAGAGAGAGACAAACGAGAGACGGAGTTGGAAGTTTGTAGCTCGGGTCGTTATCTCCAGATTTATTCCATACCGAAAGGATTTCGAACGTTTCGAGATAATTTCAGTGGGATTCGTTGGAACAGAAGTGATGACAATTGCAGTAGTGTACAAGATATCGAACTTTCTTGACCACCCCAAGTAAAGTTTTGTCATATATATATATATAGCTACTAGCAAGACATAACCTACATGACCGCCTTTCTTCTAACTTCATTTCGTTACCAAGATACAAGCAGCAATACCTCTTTCGTAAACAGCATCACATATACTTTTAGAGTTCCGTGCCTCTCTATCTGTAAAAACGGAACCCTTGAAGTCTCTGTTGCCCGTCTGTCTGTCTGTCCGACTGTTAAGAACCCTTTTCTCAGGAACGGATAGACATATGAAGTTGAAATTTAGGTGACATACTAAGGTTTATGGTTCCCTGGCTATGTAAGAAAGTAAAGTTTGTAGGTCAATGCAGTCAAAAGATACACGCAAACTCACTCATTACAACCTGTAAGGTACATCTCGCTGGCGTAGAATCATGAAATTTTGGCAAGAAGAAAGGTTCACAGTACAAGTAACGGAAAAAATCGAAAATTGTTAATTTGTAATTGTATGACACAAAAAAATATTTTTTTAATATTTGATATCAGACTGAGTGTCCCTCTGTTAAGTCCCCTGTTTCCAAGGAACGAGGAAACGTATCGAGTAGAAAATTATGTCACAAACTAAGGTCTATGGTCCCTTGGCGGCGTAAAATATTTCAGCTTATACGTCAATGCAATCAACAAATTCCGCCGTTTATGTCACAAATTTTGGTAGCTTGACAGTATCGATATCGAGAACAGGCAACAATGAAAATGGCTCTAAGCAGTATGGGACTTAATATCTGAGGTCATCAGTCCGCTAGACTTAAAACTACTTAAACCTAACTAAGGACATCACACACACTCATGCCCGAGGCAGGATTCGAACCTGCGACCGTAGCAGCAGCGCGGTTCCGGACTGAAGCGCCTATAACCGCTCGGCCACAGAGGCCGGCTAGGCAATAATCGTCCACATTCTCGACCACCGAGATGGGTGAACAGTCTATTTACTTAATTAAGTTCGTACAGAACCCTCTATGCACAAGCCCTGGTCGCATTTATCAGGTTTTTTTTTTTTTTTTTTTTAATTCTGTAATCCACTTCCTCTCCTCAAAACTGGTTCAGGAACGTATCACAGTATGCCACTCGCTAAACATTGCTGTCACAAAGTACAGGTACCTTGGGTACCATAGTTCCTCGACTTGCAGGAGTTGACAGTAAACAAAAGGAAACAAAACTAAAATTTACAACTAAGATAAGGTAGAAATGCTACTGATCTATTGAGGGTGTTGGTTAGCAGAACAGTAACTGCAGTAATCATTTCTTATTTAAAATCCGTGTAAATGCAGCAATGCAGTAATGTAGTAGTTTCAAACTATATGTTCTGTGTAGTAAAGTCCCTTCTTAATTAAAAACTGTATAGTCATTACTTTCCTGTCATTGTGGTTGACTGACCGACGACTGTGAATTTCCCATGTGTCCCCATTTGTTTACTGTCAACTCCAACAAGTGGATGGCTTGTGCTACCCAGAGCACGTGCACTGCATGCTTGTACATAAGAATCAAAGCCAGTTTCGTGCAGCGTTCTTAATAACTTCATGTTTACCTGAATGGTACGCTGTGATACGTTATTGAACAGGTCTTGAGCAGAGGACGTGGATCACCGAATAAAAAGTATTGGGAGTAATTTTTTTAAAAAAAAGTACTGCTGTTCATATCTTCCCAACGAACAAAGATAAAAAAAGAGGCAGTAATGCTAGTTAATGTCCCTCTGGTAGCTAAACAATACTAGCTTGATAAATTTATTAGTTTTTTTTTTCGCTTCTGGACCAAAGGTTATTTGGAATGGTGAAGCAAATAGAACACCGTATATATCGCTATTACATTCCCAAGTAACGATAGTGTTTGCAGACGAACGGAGTACTGGAACCACCAGAAATTGTTGAAATAATATTTATTTACGGAAATTAAGAGAGATTCCTCGGCGTAAAATACGCCAAGAAAGCTTTCTTAAACTTGATGCAGTATCAATCTCAGACTTGAAGATCGCCGCTCGATCGAAACTAGTTATTTTTGAATAAATATTTTATTACAGCATCTCTGGCTGATTCCTTAATACTGTTCTTTAAATACATTCAAGTTGTGTAAGTATTATAAATAATTGTTTGAACAAGTAACGGCGATTATAAACGTATTTGGGAGAAGGGATCTCCCATACTACCTAAACGCTTTCTTTTTCCTTTTTTGTTTTTTTCTGCACGTACCAATAAATTACATTTCACAGTTACCCATTATTCAGTGAATAGGCCACTTACTGACATCTGTATCTTCGTAAGTCGGAGTGTTCGCTCACATCCGCTGAAGATAGGCGATGAAGGCTTCCTTGGTCAAATACGTGGTACGTGAGAGGAATTTCATAGAGTTGTTGACGTCTTCTGAACGACAGACGGAGATCTTACGGTTCGCGAACTAAGGATAAAAATAAATTTACCCGATCTTCTGATGATTGTATTTTAATCATGTCACTGACTGACAAAATACTCGAACAAGTCAAACGGTTTCTGCTGAGCCTTCTACCTAAAACGCTGAATCGGTACTCAGAATCTAATGTAGATGCGAGAAAAATAAAAGAAAAATATCTCGAGAAAAGCCCGACAAAAATTAAAAGCTGGCCGTCAGATATACGTAAATATTGTCTCTGTAGACAATCACGTTATACATTGTTGTGGTATTCAACGCTGAGACAAGATCTGTTAGATTGCATAGTAAACTATAAGCTACTGCTTTCCCCTTAGCCCATCCCAGAACGAAATGGTAAGAACGTTTTAAAATGTTTACATCATATTTTACGATTTTATCGTGTGGACAGGCATCAAATATGTCAAATGGAGATATTTTAAGGTTATATGGCATTTGAAACACAGTACTTCGTAAAGGTGAGGTACGGACAGTGTTTAATGCATATAACAACATTAGCATTCTTGACATCTGAAATATATGAAATGTATGACATTACTAAACGTTGCAATAACTGTCAGTGGAAGCCATAACTATTTACAAATTGTGATTTCGCGTAGTTCACACTTAATATGAAAACAGATTATGCTAGTCAGTAAGAATATTAAATTATACGACTGTCCTCTCCAGATCGGTTCCATTTGACAATTCCTGTCCCAAAAGATGAAGAATGAGAAATCTTTGGCTTTCATCGTATTCCTAATCATAGCCGCCGTCACTCATTTGCCGTATTGGTCAATGTTGTAATACACAATCGATTTTATAATTTAGTGCGCGTATCCCGTAGATTTCCTCTTAATATGGTTTAACGAAATAATAATTTTGGTTTTCCCAAGGGAAAGCAACGAACTCCGCAGTTACTTCGGCTGTGGAGAACGTTGAAAATATATACCATAATAAATTGCCAGCAAACTTTCAGGGAGGAAAATTTGTCGTAATTGTTGGATGCATAACAAACAACAAGAAAGGACTTTCGACGTTTCACTGAGTTTCAGGAGCGTCGAACAGAATGCACTAATAGACACTTGTCAGTTGGCACTGTCCACTGGGTCTCTATTACGAAGCATAATTTCAGTAGTAGTCTAACTACACTTAACGCCATTGAAATCGATACTTGGATTTTTTCCATTTCTGTTGCGTTTCACTGAGGATTACTGCAGCCCTGATGCTGTAACTGCCATCACAGATAAGTAGAATTTTGTAATCGTTATTAATTAAATCTCAGAAAAATATTATTCTCCTCAACTGTATTGTCCGTTTAATTTACCACACTGTTTAGATCCTTTGTCCGAAACGCTATTCACTAAAAGATCCCGATAGACGCGTTAGTAAAATACGCCTCCACAGAAGCGACTTGTTTAAACAGTTTGTGATATTGACAGCAGTGGCTACATGAATGCTACGTCGCGCCGCTAGCTGAGGAGCTGTCGGCGTGATTTGTGCAGTAGCTGTCTCTGTAACGTCCCACTCTACTGCGACAGTCCACTGTCGTAAATATTCTTCGGTGAGATTTCGCGAACAATATTGCCGTCTACTCGTCCAGCACCCATTGCGCCCACTAAAATATTTCAGTGACAAACAAATACGTAGCCAGTTACATATGCCGGCAGGGTATAATAGCTCCTTTATTCGTGATAGATAGGGCTCATAATTTCACCCCCGTTTTCCTCTTTCGTACTTCGAACGTCTTTATTTTTATTCTTTTGCGAGAAATCGCATCTATACGTCCCCATTTGGTTCCATGGCTACCTCTTTCTGCGTCTTTTACACAACTTTCAAATCGCTGGTATCATGTAAGTTTATGTATATTTATTTAACTTTTAAGTACAGCTGCCATCAACCTGAATGCTGGTTTTGAACACCGCAACACTACAAAAATTATTCCGCTTTGCAATGCTTTCCTGAGTTCGCGAAAGTAACCAAGAAGAAAGCTATATAGCTAACGGCATAACACCTCTTGGTTGCTCTCGAGTCAGAAATGAATATTTCTTTGCTGACATATTCAGTTTTGTTCTGATTAACTACGTCAACTTTGTATCCTTAACTGTTAAAAAGTGTGTTAAATTGAAAATTTACTTTGCCAGATTTTTAAAGTGATAATGATTTATATCTGATGAGTGTGAAGAAGTGTCTCGAACTAAATAGGGCACTGTTTCAAGCGCAAGAGGCAGATTTCGCTTCAAGTTAGGTTTCTGTGGTGACTAAAACAAGCAAGCAAAGAAGGAAAATATGCTCTCGTGAGCTGGTTAGATGTGAAATATTTATGATTCACGTTGTGTGTAGTGATCCACTTTTACTGCTTCTATAAATGCTTACGAATGGCTGATTTGTTGGGACGTAATGATAACATTCAATTATTACTATTCCACTGAGGTTTTTTTTAAACCACTTTCCGGAAAATAAGCCGCGTATCAGAAATGATGCGCTACGTAAGCAGAGCCTTGAGTATTTGCACGGTCTGACACAGCGATTCGTTTTAGAGTAACACCTCGTTGTGCACTTACTCGTTGTAGACACTTGTAATTTTTAAAAATCTACTTTAGAAAAATTGCTAAGAACCTTTTCTATATATCTACATATCTGTAGAATACATGCTTCATTTCTATGTTCGTGTGTATATGCTATTCTCTGCACGCAGTAAAGGACCGACACAGTATATCTGAACTGTCACAGTTATTCAAGCAAAAGGCAGAACTATTTTAAAACTTGAATCTGTGCAAAAGATTTTCAGAAAACATCCGGAATCATTTAGTGCTCGTAAGTCAGATCGTCATAGCAGTTTGTCTGTCTGGCATCTTTTAAAGGAAATATTTTCTTACCTGAAATTTTGTACTTATTTCCTTTGACTTTCTATCTCACATACTCTCTGAAATTCTGAATAAATATTCGGAGGTTAATCAAATGTCTATTTCACAGTTAGAGGAACGTTAAGAATTCCGTTTCTAACTTTCTTTCTGACTGTATTGTTACATACTCTGACTATTGTCCCATTCTAACTGTCGATCTGGCTCAAACTCTTGTCTGTCACTTGGAACATTAACAGTTAAAGTCTCTGAAAGTACCTCCATGGTGGCATTTCAGTCCTAAATTCAAAATAATATAAAAAGCTAGACGTCGAGCTGCAGCATATTTAAGGTGAAACCTGTGCATGTATCAAATCTATAAGTATTTCTTTGAGATTAATTTTTTTATGCCGATGGGAAAGGTATAGCTATTAAGTAGATTCAGAAACGCGTTAGATGTTTTTCTGTGGTGTAAAAATGTAGCTTTGTTTTTAAGCATAGCGAGAGCTGTAACATTTGTTGTGGGAATGCATTTTGAACAAAATACTGACGAATTCAGAAGCCTCCTTTTGATACAACCCCTTATACTCAAATTTAAAACACTACTGACTATGAATAATCGAATACTATATTTTGCAGACTGTTGCACTTGCATTAAAGATTTCTGCAACACTTTAGTGAAAATTGAAAGGTTCCTCCGGGAATCTGCTTTTCATTTGTTCAGCTTGATTGTTAAATACGCTGTTACTCATTTTCTTGGGGAACGTAATTTGTAACTAATTTAGGTTTATGTGAAAACTTTATTTATTCGTGTACTCCGAAGGGTCTGTAGGCGAATATTAGGAACCTTTAGGTATTAATATTAATTTCTCAATATTTTCATCTCTTCTTTTGTTACACTAATTTAAAAAAAACTGGTATCTCGGCGCTTCTATCGGAGCTGTTTGATGAATTTGTACAAAAGTGTTTGCAGTTTGTAGAGTATAGGATCACTGACAGTTTGAACTTGTTAGAAGATATAAGATTAGTTCTAAAGGAATAAGTAGCAATTTTGTGGTCATTCATTGTGCAATAATTAACTTCAGTCAACAATAGCTGTGCCTGAAATGAAGCTGGAGCTTCTTTGAATATTACTCAGATGCAAGGCGCACAGAAATTGAAAACTATAAAACTTCCGACGTTTTCACCAGTAGGGTGTGCCTTTAATTTATTGTATTATGGTTTTCAAACCTGTGAACTTATAAACTGCATGAGGAACAACGTAAGCATTGTGTGACACGTCACATAGCTGTTAAAATAATGTCGGTTTAAATGACTGACTGCGGCATAAAAGTACTGTTGCCATGAATTTTCGTGTCGGATGGCAAATCTAGCGATCCGCACTCGTGTCGCCGAATAATAAGCCTATATTTCACATTTAATTCTGTTGAAATATGGATTCCTGTGTTTCCATATTGCTTCCTGAACTGAATTAACGGTTCCACCCGGCAGTGATAAATTAATGAACAAAGTGCGGCCGCGTCGGACGCACCTCCGAAATTAGCCCGCAGTGGACCTTTTCAAAATTTGCTCAGAATTATCGACTGTCAACCCAAATAAGTTAATAAATTTCTTCTTTCATCTGTTTGCCATTACCAGCTTCCGCCCTGGCGGTCGGTGGATTTGTTTTCACTTTCGCTGCACAGCTATTTGTCACCCGTCTTGTATGCGCCAAAATTCGGGGTTTGTTAGTGGGGCCTTTTCGCCACACGACCGGCCAGAAATAATGGCCCGTTTAATTAGAAGCTGAATTACGTTTTATTTTCTGGGAACATCATAATCTAGTCTTTTGTAATGTGCCAGTGTGTAATCAATCCGGAGCAGCTGCGTAGATTACTCCGCACAGATCGTGTTTTATGCGTAAATTCTATAATACAGTAGATACCATTTACAATTTGCTTGAAGCGCTCGTACTTGGTCTTTTTAGTATGTCCCCTCTCTCTTCTCTCGCTTATCAATTTCATTCCGCTATACACTTCAAATCAAATTTCTCAATCGTTCTACCAACTTTCAGAAAAAAAGTCACAGTTCCTTTCGTGTCATCCGCGTATCCCAGTTTTCCCCTTTCACAGGATCCATACAACACGGCAGATAAACACTTCTGAAAGCCAAATTATATTGATCGTTATTTCATGTGGGCGGAAAGTTCTCAATGTCTCGAACGAATACATTGATTCATTTAAGACAGTTATCACATATACTCTACTGTACGCTTCAGTTGTTATTGTACTAAGAGTAAAAATTTCTACATTTCGTTTCTGGTGTCCATTTAAGATATAACAATACGTCTGAAATCTTGTTTGCTTACTACTGATAAAATGGTGTCTGGCTTCTATGCCTTGTTGTCATAGGTGCCAAGGGCTTTTCCCCATTTCACGTAAAATTAACGTGAAATTCCTATTCACCGTCTAACTTTGCAATGTTGCCTGCAAAGAGTATCTCTTTCTACCCGTTCTGTCCTACTTTAGTGCCCTTTTAGGTGTTAATGAGTTTATTCCTACCTTACCCACCGCCAAAATCATATTACTTTGGTGTTTCATTGAAACTGTTAAAAGAGAAACTCGAAGAGAGAACAGCAGAAACGCTTATCGGAGAACTTCTCATCCGTGTCCGTTGTGGGAAGCTGAATGCAACGTTTTAGGACATCTTAAAGATGTCGCCAGACCTCTACACAAGTAAACAAGTAAGGTATTATGTTCTGGTGGGAATTTGGTACATACCTGGAGGCAGAACGAAAAAATTCTTAAGGTCATAGTGACTGAATAGCTATTTATGTTGCTACTCAGTAGCTTTCTTGGATGAAAACATTCAATGTAAGGCATTGTAATCGCTCTGGAACTATGAATAGGACTAACTGTGCCAGTGGTACATTAATCCACTTAACGTTAGTCTGTATGTCCGATTACGATTACATACTTAACGTAGTTTTGCATCTTAAAAGTCGATTTAAGGAAATGCTAATAATACAATGCCCGTACTAGTGTAATCACTTTTCATACTTAAAACCGATCAGAGTTTTCTGAAGCCGTGGTATATTTTGATTAGATCGTGTTTTTGGTAAGTTCAAATGTTTGTCAGAACAATATACATGGCAAACCAGGAGTGTCCTATAGAAAACGATATAAAACAGCGTTGCAGTATATGGACGAAAGTAGTTATAAATCCTAAGGTTAGCAAATGATTAATATAATTCTTCTACTAAGTCAAGGGATGCTTTGGTAATTAAAAGAGGTGGGCTGCTTCGAACTGTGAAGAGAAAGACGGAAGTGATGTATCAGAGAGCGCAAGAACATTTTGTTTAACATAAAATTCTTGGTATACAAGCAAGCATAAGAGGAACAGTCTGACTGCGAAGGTGGTAAGGTTATACGAGATGGCCTTCTTACGAGGCGAAGAGCAAAGTTACAATGACTCACATTATTGTGTACGTTTCTCACTCTCTTCTGCATCGTACAGTCTCTGAAACTGTACCGGTGGCAGTGACTTCGCATTTTATTTTTACATTTGGTTTAGCTAAATACATGGCAGATTGTCAATAATGTGGTGGACAGCGAGACGAGGTCGACTAATTGAAACAACGGCAGACAATGCGCGGTTTTTGGAAGTGATTTCCTGTCGTGTGTGATATTCCGACAGCTGACGCAGTATGCAACCATTGATCCTATTAATGTTCCAGTCTCAGTGACAAAAATAACGTAGTTCACTGCTGCAACTTCACCAAATCTCAGGAGGGATTAGTTACATATCAAAAATGGAAGAAAGTTGCGAGGTCCGTACTTCGTTTGGTTGCGGTAATATTATTGACAGTTTGTTCTCAAATCGATAAACAGCTTTTCATCATTTCGGTGTGGGCATTATCTCTGGTTGTTTCGAAGTCTTACCGTTACACAAGTAAGAGAAATGCGTTTCACTTATTCAACACTATAAACGGCGTTTTTTTCCAGATGTCAAAGAAGTGGGAAAAAGTAGAAACATCGAAAAATTCATCATCATCCATTTCGATCACTTGGTGATGTGGCCTCTGACGTGCAACGTAAATTTCTGTCAATCTTGAGCTTCCTATAGGCAGCTGAATCCGGCTGCCTTTGTTAACTCTGTTCCAGCTGACCGCTGGTCATCCTCTCTGTCTGTTTTGGTAAATTAACCTCCAGTGTAATACCGTTTTTGACCATCTGACATGTTTTCTTTTGGCGACATGACCAGCCCATTGCCAGTTCAAAGTATTTACTCTTTCCATTATGCCACTGACCTTTGTTGTACCTCCACTACTTTCTTTCTATCCTTCTCTCTATAGCCCAACATTGATCTTTCCATTCCTCTTTGAGATACTGTGAGTTTTCTGATAATAAACTCGCTTAATGTCAATGTCACAGTCATAAATTATTACTCGCAATGTACCTTGGTGAAAAACTGTTTCTTTTTCAGTTCAGGCGATATCCTAGACGTAAAAACTAAAGAGCATCTTCCGCACGCTTGCCGGCCCAATGTTATAGGTCGAAATATTCCTGGTTTGAAGTTTCCTTTCATATTTGCAACTTGACCCGTAGAGATATATTCTGTGACCCTTTGTAGCTGAGTATCTCCAACACATGTATTTCCTTCCGATGTCGATTCATTTATCATGACCTTGGTTTTATCATAATTCGTTTTTAGACCAACGTCAGAGCAGACTAACGCAATTTCACTAACTAATTTCTCAAGTTCTGAAAAATACTCATAAGCAAGGAATGTTAAAGTAGGCAAACAAAGAAGTGACTATAGAACCTACTGATTTTACCGTGGCAACACCGTTACGAATCTAAAGATATTGATGTACAACGAAACTGAAGCTGTGTTACTCAAAATAGCTTCTTTGCCTGACCAGAAAAAAATACGGGTTGCATCCTGATAGGAGAGCGTTTCATTTTATTCTGTTCTATTATTTCAAAAGAGACAGGATACGATATTGCATGCGCAGAATAGTACTGCCAAATTCTATGGAGATAGGAGGTAGTTTTTAGTTAACTGGTATCAGTGAAAAATATATTAGCAAAGATAGCTCTCAGTCGCAACAACCTCTAACATCCGTCTTTTCATGGTGTTGTGTAGAATCCGTAAACTCCTCATCTCAAATTCTGAGGATCTGTATCTTCTGTTGTTTCGCAACAAAATGTGTCATATTGATCAGAAGAGATACGTCGTCAGCTTCGGTGCTATATACCATTTATGATACAATAACCACAGAAAGGAGCTGATAGCGCGCAGGAAGGAGACAGAACGACGTGTACTAGAATCCCGGACACATCTATGATCACCTGTTCCATGAGCTTTATCGTAACATGGCTGAACACTTAAATAGTGATAATCTGAACCTTCAGTGTATAATTAGTATTTCTGAGATTGCAACTCATTTAACCATATCCTTTTGAAACGCAGTCTACATTAGTTTCAAGGTTCACCTGGTCAGATTACGCTCCGTTCTCTAGACCCCAGTCACTAATAACGCACTCGGCTACTTTATAATTTTACCTCACAACTGAAGTACAATACCTTCACATGGAATCATCCTATAATATCTTTTCGCTGTTAGATTACGTGATTTATACGTTTCTTAATGGATATCCAGTACTTTGATTAATAGCAGTGGATTTTCAACAATTGCTGCCGGTTGAAACTGAAGTTTTGTGACCAAGGGCGTAGATGAAGCATGTGTTATGGTGACAATTTAATCTGTTTACAGAGTTACTGACACCTAATCTCTCTCTCTCTCTCTCTCTCTCTCTCTCTCTCTCTCTCTCTCTCTCTCTCACACACACACACACACACACACACACATACACACACACTAAACGTGACTCGAAAATTTTCAGTTATGTTTAGAACATATTCCGTAGAATAATAAATATCTAAAAAGAATTAACGTGTCTCTGGTTTATGAAGTGTTTCGATTAAGGAGCTATCAGATGGGTTATTGACGCATTCAGTGATTAAATTTGCAGCAGAATGATTCCCAGTAGTTCGCGTTCAATAAATACCAACATCGGCGACAGGCGTTTTCAGCCCTCCCTTTGCAGAATTATGTGAAACATTCTCATTCTACATTCCAACTCGTTTTTAAGCCTGCCAATGCTTGTAAAGCAAGTTACCTGTCCGTCTCTTACGCATTGTTCAAGTCTGCACGCTTTGCTCTCTTTCAATCACACACAAAGCCTTCCTATGAACTAAGAGGAAACTAAGGACACTGGTCATTGTTGCCGATCCTTTGCTCTCAGAATTTTAGCTTCAGTCTGAAAGATGTAGTTATCCTGAAAGTATATGCAGCAATAACTAAAAGAATAACTTTCGATAAAACTGCATAGACGGCTTTGAACAACCAAAAGACACCATATTATTTGAAGATCGCACAAATGACATATTTATAGAGGAGCAAAATTAGAGATATTAATTGAAAAGTGTAATAGTAAGTGGATATTGGGGAAACTGAGTTCTTTTACGCTTTAGACCTCCCGCCATACATTCACAAATTAACATCTTTAGAAAATGGGACACATATTTCTATGAACTTACGTACTGCAAGTGACGGGTAATTGCATTAAACATAAAAAAATTCCACTTCATTCATAAAAGGATACGCACATATAATCCAAATGAGTTTGCGTACGTCCGTTGCACATGCATTTACGCCGGTAGTTGTGTCTAATGTGTGCTGCTCATGGCGATAATAAAGAAGGTAGCTACGAGATGACACAGTTTTCCATAAAATAAGTTTTTTAACATTTTTTCTCATAGAGCTGCCTCGATTGAGTGTAATTGTTATAAAAGCCAGTAAACTATGATCTATGTATTATCTTGTAGAAAACCTATTTTTAACAGACTTAGAACAAGTTGTATTCCAGCATTCTTCTAAAAACGGTGAAGATGAAAGCTGCGGGCTTGAAATAAATATCACATATTCTGTAAAATCTCTACTTTACTAAATAATTTCGTTTGTTATGTTGCCAGAGACAAATAACAGTCCTTTTGCCAACTCCAGTGGACATAATTAAATCAGACTTTAATATGTTTTCTGGGTCATTTCTTAGTTTTGCCCTGTGTGGGTGATGGTCAACATCTCTCCATTTGCACATAATGTGAAAGACAATCAAACAATTTAAAATCAGAGATGGTAAAATAATCTATAGTAAAACTGAGTGCAAGTCCAGATCCGCACTAGCACTAGCTGTTTATTGTGTTTTATGACGACAGGTTTTATACCATGAAGGTATATCCTCAGGTCTGATCTACGAGGTTATCTCTCTAATTGTAGAGACGGGTTAATGATCCTACTTCTGTGCAGAGTAGTTCATAGACTGTGGCCCATCTAGCCTGATTCGAGTCCAGACTGTGAGTGCACATTCCCTCGTAGCACGTGACGAATGCAACTAGGTCAGCCGTCGAAAAACTGAATCGCATGGCCACCGGGACACCTACCTCGTATAAACATGTTGTCTTTGTAGTCCAGTCCATTCTTCTGTATGTCACGAGTGTAGTTCCTGTTACTGATTTTAAGCAAATACCTTGCGTCTAGTACTGTTAACACTACACAGATTATTTACTCATTCGTCTTCCAAAACCTGTCGAGTAACACGTAATGAACTTTGATCATGATATGTCTGCCACCTCTGATTACTATTATCTTCATATGTGCGTCCACAGCCTCAACTTAATTTCTAAATCCTAAATTTCAAATATTAACCACAGGCTGTAAAATTCCTTTCACGAGATGACCTTTATTGCATCATGAACTCATTACGTTATTGGCCAGTTGTGGCCTGTGTCCGTTTTGAAGTGCCAGTAGTATGGATATCAACGAAGTACAACGATAAAGCACTTTTTTGACATCGTTACACATTGGATATTATAACTGCTTTTAACGCTACACAGTTGCATATATCACCGTCCCAAGTGTAAACAAGTTAACGGCCATTACAATAACCGAACTGTAACTATGTCAAAAATGCTGTATACCTTTTTTTACTCTGTTGGTATTGTTATTACAGGCATCTGAACATGACCACAGACCGAAATTGGCCAGTAAGCTAACGTAATACATGACGCAATACAGGACGTCTTTTATACAGAATATTACAGGCTGCGGTGGATATCTGAAATGGTTTTAGCATTCTATTATGGTTGAACCACTCATAACTCCACGTTTTTCTTTTTGCCACTAGTCCGGCGAATGATTTATATGTCCTCTAAATTTTCTTTTCTTGTGTCAATCGTTTCATTATTACACTCAACATCGCCAGTAAATTACTTTTCGTCTCCCACTCCTTCCAGAAGGTACTACTTTTCTTTCCTGTTGGCCCTGCCGCAGCACCAGTTTGACTTATTTATGAAAATCGCAGCAGATGTCCCTTTAACCAGTCTCTTCTTCTGATAAGAATCGTCCCTAGACTTCTATCGCTTGTTCTTTTTCATACGTCTTCATTTCGTATTTTTCTGCCCGCTTAAATTTTTACGTTCTTGGATAGCACTCTATTTGAAATCCTTAAAGTTTCTTCCTTTTCGATTTCCGATCGTCTACGTTTCACTTCCAAACATTGCTGCGCTCTGGACGCCAACATTCAGGAACGTCTTCCCCATATCCCTATCAAAATTTGACACCATGAGAGCTCCTTCCCTTCTTGGTTCAGTGAGTGTAATTTTGCTTCTCTGAGAGCAGAATTCTTCTACTTCTCTCACTGCTGTGTCGTTACCAGTTTTCGTGTTAGTTAGGTCTTTACCTTCTGTGTTTGCTACTCTTCATAATCTCTGTCTTCGTTTTGTTTATCCCTCCGTCACGTTCTTTGTTAGATATACTGTCATTACGTTTCAACAGTTCATCTAAGTTTTCCATACCGCTGGCCAGAAGAGCTATGTCGTCTACGAATCATTATCGGAGAAACAATGAAGGAAGTGAAATAAAATTTCAGAAGAGGAATCAAAGAGCTTTGGTAACAGACATCACTGCTAAGATTCCAAGTTTGTCCGATTCGATGGTACTCTTTCGTCCCACTGATATTCTCTTAAATCTCATGATCTCACTGCTTATACAGTTCCCTCTCTCCAAGGTTTCCTCAGCCTTCCACGTTCTCTGCGGATCGGTGGTATCTGCTGCATAGCCTTCTCAGGTAACCTGTATCCGTCGACCCGTTGCACAAGACCATACCAAATTAATTGTTTCTGTTCAATGTTAGTTTTTAATAGCCCATCCACGCTCATTCCTATTCGAAACGCTTCCTTACATATTTTATCTCTTCTGGGGGTTCCCAATGA
Organism: Schistocerca cancellata; assembly: GCF_023864275.1. Taxonomy (NCBI): domain Eukaryota; kingdom Metazoa; phylum Arthropoda; class Insecta; order Orthoptera; family Acrididae; genus Schistocerca; species Schistocerca cancellata. The sequence continues at coordinate 279,168,289 of NC_064634.1, read as the reverse complement.
CGATATGAACACGTCTGTTCCGGAGACCTCCAACTTTTCTTTCTGTTTGTTGTAACACTCCGTGCCTCTTCCCCATAAAAGGCAGTTTTAAAATTCGAGTTGCGCAGGTAACGTATTTCCGCTTCTTTCCTATTTTGTTTCTCCAAAGGATTTAGTTTGAACAAGAGGTCGTTCTTACAACATGAGCTATTCGTTTCGCAATTTTTAATCATCTTTCCCCATCTTATCAAATTCTACTCCTAGATATAAGTAACTGTTGCAAGCTGCAGTTTTCTCTGCATGGAGTTGGATGCTAGACAGTCCTGCCCCTCTTCTTCAGATTCTTCCCTCACTTCAGAACCTCTTTCTGTTTCTGCTCGTCGGCTGAAAGATTATTTCAACTCATATGTGCATCAGGGAGATGTAAAGATGATAATATGATGCCCCAAGTCAGATGAGTGTGGGGGTGGTTCGAAACATCACAACCAAATGAGTCCAAGAGCGCCTTGGTGGCTATGCGTGTATGAATGCTCTTTTTGAGTTTTTCAGGGTCTCAAAATATCGTTGTGCATTGGTGGTGTGCCCATGCGGCAGAAATTCTATCAAAACGATGACTTTTCGGCCCCAAAAACGCTGAGGCCAGGATTTTTTCTCCCAAAATTGGGATCTGAATTTTTTAGCAGATGGAATAATGGTGTGACGCTATTGTAACGAAGATCTTTTTGTCTCAAGCCTGTAATGACCGTCCTTGTTTCATCTCCAGTCACAAGAGAGTTCAGAAAATCCATACCTTCAAATTCAAGTCGCTCAAGAAACTCGCGGGCGCTACTGACCCGACTTTTCTGGTGCTGCTGGCAGCTGTTTTGGGGCCCATCTTGCGCAGTGTCCCCGGTATCCCAGCGTTTGTGTGAGTGTCTCGCATAAGACAGTCTGCAGCGTTGTGGAAATATGGCAGAAATTTCATCCGCTGTCAGTCGGTGGTCTTCATGAACAGTTTCCTCGTTTTTTGCACCAACCTGTCAGTCAGAATGGGGGATCTTCCACTCTTCTGTTAGTCACGAACATTTGCTCTGCCTCCACTAAACTCCTTACTACACTTAAACACACTCCCTTAAAACACCTTCGCTGTAGGCCTAAACCGTTTCGACATGCAAAAAAAATTAGGTAGGTGTTATCCTTCCTGCAATTAGGAGCACAGTACGTGGCTGCAATTGGCGGGATTTCTTAGCGACGTCTTTCACGCATCTAGACACTGCAAAGTGAGGTTAGGTACTACCGTGCTCCTGCAATGCTTGCTCTGGTTGGGGGACCATCCCCCCTCCCCTCTGTACCACTCAGTGCTGCCAGTCCTCAAAAAATTAGAAACCACAGCCTCTAGGGTCACATACACTTACTTTCTGAAAATGTCTTGTATCATCCAAGATGTCGGAAACTGGTCCTTGGCTAATTTTTATTTCTTCCACTTCCACCTCTTGTGTGATAAGCCGAATACCAAGACTTAAACTTCTCTTGCGATTCTCGATTCTTCTCTGAGAGATTGTCTGTCACTGCGTTCTTCATCCTTCAGACATAGCTGACCACACTGGAAGGATCTGTGTCACCTAACTACTGTGGTGTATTTTTGCCGCACACTACTACCATCAACTCAACAAGGATTATTGCTGCTTAGTTCCCCCTAAAAACCGAATTAGTGCACGATACATTCTTTATCGGTAGGCAGCATCGTTTTCTTTTTACTGTCCTAGCGGCGTGCTACGGTACTGTGACGTGCAGATTTCAATGAGTATCAGGACGTGCAAAGAACACGAAGTAAATTATATAACTTTATTTTTTTCGTGGCGATAAGAGGGAGTAATAAAAATAGAAGGCCAAGAACGAAGTGCCCAGTTTTAAAAGGGAGTTAGACAAGGATGCAGTCTTTAGCCCCTACTGTTCAATCTATACAGGATTGATTCAGATACCCCTAATAATGGGCTTTGTGCAACCCGCAACGCATTCAAAAACCACGAGCGAGATCGTCATACTATCTCGCTAGCTATACGCATACTGTTTGTCCTACAGAAAAAAATGAACTGATCTTTTTGTAGGAAATTTAACGTAATTAAATTCTGTACTGAGATACGTTTCCGCTAGAGGCCGTAGATTTCTGATTATTCAAGAAAAACGTACAAAAATGACCTTCAGATGCGTTTTTCCTTGAATAACTAGAAATATGTGGCCTCTAGCGAAAACGGATTCGGTATGCAGTTTAAATACATTAAACTTTCTAAACAAAGGTCTTGTCTCTTTTTCTGTAGGACCACCAGTTTGTATGTATTGAGCAAGAGAATATGAAAATCTCGTGTGTGGTTTATGAAGACATCATAGGTTGCAAAGAAACCCATCGGTACAGGCAACTGAATCATCGTGCGCATCGAAGAAGCAATAATGTAACGAAACTTTCAAGAAGAAATGAAATTTCACGCTGAAAAGATATCAGTGATGAGATTTGCCTATGATCAAGCTATCCTCAGTGAAAATGAAGAAAAATTACGGTATCTGTTAAATGGAATGAACAGTCTAGTGAGTGCATAATATAGATTGAGAGCAAGCTGAAGAAAGACGAAATTAATTGGAGAAGCGGAAACGTGGTTAGCAGTAAACTTAACATTAAAATTGGTGTCCACAAAATAGACATATTTAAGGAATACTTGTAACTTGGAAGAAAAAAACATACGACGGACGAAGTAAATAAGACATAAAAAGCTGACTAGTACAGGCGAAGGGGGCATTTCTGGCCGAAAGAAGTCTAGTATTATCAAACATCGCCCTTAATTTTAGGACGAAATTTCTGAGAATGTGCGTTTGGAGCACTGCAGTGTATTGTAGGGAAATATGGACTGTGGGAAAACCCGAACAGCAGAGAATCGAAGCAGTTGAGATGTGGTGCTACAGAAGAATGTTGAAAATTAGGTGGACTTACGAGGTAAAGAATGAGGTGAGTCTCTGCAGAATCGGCGAGGGAAGGCATGTATGGAAAACACCGACAAGATGAAGAGACAGAATGATAGGACATCTGTTAAGATATCAAGGAATAATTTCCATGCTACTAGAGGGAGCTGCCGAGATAGACAGAGATCCAGCAGATAACTTAGGAAATAGGCCGCAAGTGCTACTCTAAGACAAAGAGGCTGGCACGAGAGAGGAACTCATGGTGGGCCGTATCAAACCAGTCGTATGACTGATGACTCAAATAAAAAATAAGAATTAAAACTTTGACTACTGCTCGTAAGCCTGAACATATATCAGATGGTGGCAGACACTAGGAAGACGGTCGCTGTCTGGGTGGGTGAGTGGTGGATGAAAGGTGACAGGCCTCCAACGCTCGGTTGCACCGCCAACAATTTCGGCACCCAGCAAATTGCGCCCCGGCGCAGAGTCGCAGCTACGGAATGGGACGCATGCGCGGGTCCTTCGCACGGTTTCAAAGAGTTGGCGGGATTCTGCTGTACGCATGGGCGCCTGCGAATAACGGCGGCCGATCCCGGCCCTTTCGCCTCCACCGATGCGTCGTTGTGTTCGGCGTCGGAGGCGTCGCGACGCTGAGAAATCGGCTTAGCGGCGGCGCGCACAGCCTAACAGGTTTAACGCCTCGTAAACCGGAATATTGTGTTATCTGGCTCAGCCTGCTCTGCGGAGGACGAGCGTTGAGTTCGGGGGAACCGCGATCGACCCTCAGTCGTATTCGATATCACAGATTCCCGTAAGGGGATAGGAAGGGGAAGCATTTATGCCAACTCCAAAACGCCGCAGCTCTATGAGCCGTGCGCGCTTGGATTCCTAAATACTCAACAGCTGACATCAGTCGGTATGATATCCTTGCAGTTGCTTCTTTAGTGACGTATCATGAACTAACAGTACTAATAAACAAATAATAACACACAGAGGGAGAACCTATTGACGAAATAAATCTCTCTCTCTCTCTCTCTCTCTCTCTCTCTCTCTCTCTCTCTCTCTCTCTCTCTCCCCACCCCCTCCCTCCGTCCCTCCCTCCCTCCTCCTCACCCTGTGTTTCGTTTTTTCTATGTTTAACAGCGACGAGATCAATAAACAGAAGAGCATAAAAAGTAGGTACAGTAACATTTGAAACCTAATATTACCTGTTAGTTTTTAACCTGAGTGCACATTAGTTACTACACAGAAATTAACTACACAGAACTGCAAACGTGGGCGGTATGAAAACAAACTTGTAGCATTCATTCACAATATGATAGCGCTCACTCAACACAACATAGTAAATGGGGCTTCAGTCTCAACTTTCTCACAAGTATGTTAAAAACAATCCACTTAGAAAACACACAGTTTTGTTTTACAACATGACACAAATGTTGCTAAAATTGCTCGTGACTTATTGTAATGTTGCCCATATAGTGTACTTGTCGGTGCTTGTAACAGTATTACACCCATAACACTGTATGTCACATTCCAGATGTCTCCGTCTCCTAGAAGATGTGATGGTAAATACAGGGTGATTCCGTGACAACGTTACAAACTTTCAAAGATGATGGAGAAGGGTAAATGTATCAATTTGAGGTAAGGAACCCCTAGTGGGGAAACGACCAAGCCAAAAGTTATAAGCGAAAATCGCTCTGTTACCTCTGACGACGGAACACATGTACTGTTACTGTTGTTGCTGAGATCGTAGGGCAGCCAACTTTAAGAGGTAATAGCATGGACCAAAATAAGAAATTTTCTGCTGAACATGGACACTAAATTGCATAGCTTCACAGGTATCTTAGATAGTGTGAAACACGTCTGCAAGCTCTTTGCTATCCATATTTTGGAGGAACGTGGTATTGACCAACACAAGATGAAAATGTCCAGCAACTATGGGATCTAAAGTGCATACCTTAATAGCTATGAGCACTTGTTCATCTTCGCTACTGTGAAAAACGTCTCTTCTACTGAACAAGTGCCCAAAGTTCTTAAGGTATGCTTTGTAGAGCCCATATTTATTGGACATTACTTCCTTGTTTTGGTCCATACTACCATTTCTGGAGGTTGCCTGCCTTACAATCTGAGCGACAACAGTACCAGTAGCATCTGTCAGAGGTATCAGAATGATTTTCGCTTATAGCTTTCCACTCATTCGTTTCCTCATCATCCCTGAAAGTTAGTAACATCATCATGGAATCACCCTGTATTTGTTGTCGACCAGAGCGTGGCGTCTGCTATGGAATGCTGAAGAAAAACAATAGGCGATGAAGTCTTGAGCAATCATATCACTCTTTCGTGCCTCGATAGTTTGCCAAACACTTCATAGGCGTCAGAAGTTCAAACAAACCATTAAAAAAAGAGGATTTTAAAATGGATTTTTTGCTACATTTTTGTTTTTAAGTAACCACTACCCTTATTGCAGTGAGATGGAAGCAGTATCTACTCATCTGTTTCTACTTTTACAGTTAAATTTCCCGGCTGTCCATTGACGGAATTCTTCTCGTACGCTACCGTCACACAGTCCACTGTTCCGTGTTTTCTTTATTACCAGCTTCTCCCGTTTTGTGTAAACCCGTTGTTGGTGAAAGCCAATCATCTGCATCTGTGACTGCGTCTTTCATGTCGACACTGTGCTACTATTCTCTGGCTCACATCCCTTCCTCATCCAATACGAGCAGGTACACAAGCAGAGCCACGGATTTTTAAGCAGAGGAGAAGTCGATGGGCCTCTTTCGCATGAGAACTCGCCAACTTGGGCTCAAGACGGCAGCGTCTTTAACGAGCGGGCGGTCGCAGTAAGTGCGCTTATCGACTTTGCTGTCGACTTTTCTCGCCTGCTATCTCGCGTGCTCGGGGCGGTGTATCGACCAGCGCGCGGCGGCGCGCGTACACCGCCAGCCAGCATCCCGGAGCCACACAGACGCTGCGCTTTATTCTCGCCGTGGCACGGCCGGCCAAGGCAGCGGCGACCGCCCATGCTGTAACGCGACCACGATTAACGCCCTGAATCCGCGCCAGCGCCCATAACTCACTCCCCGTAAGCTGCGGTCGTCTCCCAGCCTTTGTTTCCCGTGCCAGCAGGTTGTCTGTCTCTGCTGCGTGCCTGTGCTGCTACTGTTGTGTCTTACTCTCCACCGACAAACCGTCCCCGCTGAGGAAAACAGGCGAATACGTCAGACCTCCGTCGCCTAACATTCACAGGCTGCGTGCGATTAGTTTCTCTTTCTGTCAGGGCTTAAGGTCTCGTCAACATTCTCCAGAAGGCTTCACACTGTCGTTCAAGTCCGGCTCTCAATCAAAGTGAGTGGAGTCTTCATCTCAGCCGTGCGACTGAATACACGACTTCCTGTCAGAGAAGTCACATTTCGTAGTAACTGACGGGAAGTCATCCACTGGAACCGAAGTGGTGTCTAGGACACATCAAGGAAGTGTCACAGGCCCGCTGCTGTTCTTAAACTATTTAAGCGATTTACGAAAAAATCTGAGGAACTTTCTTAGATACTGTCGTCAAAAGTCATAAAAAGATCAAAAAGAAATGTAAAATGATTCATACGAGATATCTGTAAGGTAATATTATCATCAATCCGAAGATTGTTTTGAACACGAAAGCACTTTGCTAGGCATGCTCCAACTGGAGGTGGTATGCCGTTCCCTTCTTCCGAGCTCTGAACTGACTTACCCAGCGCATTATAGCCATACCTACAGTTTAACGTGGTTTCCAAACCACGGCGTTTCTCACATCAACAAGAATTGCCAGAGCTGAAAGAAGTGACATAATGACAGATATAAATCCTAGGATTGACCGGGCATCGAACCTGAGGCCTTTGGATTTGTAATCCGGCACTTTACCACTGAGCCACTTGATGCGAAAATTGGCAATTAACTATAGACGATAACAAGTGTTAGGCCCTTCACATGATTTTTGAAACAATATTCGTTGAATTTCGGTTACACATAAATCGAGGAAATTTAAAGGTTGTCGATACAGCTAAATGCCTATCACACAGAAAGCGCTCAAAATGGCTCAAGCACTATGGGACTTAACATCTAAGGTCATCAGTCCCATAGACTTAGAACTACTTAAACCTAACTAACTTAAGGACATCACACACATCCATGCCCGAGGCAGGATTCGAACCAGCGACCGTAGCAGCAGCGCGGTTCCGGACTGAAGAGCCTAGAACCGCTCGGTCACAGCGGCCGGCCCATAGAAAGCGCTGTGGGAAAGGCGAACCAAATGCAAGACGCATACGAGGTACAACAAACCTAACGCCATCAACTGTTTACATTTCGCTTGTCCGTCGTCTTCTGGAGTATTGCTGAGCAGTATTTGATTGTGGTTCGATTGATGAAGGACGTAAAAAAAGTACGAAAAAGAGCAGCTCGTTTTCTATTATCGCAAAATGGGGGACAGTGTGTCACGAATATGATATCGGAATTGGGGATGGCAGTCAATAATACCATAGCGTTTCTCGGTGCGGCGAGATGTTTTCAAAAAATTTCAATCACCCACTTCCTCCTCTGAATGTGAAAATACTTTACTGACCCCCAGGTACGTAGGGAGAAATGACCTCATTAATAACAAGAGACACTGTGATTTAGTTGCTCATATTTTCTTCGTGTTAATCGAATGTGAAACGGCCGAGAAATAGTCTGAAAGTAGTTCTGTAGACCTTCCGGCAGTTGCAGTCATAGATGTAGGTGAAAGATATCACCAGAGACGAAGATTCGCTTCACTAGGACAGGGATGCAGGAATTATCAGATGTGGACCGTTTCTTCAAATGGCTCTGAGCACTATGGGACTTAACATCTGAGGTCATCAGTCCCCTAGAACTTAGAACTACTTAAACCTAACTAACCTAAGGACATCACACACATCCATGCCCGAGGAAGGATTCGAACCTGCGATCGTAGCGGTCGCGCGGTTTCAGACTGAAGCTCCTAGAACCGCTCGACCACTCCGGCCGGCGGACCGTTTGTTGCTCAGTCCCATAATTCGTATGAAACAAACTACAGAAACAATTGTTTAGGGTACCTTCTAAAAATACTCTGAGTGCAGAGAAATTACGGGGACAGACGTCTTCAGTTGCAAAAAAAAAAAAAACAAAAAAAAAAATCGTTTACCCGGGACGTAGATCCTTGTTCAGCTTTGACTACTGACTGTTGTTTATCAGAATGACAAGGCATGGATTCCTCCAATTTAGTCCGTGTTTTAACGCACCAAGGCGTCCGTTCTTCTGAGTAATTACTGAGAGGAGCAGTCAAGCAGCGTCTGGGACTCCATCCTAGATGTTTCCCCGGATGGTTCAGTCGAAAGAACATTACCCTCATATGGAGGGTTTGTGCTTCAGATCCCGGTCTGGTAGAGTTTAACTTGTTACAATGAATGGGAATCAACAGAGAGATTGTATCCCTCACAAGAAAAACAAATTTCTTCTCGTTTTTTCCACATTTCACAAAGTGAAAGTGCCTGAAAGTAGTGAAAAGAGAAGACACTCGTCTATTCTGCAGCGCTTGCGTTTTTCATTAAGGGTTTTATGACTCACTGTGAAGTCCAAGTACGAATTATTTGAAATCAGCTGTCGTTATGCTCTTCTATATCATAAGGTTTCAATTCCTTGTTGACATCTGTCTCCATGCCGAAGTTGTTGTGCTTGACGAACGAATGACTCAACACATTGTGAATAGATTTAGAATGCATCTGACGAATTTCTTACGATTGCTAGTGCCATCATAGAGTTTAATAAATAATTCCTCACTGCTGTTATTTTAATTAGCTTTCACATCAGTACTGACAAAGATGGCTATTATGCTGCATTGTAAAATACAGTATTGCGTAACTAATAAAAACTTCTGTAACACCGTAAAGGTTTATATTAAATTTGAATTCCATAGTGGTATAATGGATATCTTATGTGGTTTGATTATTTGTTTTTTTTACAAGTCTTTTCTATCGATTTTAATTTTTGCAGTTAAAAATATATGCTAATTTATTCTTCACCCTTCCCGATTGAAAAAAAAATCCGATTGTTTTAACCCGTTGCTATAATAAATATCTTTCCTATACCAAGGAAACATAATGAAGTTGCAAAAAAAGTTATACTATAGAGAATATTTTATTTAGTATACAATGTCCATGCCTGAGTACTATCCCACAGTTACAGAAAAGCAGTCATAGGGCGGCCGAACTAGAGATAAAGAAACGATTCTGCTATCTTAAAATCAAGAGCTACTTTTATTTATAATTTATCTTTTCCGAGATCAAAATGCTCCCTTGTCCTTCCTTCATCGCGGTAGTAGATCAGAACAGAATCTACGTTGCTGCAAACCCGTAAGAGAATACTGTCCAAAGCTACACTTTAAACAGTCGATAAAAAGACGCCACTTTATTACGCTGTGTTCCGAGTACCCAATATTCTAAATTCAGTTAAAAAAACCTCCGAAGAAAAATTAGTGATTATTCGATAGAGTTATTTCAGGTTTATTCGCAATTGTACGTACACATAAAATGGCATCTATATCTACACGGATACTCTGCAAGTCGCTCAATAATAGAAACAAAACGCATATTTATTTATTATTCCCTGTTCAGAGAGAAATTTCGTATGCTCCCTTACAAACTCTCTAAATATTTGCTTTCGTATATATACATAATTCGCTGCAGATTCCAGCTGTTAGTCGGTTGCTGTTGAATTGTTGTCGCCTTTGAGATGGTTTCCATCTTGTTGGTGCGTCGGTGGCGGGAGGGTGACGTGCTACGGGAATAAATAAAACTACAGCGACAGACACTACAGGGAAATTATTGCGAAGTGGAAAATATATAGATGTTCGCATCGAGCCGCTTTTGGAGCCCGCCAGTCAGCTGTTCGTCGCTGCGTATCTGCACCCACGTCGGTGTACGCACTTTGCCAATGGTACTCAGCTGCCCCGCCACTATCACACTACGCGCCACACCTGGCTACGCGCATGCGAGAAATCGATTGCGCTAATTAGCGGATGCGTGCTTCGTTTGCGAAAATACTGCTGCGCTGACTTCTAAGGAGACTTCAAAGTCGGCGCAATCTTTTGTCGTTGCTCGCTCTTTACCATCGAAGTCATGTTATTACGGTATTGATCGACGTTTGCGTGTGTGTGTGTGTGTGTGTGCGCGTGTGTGTGTGTGCGTATGTGTGTGTGCGCGTGCATGCCTGATGTGAGTTCGGTCGGTAACCAAACATGAAAGACCGCAGGAATATTAATTGCTGGAAGGTATTCGCTTGTAAAAGCCAGGCAACTTTATTTACCCATCGCATCGCCAGCAACTAGCAGCGTATGTGTGTTTTTTTTTTTTTAGCTCAGCGTTATAGAATTCCCCGCATTGTTCGTTGCCAGATCTTCATTGGACTTTGACGCACATTTCTCGCGGAGGTAATTACAGTGCTAATCGGGCCCTCAAGTGTTTACGCGGGACAATTAACTCGTTACTTCGGCCACAACAACATCAACAACAACAACAACAGCGGGCTCATCACATCACATCACATCACATCGGCTCTCTTTTGAATGTTGACTCCAATGGATGACATTTTCAGTGACACGGCCTCTTCTTCCATTCTGTGGCGTAGCTAAGTGCACCCTCTGTCAATCCGTCGCTTCGACACCACGTCACGAAAACCGTCATTTGTGAATTACAGACGTCACTCTCACTGTTCGCGTAACAGGTATTTGTACTGAAAAGATAATTAGAAAGCACCTTTACTGTTCACATCAGAAGTATTTGCACCGAAACGATAATTAGAAAGCTGCCTTACTAGAAACTGATCTTACCCTGCTTACAGTGTAATCTATCAGTTAAATCAATCAGACCTGTCAGTGACGGCTGTTTACAGTATAACCAATTACTCTCTTGATGCAGTGCTACACGAGGTACGTTAGAATATCGTACTACAAATCGAGTCATCTCCACCTGCCTTGTCAGTCCGACGCTTCCTGTTTCCAGAGTTTAGTTTTTTTCAACTGAAGTTAGGTCATTTCAGATCATAAAACAGGGAGTGTTCCAAAAGCTGTTCTTCATTTCAGAGGTTGCTCTTTTAGGCTACAGTCAGAATGTGGTAGCATGTCACAAGACATCGTGGGCAAGTGTTGGAAGTTACGTCCACACAGTCCCACGCACACTACATTAATTTCTAAAAACGTTTACAGCACTTCCGAGATGAATTAAATGCATACTGCTGTGCTAACTGAAAGTAATACCCACTGGTAGTTCAGCTACCTTCAACCGCAGAGCTGATATACTCGTGAGAATTTATTATATTTACTATAATTACGACAACCTAAACGATGGTGTTGCTCTGCGCAGACAGAAGTATTCGTAACTAAGGCTCAGCCTGCTAAGCAATAGGCTCAAAAGCCTCTGAAGACGATACGATCACCGAAAGACTCATTTAGAATGTTTCATGGACGCTGGAGCAAAGAATTAGAAAACTTTCTCTTCTCTGGACTACAGTTGCCATCCATTTTATTGGTTGAATACTGATATAGGAAATTTCTTGGTAACTCTGAACAGTATTTCTCCCGTATATTTGTCTCATCTACATACTTCTCCGTAGCAAAATAGATCCTCAGGTGGAAGCAGCAGCCCGCATCTCGTGGTCGTGCGGTAGCGTTCTCGCTCCCCACGCCCGGGTTCCCGGGTTCGATTCCCGGTGGGGTCAGGGATTTTCTCTGCCTCGTGATGGCTGGGTATTGTGTGCTGTCCTTAGGTTAGTTAGGTTTAAGTAGTTCTAAGTTCTAGGGGACTGATGACCATAGATGTTAAGTCCCATAGTGCTCAGAGCCATTTGAACCATTTGGAAGCAGCATGACGAAATGCTGAAAGCAACTACCCAGCTGTCACTAAACTGCTGTATAGCAGCCGAGTACCGAGTTCAAAACAACAGTCTCCCACATGAAAAGGAAACAAATAAGTTCCTTGAAATACTGCTAAAGAAAAATATTCTTGGTAAAAAATATAAACTTAAATATTTAGTTTCTTACAAACCTAAGTACGTAATTTGAAAGTTCAGTGGGTTTTCGAAGGTATCTCATACGTTTTCCCCGACTAAACACGTACATGCTTTTTCGTGTTACCGTTGTTCCTAATTTTTGCAATGCTATTCTCTTCACCTTCGTTTCTAGAGAAGAACTCTATCATTAATTTAGACATCTACTTTCTTACAATTGAGTTACAGAAAACATTACAAAGTGTTTGGCTTTTAAGGATACAAAAACTAGCAAACTCCTCCTAGCTAACGATAGGCGAAAAAAGTACTCCTCATAAATGTGTCACATTTTTCGATAAGCTGTATGTGAATGAAATTTTCATGGATTATAAGGTAATTCGCTCCAAGGCAGATGTGATACCGATAAGCAAGTGCTGACATTTTTACTGTTTTATACTTACAGCTCTGCACGAACATGCGTGACTACCATAGCGTTAATTGTATTCTTCGAAAACGATACAATGCGAACACGTTAGAATACGAGAAATGGAGAGAAAGTTTCAGTACTCTTTTTGCGACAGGAATTCATCAGGAAGTGACTTCACAGATACAATTGCTGTCTTGATGACTGTTTACTTTAGAGTGCGTTACTCACAATGAAAGGGGAAATCGGTTCTCTACATACCATTGTTAATGTTTTTCAGGGTGATTACTGTATGTGATCCCTCATCATGTCTTTTAATAGAGGTCACGAACGTTTTTAATCTCAAGCAAAGAGTGTAACTCACGTAATATAGTCTTATCTTTACAAAAGCGAATAGGTTGTCAATGTCTGAAAAAGGTGTCTTGATTACAGTTCGTGTTTTCAAAATGCATTCCATGAATGTAAATTTCGATATGATTCCTTTTTTCCTTACGTACTTCTCTCTCTCTGATTGTGTGTGTGTGTGTGTGTGTGTGTGTGTGTGTGTGTGTGTGTAAATTTTCAGGTATGACATGAACAGAATCTGTGATTATGTTGCCTCGGAAGAAATATACTCCAGATGCCGTACGGACGCATGGAGATATTTGTCGAAGCGTAATAGTCGTTGCATAGCTTCTACTGTGTTTTTTCTCTTCGAGAGCAAGGAAAATGAAGATAACTGCTTAGAACTGCTTGCCGTGGTCTTTAGCTCAAAATGTGTCTGTAACCAAACTACCACAAAAAACTCTCGGAAATTCTGTATCTATGTTTATCAACAGTAATAAGCTGTGCTGGATACTCAGTCATTTTAAAAAGTCATTCATAGAATGCAGTAGAACCTCGGGCCTTTAGCAGGTACCTAAAGTATACTAATTTTTTCCCCGCAATCGTATAATACAACGTACCAGCGCAAGTTTTGTGCCTATGTGAAATCAGATGTTTAGTAACTATTGTAGAATGATTAATCTCTTGCAGAAGTAAGGTAAGACCTTATGGGACCAAACTGCTGAGGTCATTGATCCTCTTGCAGAAGTGCTTTCTCTTTTGTTCATCTACCAACATCGTTTCTGAACGAAATTAACTGAACGAACTTGTTCGTTATCGTTCCTGCAACAATGTCTAAATAATCTTTCCGGCATCAGTACAGTAACAACAGTGATCTCAGCCTGTGAACGAACATTGAAGTACAAATTTTAAGACAAATGCAAATTATTGTCGATGTTAGATAGCAGCAGTGTTGATGTTTGCAGTCAATAACTGCTCGCATTTGTCATGTGAACAGCAGATAAAGACTTGTACATTTTTCATTGTTTTAAAGTGCGCTCTTTGCGACGTGCAAAATATGTCCCGTGCTTCAATCGCAGAAAAAAGCTTGCGCTTGTGGGATGTTAAACGTTTCCCTTCCCAAACTTAATCATTCCGTGGCCGATATTGTGACACAGTTACTTAATCATAAAATTTCTCTCTTTCTTAACACGATACAGACACGCATGCACTTAAGAAATTCACTCAATAACAAATTTAATAAATTTTCACCACCCCATGAATCACTGTTGCACATGGACACACTGATTTAATTACAATTCTTCTATGAAACACATCTTTCTATTGGTTCGGCTCTGATTCTGCAAAAACCCACATCTCCGAAACATGTTCCGACTTCTTCTGTGATCCGCTGTCGATATATATATGACAACATGCGCGCGGGACTTATTCGCTTACGGCAATCACTCCTACTTGGTCTTTCAAAGTCAATAATTCTTACAAAACTTACTTTTTTAGAAACTTTATTTTGTAGGTATCCAATTTCATAACGTAAGATAATACAATTTATTGGTTCATGGTGCTTGTTCCTGTTAAATCAATGCCAAATACAGATTTGTAAGCTCTTTTAGAGTCCTCCAATTGAGTTTCATATTTCATCTGTTGTATCAATTATCAAAGGCTTTTGGGTAAGGACAGCAGTGAATATATGAGCTGGATAATCAAAGCGTAGATTGTCAGCTGAGAATTGTGCTTTAGGATAGGCCACATTACTATTTGTCTGAAAATGACGCTGGGTTCAAAGACCGGGTAAAATTTTATTTTGCAGTTTTATTGAGGCATCAGTTCATACAATTCAAAATACCTTCCTGGCATTATCACAGCTTTCTGCAGCTAGACTTTACAGGACTGTATCATAAATGTTATGTAAAACGTGTCCATGCGTATACCTTGTTTCATGCTAGACTGTGGCTAATAGAATACTAATTTTCCATGAAAGTTGTCAGTGATGTTGTTTGCATTCAATTTTCACGATCTGTTTCATGAACTAAAGATTGTTTGTACAACTTATGGCAAGCCTAGTTTATTGTATTTGGCACCAAATTACACCGCTCTTTTGTCAAGCACAAGTGGAAGCAGAAATGAGTTTAATATTAAGATAACTTCAGAAGTGGAAATAAGTAATTATTTTTGAACCTAGTCGTCCATACTGTTCACATGAAACATTTGTAGCCTGCTGTTGCTTCTAACTATTAAACTGTAGTCATGTACATTGTATTTGCGTATTTTTGTACTTCTCTGTTGTTTGTACACTCCAGTATCAGTGTCCTTGGAGAACACACCTCACAAATCAGTTTGACCTTCACCCATCGTGAGTTTGATCTTCATCTATCTTAGAGCTGTTATTAAACTGTACCAAATGTGAAATACTTTTCTATACATTTTCTAGCAACAGTTATTCTGATACTGATTCGTTCTGAGCAGACTGTGATCCATTTCTCTGCAACATTAGCATATTTTATGTATCTTTATTCCTGTAGATGTTCTTCCTCATTTTGAAAGTTCTCTAGCGGTTCAGGCGCTCAGTCCGGAACCGCGCGACTACTACGGTCGCAAGTTCGAATCCTGCCTCGGGCGTGGATGTGTGTGATGTCCTTAGGTTAGTTAGGTTTAAGTAGTTCTAAGTTCTAGGGGACTGATGACCACAAATGTTAAGTCCCATAGTGCTCAGAGCCATTTGAACCATTTTTTTTTTTTTTTTGAAAGTTCACGAAACAACTTGAACTTCCTTTCGGTCATTAACCTCAGTTTTAAGGGTATATCAGTCCTAAAGTTCAATGTTCCCGTCTTTATAAGGGCACAATAGTAGCGTTTTTGGCCTATTGCTCACAGTCTGAGTTTTAACGAGATCTGCGCGTCTATATACCATTTTGTTGCTTTTGTTCTGGAACTGTTCCGTATAATTTTCGTAAGATTTCATTTTTAGTAGCTTCTACTTATTTTTATTGTGTTTTCCTTTTTTATTTTGTATTCTTCCAACAACGTGTTTCGGAATAATATTTCATATTACTTTAAATAAGGTGTCTAGTGTTCTCTCCCACTTCACCTATTATGTATCGGGAACGTTAAGGAATTACTATCTCACAAAATTAAAGCTTCCTGTTGTTTTAGCTGTTAATCCTGGATAACAAAATTTAAGGACTGCTTTGACACCAAACGATATTTTTTAACAACGTTTATAATTTAACCACTTCAGTTGTTTCAATAGTGCGACGCTTAATTTCAGACGTTCACCAATGTATTCTATTTGAATTTACGTACCTGGATTTAAGTAATATTTTCAGTTAATCGCAACATGTTCACGACATACAGGTACGCTACATGCTGTCGTTGCAAAGCTTTCTAGACCAAGGTGAACATTTTTAACTTTGATAACATTGACCTGTATTGCCAGGTATAATTTCTTTTGAATATGTAGACAGGATTAATCAGACAACGGATCTACGGGGAAGACACGAAAATATCGTTTACACATTAATGTTATACACCACAGCTACGGAAGTAGTAAGTATGTCCTTCTGAGTTTGAACGTCATAATGTCGCAGGATTCATAATGTGCCTAGGTGGCGCCCCACTGTCTACAAGGAAGCCTTCGATGTAGAAGAAGAAGACTGTTATACAATGATAGCCTCTGTAACATGCTATCATCCGTTGCTCTTCCATGTGACGCGGTGTTAAATTCGATACCGTATTGACGCAAATTGATGTACATGGAGGTCAGAACAGTCGTGTGAAAAGACAGGTCTAATGTATAACGTGGTCGGAAAAGTTTCCTTTACGAGGTAAGAGACTACTGGACGTGTGATTCCTTGTATCAGACTAATATGTTTACACATTTGGTTCATATTTATTGCACCTAAGTAAATTTGCGACGATCGGTAAATTTTATCGATACTCAGAGCCCTTACTCCCTCATTTGTGGAAGTGAAAGGCACAGAAAATTAATAGAAACGGAAAACTGTTTCCCTAAAAATTACATGCATACACTGTCAAATCAGAAGTATCCGGACACTTCATGTAATGTGGAATTGACCACTAGATACCACTAGAGGTGGACATGCCAGTATACGAGGTTCACTCGAAAAGAAATGCACACTATTTTTGTAAAAATACAGTTTTCATTCTGCATGTTTGAAAGTTTTACAGTGTGTAGATACATCCTTCCTGCTTGTTTTCAAACTTAGTTAAACCTGTTCCCGTGAGTGGCGCCGTCACAGCATGTCTTCAAGGTGGCTGCTACACTTGACGTTCGCTAGAAGCAACACGCTGTCATAGAACTCCTGTGCTGTGAAAACGAGACAGTAGGAAACGTCCACAAGAGGTTGAAAAAAGGTGTATGGAGATGCTGCTGTCGATCGCAGCACAGTTAGTCGCTGGGCAAGCAGGTTACGTGATGAAAGCGGGCACGGCAAAATTGAGGGTGTTCCTCGCAGCGGCAGGCCTCGTACTGCACACACTCCAGACAATGTGCAGAGAGTTAACGAATTGATGTCGGCCGACAGACGCATCACAGTGAACGAATTGTCACGCTACGTTGGGATAGGGGATGGAAGTGCTTGCAGAATACTGAAAGTGTTGGCGTTAAAAGAGGTTTGTGCCAGGTGGGTTCCCAAGATGTTGACAGTGGCTCACAAAGAAACAAGAAACACGGTATGCAACGAACTTTTCGAAGAGTACGAGAATGGTGGAGATGAATTTCTTGGAAGAATTGTGACAGGTGATGAAACATAACTGTATCATTTTTCACCAGAGACGAAGAGGCAACCAATTGAGTGGTATCATGCAAATTCACCCAAGAAAAAAAAATCCAAAACCACACCTTCTACTGGAAAAGTTGTGGCTACAGTGTTTTGCGTTTCTGAAGGACTCTTGCTTGTGGACATCATGCCAAGTGGAACCACCATAAATTCTGCTGCATGTGTGACGACACTGAAGAAACTTCAAGCTCGACTGAGTCGTGTTCGACCATATCGGCAAAAGCAGGATGTTTTGCTGTTGCACGACAATGCTCGGCCACATGTCAGTCAAAAAACCATGGAAGCAATAACAAAACTCGGATGGACAACACTGAAACACCCTCCTTACAGTCCTGACCTAGCTCCATGTGACTATCATCTCTTTGGGAAACTGAAAGACTCTCTACGTGGAACAAGGTTTGAAGATGATGACTCCCTTGTGCACGCTGCCAAACAGTGGCTCCAACAGGTTGGTCCAGAATTTTACCGTGATGGTATACCGGCGCTGGTTCCAAGATGGCGTAAGGCAATTGCCAGAGATGGAAATTATGCGGAGAAACGAAAATATTGTTCCTGAAGGATGTATCTAAACACTGTAAAACTTTCAAACATGTAAAATAAAAGATGGATTTAAACAAAATAGTGTGCATTTCTTTTGGAGTGACCCTCGTAAAAGGCGGGGAGTATTGTGTTTTCAGTAGAGAAATAATAACAACGGAACGGACCTGTCACGAGAGCTCCGTGGCTTTGAACGTGGACTAGTCTTTGGATGTCGCCTGTGTAACAAATCCATCACGGATATGCCAGTCTTCCTAAGGCTGCCAAGCCGTCTGTTGGAGATGTGATGGTAAAGCGAAAACACTAAGGAACAGCCACAGTTAAAGCAAGACCAGGCACAACTCATGTGCTGACGGACGGGGACCGCAGATCACTGCGGAGCGTGGATGTAAAGAATCACATGAAATCAGCAGAGGGAATCAATCGTGATTTTCAAAGTGCTACAAGTAACACAGATAGTACGATGACTGTGCGTGGGGAGTTAAAAATAATGGGATATAATGGCCTAGAAGCTCCTCATAAGTGACAAGCGACGATTGAGATGGTGCAGATATCGACGCCACTGGACAGTGGATAACGAGAAAAGTTTGGAATGATGAATCATCCAGTATCCTCTGTCAATTCAGTAGAAAGGTTTATGTTTGGCGAATACCAGGTGAAGGTTACATACCATCATGTGCAGTGCCAACAGTGAAGTGCGGTGAAGATTTGGAAAGGGGGGGGGGGGGCGTTTTGCGTGGTTAAGGTGTGGAAAACGATAAGTTTGGGAGGATATGGTAACATTTAACAACATTGTGCCCAGTGTGTAGTACAAGAACAATTCGAAAGCGTTAGTGGTTTGTACCAAGACGACAACGCAGCCTGTCATAAAGTAGCATCTCTGAGGCAATAGTTTATGGACAGTAGCGTTCCTGAAAGAGACTAGCCTGACCAGAGTCCCGACCTGAAACCAGTGGGACACATTTGGGATGAGTTAAAACGTCGAATTCTTTCCATACCCCATAGCTCAACATCGCTATCTTCTCTAGTTTCGGCTCTTGAGAAAGAATGGACTACCACTCCTCCATAGACATTCAGATAACGCACTGAAAGTGTCCCCAGCAGAGCCGGTTCTAGGCGCTACAGTCTGGAGCCGCGCGACCGCTACGGTCGCAGGTTCGAATTCTACCTCGGCCATGGATGTGTGTGTGATGTCCTTAGATTAGTTAGGCTTAAGTAGTTCTAAGTTCTAGCGGACTGATGATCTCAGATGTTAAGTCCCATAGTGCTCAGAGCCATTTGTCCCCAGCAGAGTTGAAGCCGTCATAAAGGCGAAGAGTGGACACACACCACATTGATGTCCGCTAACAGGTATCTACACACTTTCGATCAGACAGTGTATTTAATATCATAATGTCTATACTATTCTTATGAAGGAAACATTGCAATGTGACTAAAAAAAATGGTTCTGAGCACTATGGGACTTATCTTCTGAAGCCATCAGTCCCCTAGAACTTAGAACTACTTAAACCTAACTAATCTAAGGACATCACACACATCCATGCTCGACGGAGGATTCGAACCTGCGTCCGTAGCGGTCGCGTGGTTCCAGACTTAACGCGCCTAGAACCACTCGGCCACACTGGCCGGCAATGTGAGTCAATTTAAATGAAATAGACGTACATGACAACAAAGTATATCTCCAATGATAAAATAAGGGAGCAGCGAAATATAGATCAGTTTGGAGTTGTGTCGTTTAGCATGGGATATGCAAACGACATCTTCGTTTCTTTAGCTATTGAAAACACAACAGAAGTGCTGCGTGGTTTGCCATATATCATAATTAAAACAGTGAAGTTTGGAGGAGAAATTTCGGAACCATTCCTCATAAAAACAGGCTTAAGACAAGGTGACTGCCTATCACTGATCAACTGTGAACTGGAATACATAATGAGAGAATGGTACAAGGGCAAACCAAAAATGATAAGAATTCGAAGGGCAAAAGATAATATTAGCTTAAACTGCTTGGGATTCGCTGATGATCTTGCTCTCCTAGCCAACACCGTTCAAGAAGCCAGGCAAGAAGTGAAATCACTACAAGAAATAGCAGAGAAAGTAGGCCTTGGAATATCATTTGAAAAAACGGAGATTATGCTAACCGATACACCACTTGCAAACAAAATTACAATAGGAGAAGAGGAAATCAAAATTGTTGATAAATTTAAATATTTAGGCGAAATAATAACATACAATCTAAATGAGAAGCCATCATGGCAGAACAGAATAAAAAAACTGAACTACGCAAATTACATTACCAAAACTACATACAACAAAAAAAGCCTATCTATAGATGCAAAATTACAACACTATAAAACAGTTACACAACCAGAAATAACGTATGCAGCTGAAACTATCTTCAAAACAACTAATACAGCAGAAATTGACAGAATACTAAAAATAGAAAGAAGAATAATTAGGACATGTATAAATAAACAGTATAAAATAAATGGACATTGGAGAATAGCATCAAATGAAACAGTATATAAGAAAATAGAACCAGTTATGAGCACAATCAGGAAGAAACGCGTCTCATTCTTTGGACATCTGATGAGAACTGCAGAAAACCGAATTAGTAAAAAAATAATACAAAAATTGTGGAATAGCAAGAGCGACATTAATGGATCACAGAAATTAAGGTAGATATAAAAGAACTTCAAATTACAGTAGATGACCTAAAAAACAAGACAGAGAAAACCAGAATACTGCAAGACCCGCAAACCAGACTACAAATGAAAATTAATAAAAGGAGTACAGGAAGAGTGGTCTCAAATGAAGAAAGAAAGAAAATATCTGAAAGAATGAAGAAATATTGGGCAGACAGAAGAGCAAAACACCTTTCATACAAGAATAGACTCTAATAATTATATTACCTAAATATCGTGTTAAGTTATTGTTGAACCAAATTGCATCCCTGTGTAACAACTTGTTTACAACTTTGTATTTTTGACTAGAGTGGTCCAATGAAGGCCATAAAATAAATAATAATAATAATAAAACAATCCGTCCCCGTCGACCAGTTTTCCTCTGGCGCCCACACGCACCAGGGCTCTGCCGGTTCGCCAGCAAGCGCTCTACGCCCCCGCATTTCTCCCATTTGCTGACGCGTCACTACCACCACCACCAACCAGCGTAGCGTGTGGCCCCACGCGAACGGCGTCTCAGAGGAAACGAGACGATTTCCAGGCAGCACGTCCCTCTGCTCCGGCTAGCCAAAAGAAAAGCGTTTGGCGCGCGGCTTTAAAGGCAGCGGCGCAGGGCTCAGCGGAGGCCGCTCGCAGCGCAGGGCCGGCGCGCCGCGGCCCTATCGCCCTTTACGGCTGAGGGCTCGGCTGGTCGCTTCCCCGAGGAGCACCGCCGCCGCCACCGCCGCCTCCACCGCTTTTATTGGCTCGTCTTTCACGTGGTTTAGTGGTGCCGCGGGAATTCTTCACCCCTCCCCTTTTTAGCTAGCCCTCAACTTCTTTTCCTTTTGAAAGTCATATTAAGATCTCTTCCGCGGCGACGGATATACATAAAAAATGGAAGAGTGCCGGGGTATCAGAAGCAGCAGGAGTGAGGGAGACAGCGAGAGCAGAGAAGTGGAGTGGGAGATAAGAAATGGTCTTCCCTCTCTTTTCCTCCCTTTTTTTTTGCATTGTTATTATTTCACCGTCACCCTCGGTGTACAGCCGACCGGTGTCGTCTCGAGAGCAAATCAGGGGGAAAAAGGGAAGAAACGAATGAAAACAGTGCATAGGCTTGGAACTGAGACGCGATATTAAGCGATTAAAGAAACTCAAAAGAGCTTCCGCCGTTTCTGAAGGCACGAGTCCCACTCATAGCGAAAAAAAAAATGTAAAAATCAAACAGCTCGTTTCATTGCCAGCAAATCGAGGATTTGAAAATGAATTTCGACAGTATTGACACTCGACAGCTCACCCTGAAAATGCGGTTTCTAAAAGTAATAGTAGATCTGGAAAACACCATGTTGATCATACAGGCCTACTTTCATGCTCATATATGTATCCTCGCTCTTCACAAACTTTTGAAAAAAAAAAGTTTAAATGGCTCTGAGCACTATGGGACTTTACTTCTCAGAAGTCCCCTAGAACTTAGAACTACTTAAACCTAACTAACCTAAGGACATGACACACATCCATGCCCGAGTCAGGATTCGAACCTGCGACCGTAGCGGTCGCGCGTTTCCAGACTGTAGCGCCTAGAACCGCACGGCCACTCCGGCCGGCCACAAACTTTTGAAACAGGATTTGTCCGACCGTGTAGCACCTAGATGATTCGTAACAGATGCTGTCACGTGGACTGTACGACAAAGCGTCTAATCGCCTCTCATCGCACTTGGCGGTGCCACACAATATGTTTGTCCTGAAGGTCGAGTGTTCGTCGGAAACAAAAGCAAGGTCGGTCACGACCCGGGGGCGAGTGGTCTTACAATTCATGCTCTTAATATATGCAAAGGAAAGAGTGTACGACACTCTTATACTTTCGGATGGCGATGCTGTTCTGTATAGCAAACTACTGACCACTAAAAGGGAGGTCGATTCGTATTAATGTACCATTTTCCCTGCGCCTTGTGAATAGAATCTCACTTTATCCGAAAGCAAACGCAAATACTGCGTATAAATACAGGGTGGCAGAGAAGGAAAGGTGAATATTCAGGTGTGTGATAGGAACAGTCACTTGAAACAAAAAACTTCATATGACCAGATGCCCTTTCCCGAATGGTTTTCAAAATGGAACGTATTTAATGTACATCACTATTTATTTTCTGGTACAACAGTTAGTAAACATTGCAACGAGCTGATAATTTTAACATGGTTTGGGGCCACGGTCATGTACGACATTTTAAATGAAAATTCCCCCATTTGACTGTATAGATCGTTTATTCTACTGTTCTACTGTACAATCATGACTTCGGGATTTGGCCATTATCAGGTACCACAATGTTGGGCATGATCGGACTTCAAAAGAAGTCATCGTCGAAATATATTAAACTTGGTTATATAATGCACGTGTCACAGTGTAAAAACGAGAACAAAAACAAAAATAAATAAATAAACTGCAACTTGTGTTTTACAAATTGAAAAATACGTTTTTTAAAACATTCACTATCGCACGCGTCACATTACTGCTGTTTGTCCAGTTGTGGCAGATATGGCTTGAGTCTCTTTTTGTGCACAGTCAAAGCATGTGCCGATCTACTTTGTGGCTTAACATGCTCATTTAATTACAAATATTCTGACTTTACATGGATTTCATCAAATAAGAAATCGATCTTTCACTTTTGAATTTACCCTAGAAAATTAACGACCAGGGCTGACGATCTGGCAAGCATGGATGTGGCTTTTAGGCGGTTTGCCACATCCCACCACATTCATACTGGGCTGGTACCCGCAAATCCGCCTCCGATACACGCTACGTAAACATTTAGAAAAACCTTCTCGCCCTTTCACATCAATTCAACTCTAGACGATGAGGTACACAGATTTCGTCCTGAGGGGTGAATAAAATACTGTTGTCCTTAGATGTTAAGTCTCTTGAGATCCTTAATCAATAGCAGGAGCTCTTTTGAGCTTTCACAGGAGTAAAATTTCCTCTACGTTAGTGGTGCATTTTCTGAACTGGATATTTTTGAGAGAGGACTTGGAATTGTATCCTGGACCGAGACATGAATTCGGAATTCAGGGAAGTGAGCTGGTGTGAAAGCCTCATGGAGCGACTGCGAGCATCGCCAGAACAAAAAAACCACGTGCTACCGCAGTGTGTAGCAGGCGGGAAAACGTAATGAGGTTACGGCCACGGTCTCGCGACGTGGCTATCAGTTTGACGGGTATGGGCGCCGGAATCCCTTTTCTTCTTCGCCGCCTGTTACTCTCCTTAATTAGTCTGCTTGGGAAGCGTAACTGTCGTTGAGAGCCGGTATAAAGGAGACCGTCTGTGTAAGTGTCAGCAGCGATTGCGTTCTCAAGACGCCGTGACACAGGAAAATAACGGCGCAGGAAACGAGCACACTCCTACATCGTCGAATGTGGTGGGGAAATATCGAAAGTATCGTATACTTTTTGAAATTCTGAAAGTAGCTGAAGTAATATACGGAGAGGGGAAGGTATATCAACACTACAGTATTTCTAAGAATCGAACGACGTGAAACAGAAGCAGTAGTTCAGAAGTGAAACGTGGTTGCTTGCTACGAGTGGTTGCTAATTAGTCTTTGGCTATGTAGGGAAAAAATTCTGTTATGAATTTGAACTAAATTATTTGCTCAACACATTCCCCCTTGGCCTCAGCACATTCGTGGCATCTTTGCGCTAACTTCTTTAATCCCACTAAAAAATAAATAAAAATTAAAATAAATCGATTTTGCTGCAAACCGCTAATCTGTAGCTTTTCTGGCTTCCTCATTGTTCAGAAATCACCCTCCCTTGAGATGTTTGTTGAAGTTGGGGAACAGATGGCAGTTTGACGGGAATAGATGTTTTAGGACTTAAAATTGAGGAACTCTGATGTTTTTGCTACGTGATGGCTGCCCTGGGAAGAGAGCTATTGTCTTGCAGAAACAAGATCCCTTTTCTCAGATTTCCTCGACATTTGCTTCAGTTTGTCGAGAAGTTCAACATAGTACTTTGGCATCTTGGTTTTACCATGTTGCAAGTAGTCAATAAGTAGGATTCCATCATTACGCCAAAAGAGCGACCTCTCTGCTGATCTATGTGCTTTGGAATTCTTTGAACGTGGAGAAACACTGTGTCTCCATTCTTTGGACCGTTCTTTGGTCTCTGAATCATAAGTGTACATCCATATTTCATCCATGGTGACGAGACGTTCCAAAAATCCCACAGAATCCCGGCGAAACCGGGCCAGAATGACCTGTGAAGCAACCAATCTTTCTCGCTTTTATCTGTATTGAGACAATCAGGAACCCATTTGACTCAGACCATTCCCATGATCAAAATCTCATGAATAACATAACCCACACGTTATCGCATATGCTTAGGATCTCTTCTGTCTTCTTAGCAGTTATGCTCCGGCTATCTAGGATCATGGAATGAACAGCATCCACTGTTTCCGGAACTATGACTTCAGTTATCCTTCAAGGACGCTCCTCACCTGCAGTGCTGAAATGCCCCGTATTAAATGCAGCATAAATTTGTTTGGTCATGTTCCCTTAAAAAAAAAAAAGCACAACTTTCTTTAACTCTGAATACCCTATTTTCTTGAGCCATGTTCACTTCAGACCCGCACAGAAAAATGAAAATCAAAGTTGGTGCTGCCGAGTTACTGTCACATATAATATATGGAAAATAACTTTAATGTCAAAACATCAGAATCAATCTACATCAATTTTAAATAGGAGAAGCGAAGGATGTATCAGCACCCTCCCGTATGCTCGGTGTTATTCAATATATAGCGTATTTCAAAATGAATATCCGGGTTTTAAGGCTTTGTAACATTCAACTTACAGTTACATTCAACTTACAATTGTAAATAATGCATCAGATAAAAAAAACTCAAACAGTTTTTCTTACGAGTGTTCAATGTGAGCATCACTCGCTACAGGGCACATATCGAGTCGATATGTGGCAGCTTTGCAAACGAAATGTTACCGCATGACAATGAATATTTTCTAGATCGTGTCGTCTTCAGTAATGAATCGTCACTTCTCCTAAGTAAAAAAGTTTATGATGCTCTTCCTGTGGTCAGCAAGTCCCTGCAATATGGTGCAGTTCCAACGAGACTCCTCTAAATCGACAGTTCTTTTGTGCCATATCGCGGTGTAAAGTTTATGGACTTCTCTTCTCCAGTGATGCAAGAGTAACTGGTGTTTGCTATCTTGATGTGCTAGAACTATGATACTTTCCTTAACTGGAAGAAGCTGATCTGCGGAACTTTATTTGGTAGCAAGATGGTGTGCCGCCGCATTAGCATAACACAGTACCATATTGGTTAAATGACTTTATACAAAACCTCTGTAATGTCCGCAAGCGGCCGGATGACAGAGCTTGTTTTGCATGGCATCCACGTTCACCCGATTTGACGGCATGCGGTTTTACCTTTGGCGGTTCATAAAGGATCATGTGTACGTACCTCCGCTACCAGCTGATCTACCCGACTTAAGGAAAAGGATTAAACCCGTTCTTGCGAGAATTACACCACGCACAGTGAACAAGGCTTGGGAAGAACTCGCCTATCGACTCGATGCGTGCCTTGTGACGAATGGTCCTCTCACTGAACATTTCTAAGGAAAACTGTTCGAGATGCTCTTTCACTCTATGTATTATTTACAACTGTAAGTTGACCGTAATAAATGTTACAAAGCCTTAAAACTCGGAGATTTATTTTGAAACACTGCATTATGTACATTGGACAAGCAGTAAAGGAAACCAAGGAGAAATTTGGAAAGGGCGTTACGAGACAGGCGTGACAATTCCAGTGATAATGGTGATCGGGAACGTTTCACCAGTAATCCAGTCTCAGCGTAATAGGTGTCGTAGAGTCTTAAGAATGACAGAGCAGTAACACACAGCACGCAGGCGCAAATGCAAGACCACGGACAAAGTGTTTAGATGTGGCCTTGACGCGCCGAACAGTGATTGCTACCTGCGGCTGTGATTGTGCCTGTGGCGACGCGACGTTCACCTGTCGCCGCGGCCGAGACAGAACGTCGGCTGATGAGATAATGCGCGGCCTACTGTCTGCGCCGACGCCGCCGAGGCGCGCCTGAAAATGCCTCGCCCAACGTGACGAAACGCAAGACGCGGACCAATGCGCGAGGCGACTGCCAGAGCAGCACTATAGGGCAAGAACGGCTAGCATACCAAATAAATCTGTACTACCTGTCACAATAGCATGGGAGAATTGCTACATTTTGCTTATTTAGCATGTAAGGCTCGAGACAGACTTATTGCTCGTATTTATTCCTTTACTGCACTGCGAATTCACTATAGCGAGCCATTTTTGTTCGGTAACTTTTGTCACAACGAAGATTCCGGTACTCTTCTTTTGCGAATGCATTGCTTATGGGGACTAGAAATCAGCACTTGTTTTCCTTCCTTTTACCCCAGTTTTCTTTAAACTGCAACGAGTTCACGTGTTGCTTTTGCTCTATCCACGTCTCTTATGTGGTTCCTCTCTCTTCTTTCCCGACACCCCGAGTTCGTGTGGCTTTCCTGATTGTGGCCTTCCTGATTGTGCCTCGGTTCTACAATTTCGGCCATCCGTATTCCTTAAGGTCTTTTTCATTTTGTTCGTACCAGTTGGGTCAACTATCATTTTTCAAGACTGTGGGTATCGTGTTGGTTAGTGTATTTTAGTCCATTCTTTCTCTGAGTCCCGTGTTCTGAACACTTCGCATATGCATTGTAACTAGCAAATGACGCTCTTATTATTATTATTGAAACGTCCCCTTAGAAAAATTTATGAATTACTGTGCTGATAAATCTCTTACATTATTTGGTTTTCAAACAGCTGAGCAGAACTAAACATACTCATACATTTCACTCTTTACTTATTCTGATCAACACTAAACTGATACACAATATTTTTAGCGCAACGCAATCTGACTTTGAATAATCCCAACAAAAGAATGGCCCTGACTAACAATAACATATACCTTTCATGAATCACTTACCTCACAAGAATCTTCGCTATTCGAATTACTGCAATACAGCGAGCGCCAATACTGCCAGCTAAATAAAAGATTCTAACTACTGAAGGCACTAACTACTGATAGGCATAGTTAGCAAATGAAAGATTTTGATAGAGAACGTACAATGTATTAACCTTAATAGTGTTCTAAAGTCATTATATATATATATATATATATATATATATATATATATATATATATATATATATATATATATATATATATATATATAAGTTCATGATGTCCAGTCTTACAAATTTACTCTTTCTGGCCGGCCGGTGTGGCCGAGCGGTTCTAGGCGCTATAGTCTGGAACCGCGCTACCGCGGTTCGAATCCTGCCTCGGGCATGGTTGTGCGTGAAGTCCTTAGGTTAGTTAGGTTTAAGTAGTTCTAAGTTTTAGGGACTGATGACCTCAGAAGTTAAGTCCCATAGTGCTCAGAGCCATTTGAACCATTCTTTTACTCTTTCTGATGGACACACGTCCAGATCATCCGCTCTCAAAACTTCGCCATCTCACTCCCCACATCCACCGCCGGCCGCGGTGGTCTAGCGGTTCAGACGCTCAGTCCGGACCCTCGCGACTGCTACGGTCGCAGGTTCGAATCCTGCCTCGGGCATGGATGTGTGTGATGTCCTTAGGTTAGTTAGGTTTAAGTAGTTCTAAGTTCTAGGGGACTGATGACCACAGATGTTAAGTCCCATAGTGCTCAGAACCATTTGAACCATTTTTGAACCCACATCCACCACTGCTGGCGGCCCACCTCCAACTGCGCAACGCTACGCGCTGTTCACATCCAACTGCCCAACACTACAATAGCGAATATTCCAACAATGCCAACCAGCCACAGACTGCACACGGCACACCCAGTGTTTTCATACAGAGCGCTACGTGGCGTTACCAATATAAAAATCTAACCAGCCTACTTACATTATTACTGTCATTATTATTATTATGAAATATGGCTTTCGAAAACACAACACGCTTGACCTTGTGAAGAAACTGTACCCTTAACTTCATCCTATTGTGAAGTGAATACTGTCATGTGGACGTCAAAGTATTTAGCGATGGAGCTCTAGCACAGATGAACTAGTATTGGGAAAGAAATTGGGTGTAACTTTGCATACACTGGTAAACATTCTACGACCAGGAATTCGACGGGTCGGAAAGCACTGACGGCATTCTTCGACAGCAGCATGAGCACCGTCACCTAAGGAGCCACAAACACACACTACATTTGCATATTCATCATTAGTCTAGATATGTGGCATTTTAGCTAACACGTGTACAAACACAATAAACGGACGCTCATCTCTGATATACACTGCTTCTCGCAGTATCTCTCCCACAAAAGACTATGAATAGCTACACGATCAACGGGCCAGTTTAATGGCAGAAAGACATCGCAAACAAAGAGGTTGACAGCAGCGAGGTAGGTTGGGCTACAATAAAACTCCAAACAGGTTGAGTAGGTAAGAGACATACGTGCGCGCCACTGCCCCAAAAACAATTACGCGTTAAATGTGTTCTTCCTCGGAAACCATTCGGAGGAGGCCATATGTCCACAGTAGTGTTTCACTTCAAATCGGCGCTCCTGCCACACCCATGAATATTAACAATTCCTCCTGGGACATCTTGTATTACACCATGATAAGCAACTAATTTTCTTATTCGAAGCAATGACGCGTCGACAGGCTGTAACTTGTTACTCTGAGTAATAAATTTGAATATATAAACCGGTAATTAAGTATTTATAAACTTAACTGACTTCTTCGTTAATGTTTTAAAAATTTCGTTTAGTGCCAATGAAGATCACCGGGTACACAATTCACCCACCGCCACCAAACTTGTGACACAGACTCTCGTAATAACTCATAACGACACTAAAATATTTTACGACTCCGAGGCAACTTAACAAAGACTTGTGGGCTAACGGGCCTATCGCGTATCATCACGCACCACAAATGATTCCGAAGCGTCGAATAAGAAAACACGACGATACTGTAAGCCATTTCTGCGAAGTTTTTATTCTACATAGTAAATTATCTCTTTGTTAGCTGCTCTTAGCAACGTTAATTAGCAGGAATATCCGCGTGCACGACCTGACTTCCGTGCATGTTAGGGTCCCTTGTTGTGACGTTTACTGCATTTTTGCTCGGGCGAAGTCTTGGTTAAAAGAAATTTATGTGCCAGCCAGCCTTTTGGTTCGCTTTACTATAGTGCTGCGGATATTTATTGGCGACAGGTGTCGCTCGTCATCATGCGAATGTTAAGCCTTTATATGCTTCGCAACTCAATGACCAGAACTTGATTGTGGACTATGCGTCGACTGCGGCTCGAGAATGAGGGTTCATAAATGTAAATTCAGCCCGCGAAAATTTCGCACTCCCGCTCATATAAAATGAGAATCAAAAATACTTAGATAATCTTTGGAAGCGAGTTTCGTACACAGAAACAAGGAAAAAAACCAAGAAAAGATATATCTGGTAATTCATAGTTTTTGATTTGTTATAGAGAGAACGACATTCATTTACAATATTCATTAACTTATAGAAAACGTTCACAGAGTCTTCTTACTGCTTCTAAGGAATCAAGAACTCTTCAGATTGAAGATAGTAGCATCCTTTCAAAGGATTCCTAAAGTCCCATGTTTCTGTGACATATTGAGGAAGTCTCTTCATGTCTGATATATTCTTTGGATGCTGGTGATGATATTTGGTTTGTGGGGCGCTCTACTGCGCGGTCATCAGCGCCCATACGAAGCCCATATTTTAACCAGTCCAATTTTGCCTCTGTTTCGAATGGTGATGATGATGATGATGATGATGATGAAATGATGAGGACAACTAAGACACCCACTCCCCGGGCAGAGAAAATCCCCAATCCGGTCGGGAATCGAACCCGGGACTCTTTTGGTAGAAAGCATAGAGCTACCCGCAGACAAAGTAGAGTTGACTACGGTCAGATGAATATGGCGACCACACAATTGATCTTCCTTCAGCTGCCTTGATATGTTATTCATTGGGAAAAATATTTTAACAAAGCAATTTAAATGTGTTTGGGCACAGAATCATTGACTCATAATTCCTCTTATTACTAGAGGCACGTTTTATTGGAGGTTAGGAAGAGTTCTTCAAACGGTTCCTTTTTGTCGGCAGAGTCACATATACTGTTCTTTCCATTCGAAATGAAATATTTTGGCTCATAAATTATTATTTTTTCCTTGTTCTGATGTTTAAGACACTGATTTGAACTTCAGGAAGTGCGAGTTTCTTCTAGCTGGGGGATTCTGGTTTCCTTAATTGGTAAGAGTCAGACACCGGGATGGTTCCTTTGAGAAAAACATAAAGAATTACTGTCATCTGTTCTTCACTTTCCCATTTTTTGCTAAGTCTCGAATGAGCTTGTAGTCGATGGGACATTAAAAGGATTGTTCATCCTTGCTTGTTGCGTTGCAAGCAACCTGTTCGCTAAGTTGATAGAGGTACTTCTGTTATAACCATTACGTTAATAAACCCAACTAGTAGCTATTAGTCAAGAAGCAATTCTCACTGTGTCCATTTTATTCGAACTCCAGTTTCCTGAACGTGAGAGACAAGAGCTCATCATTTCTTCCCGTCATTATTTGTTCCAGAAACTTATCCGTCTCACTTCAGTTTATTTGTTTGCTTGTTTTACTATCCCTGTTCCTGACTCTCTCTACAAGAGTTACACAAAGTATTTTGACACTCGCTTGCTACACTCACCATCCTTTATTTGGAGTACTATAAGCCTCACTTCAGTTGCAAGTTTCAGTTCTTTCGTTTACTGAAAAATTATGTTTCTAGAACTGAAATAAAGGCGAACGTTACAGCTTGGTTAATTGTGTTGTCCCCTAATACTCATTTCGCCTCATTAGACGGGAGATATTTTAAGGTTTAGGTATTCAAGGCCTTGACACCTTGACACATTATCGCTAGATGGAATGTTTCCGAATTAGTTGAACTTACAGAATGACTCTTCACTAGTTTCATTTGTAAGGAAGCGAAACTTTGTTCCATCTCCTATCTGGACGGTATTACCGGTTTTTTACCTTGTACTCAATATAAGTTGCTATACTTATGAAGCTGAGTTTCTCCTGATTGCATGTCGCCGTCTACTAAATTGGAGCCATTTTGTTTAGAATTAATTTCGTACCCTTTCTGGTAAGCTGTCTTTGATCTCCGGATGAGTTTCACTTTGTCCACTTGTGATTTGGTCCTACAAGTGAAATTAGGCTACTCGCCAGTGAATTATCCGCACAATAGTTCCTTTTATCGGAACCCTCAGCTAACATAATTGACAACACTCTCATTTCCTTTCTTGATAGAGCCAAATTAGGCGAAAGAGTGACAAAAGACTGGACTTTCATCTGAAAGAAACTGACTTCAGACTCAATTCGGCCACAATGTTTTTCGTTCGAGAGGTTGTTCCTGTTGCTGTTTCCGCCTATGTCATGAGGACATTGTTCTGTCTGCAAGGTCCTTACCAATAGAAAGAGCTCAGCACTTAAGAAATGAGACCTTTGTTCGTATCTCCATCTGGTTAATTTCATTCAGGTTTTTCGTGGCTGCCCTAACTATAATCCACGAATCAGCAGCCATTTTACACACATCTCTCTCTGTCAGTGTGCAAGTGAAATTCAGGTTTATTTGCGTCAGGCGGAGTGACACGCAGAAATAAACTTTCGACTGAGGCTGTAATACCGCAGGCAGCACGTCGACTTTTGTTATGGATCATTTTCATCCAACACCCAAATGCCGAAACACAATTAAATTTTTATACGTTGTCTTCGGGCAATGTTTACGCAACATTAATTGGTATTTCAAATGTAAACATGAGCTTACGGTCACTCTAATTAATGGTAAATTAATTAAGCGGAGCGTGTATCGGATTTCGAGGGCGGCGCATAACGCTTTCGTCAGTCCGGCACGTAATGAAATTTGGCGTAGCGCTCTATTTGTTCCATCCCAGCCAATAGACGTCGATTCTGTGTCGCATCGCGCGCCATTGTTTCGCTTGTACGCGTTCGTTCACGACGGGGATGAATCGCTAAAACGCTTCCTCTCACGAAAGTCGATGTAATCTCTTTTTCGCAGTGCAAAAATTTTCGTTTATGGTTTGGCGGCAATGCATCTATCGAGACTTTCCCTGTTTATAATACTTTCCAGATTCAGAAGAAGAAGAGCTACTGTTTTAACTTCCGGCCGTTGCAGGCTGAAGATTGTATTGCCTCCTGGCAGAACTAATACTTAAACGGTATAAACTGTCTCTGCACCACCGAAATAGATTTCCGAACGTTTGTCTCATAACATGTCCCTTCGGTGACGTGGTCGCTATAGAGGGACCAGAGAAGACACATCCTGTAGTTGATAGCGCCAGAGTCTTTCGACACATATCAGCTTCAGTTCATTTCTGGATGCTAGTATACGGTTTTAGAACGCTCTACTTGTGCACTGTACACGATTTATTTGTGCAGATTGCTCTCTTTCGCTAATTCATTTTTTTGAAAGTTAATCCGTTCTGAGAAGCTATGAGCGAAAGAGTTTCCTGGCAGTGTAATGAGAAACCAACGATGCCTTTCGAGTACTGGATTCTTGGCGGACCGCTAGGTATAACCTGTTAAACAACCGACGTGCTTCGTCAGTTACAAAAGACGTAAATTATTACTAAGTTCAGTATAAAGAGTGGAGAGCGCTAGAAAGGAAAGAATCAGAAATTTCCTGCGAAGCAGAGAAGACACTTTATTCCTTTACCAAAAAGGAATTATTTTAAGTGTAGTTTCTTCCTTCGTACACTTTTTTTTAAAAGAAGGCATAAAATGAAGACTCGGAACTAGTCGTCGATTATCATATACTGTTACGGCTCTCTTTTCCCATGCTTGCAAGATAATAAATTTATAAAAAGTGGATGAGAAAAAAGACCAAATTGTATCTTGCAAAAGACCGTCTCGACATATTTCTCAGAGACTGACAGTAGCTGTGTAATACTCTAATCCTTCTAATGATGTGACGTCTGATTGCTCTCACGTTTCCACATTACAGAGAAATAAGTGCAGTCGCTGTGTTAATGGACAATTCTTGTTCGTGCTGTCCTTGTGGAGGTTATTATTACTCGACTTCTAGGTGCTCTTAGTAAATTACGCGTACTGAACACAGTTCCGTTACTGATCAGAGACCAAAAGAACATTCGCTCTATGCAAATCCTAGTCCACATAAGCAATTACATTCTGATATTAACAGTGGCGTTGTCAGAAACCATCTAACTACAGAAAGAGAAACAGATAAGCGAGTATACTGCATTATAGCCACACGTCAGGTTGGTGTTGGCATTGAAATTAAAGGCACGGATGACCTGCTATATTATTCTTATACAGCGGATACGGGAGACCGTGAACAGTCATGAAGATGAGTGACGTGACTGATATGTTAAATGTCTCCCACAACATTTAGCGAAATCAGAAACGAAAAGTTGAAGTTTGCACAGTCAGCTGCGTCTAGATGTAAAATTTTAGTGCGTCTTCTGTTAAGCGTGCCTGTTCGAGACGCTGTTGGACCCAGCATAAGGACCGCAGTCTGTGGCACATTAGTGGTTTGCCAAGCTGATACCTACAATTTAAAATCATCTGTCGATTCTCAAAAAGGCTTATTCCTTCACTTCGAATCGCTTACTTTCTCCAGATAGCATAATTTCTTGTCTCCGTAAAGTGATCATTAAGACTGCGTCACAAAAAGCAGATAAAATGAGTTACCCTTCATGGTCCCCAATACTCTCAACTGCTGTTCGTTTCTCCGTAGGTGTCATATCCTGCTGTACGTTTCATACTTTGACGCATATAGTAGAATAATGGTCTCCCGATTTTCTGTGCCTAGGCAAATGCGTATTTAGACGTATTTATCCTTTTTAGACGTTCCGTACTTCATTAAACTCCTACTGAAGACTACAAGAAACTGTGAATGGTTGTGATTGTTTTACCTACCTTTTTGTAATCTAAACATGCTATTGCAATCTCGACAGCAAAAAGAATCGACATTTCAAATGAACAATTCACGTATTGGAAAAATAATTGCCGTATTATGTGAAGTAAACCACAATAGCTTATATTATTCTGCAATGTACATTTTGAAGCATAGCTTAAGTGATTGTGCAGGCCTTCTCCACGAAGTCAGTTCGGTAGAGAATATTACCTGAGCAAGTCTGATTGACTGTAGACGGAGAAATGGTTGCAAAGGACGTTGAGTATACAGCGTGTTTATAAATTAATTAAACAAAAACAATCTGTCATCGTGAGAAAGGTAAATAACGTACAGAAATGATTGATACAGCATCGAATAATGCATATGTTGCATTTACAAATGTTCAATGTGGTTTCGTTCTGTTACACGACAAATGTCCAATCTGTAATCAATTCCTAAAAAGCAAGTTTCGTTGTATGGTGCCAGCTGCTTGTTTTATCCGTTGTCACAACTCGTCGACGTTACCCGGAAGTGGAGGAAAAAACATCCTGCCTTTAATGTAACCTCATATACAGAAGTTCATTGAGGTTAGATCAGGTGATCGTGGTGGTCAAGGATATTGCACACCTCGTCCAATCCAAGTCTGCACATTCCTACAGAGGTACGCAGCGATTTCACTATGATAATGTGGTGGAGCGCTATCAATTACTCTCTTTTGTGTGGTGGCTTGCGACATTTGTCTCTGAACTGTAGTAGCGGGTTTGGATTCATAGAACCATAAGCAAAACTACGCACTGTCACACGACTCCATGACGAATGTGGGAATAATTCATTAGCGCATTTAACCTAACGGGAACGTCGGGAACTAACAGCATTAGAGAGGGGGGGGGGGGGGAGGAATAAAAAGCCGCGCGGGATTAGCCGAGCGGCCTGAGGCGCTGCAGTCATGGACAGGTTCGAGTCCTCCCTCGGGCATGGGTGTGTGTGTTTGTCCTTAGGGTAATTTAGGTTAAGTAGTGTGTAAGCTTACGGACTGATGACCTTAGCAATTAAGTCCTATAAGATTTCACTCACATTTGAACTTTTTTTGGGGGGGGGGGGGAGGGATAAAACTTGAAGATGAAGTGCTGTATCAAACATTTCTGCTTGTTATTTCTCCTTTGACAATTAAAGGTTACTTTAGTATAACCAATTTATAAAACCCTAAAAACTGAATATTCCAGCTTACAATTTATCGTTGAATAAGGTGCTAATTTCTCGCGTATGACATCGCAATATAGCTGCTTCCACTTATCATTCCACTTTCACGTGCTGCTGAGCAGAAACTTTCTGAGAACTATTTATAAACTCGATACAATGTCAAATAAACGTAAACTCGTATATAAAAGTGTGTTTATAGATTATCTCAAAATTACGAAAGTCAGTAGAACGATGAACTAACACCCGCGCTGCATGCATCACTTTAAGGTGTCAAAGTGGTAGGTACCATATAATACACACTAACTGAAATATCACTGTCTTCACTGAGGCTCGTCAGATTATGTGAAATGAAATTATTCTGTGTT
Organism: Schistocerca cancellata; assembly: GCF_023864275.1. Taxonomy (NCBI): domain Eukaryota; kingdom Metazoa; phylum Arthropoda; class Insecta; order Orthoptera; family Acrididae; genus Schistocerca; species Schistocerca cancellata. The sequence continues at coordinate 279,132,071 of NC_064634.1, read as the reverse complement.
TCGGCCCCGACGCGTTTGTAGTGCAGATCAGTTAGTATTTTTAGTAAGACTGGGGCCCATTACGATTTGATGCTTCGATAGCTAGTTATATATATTAAATGCAGTTATCCGTTGTCAAGAAGAAATTTTTCTGGGATTGCCTACTAATTTCCCTGTGGCTACCATAAAACGCCAGTATTCGCATGACGTGATTTGGGGAAAGTACGGAACAGGGCACAGTAAAGAAAAAGGAAGGTGATAACGAGAGTGCAAAATCGTGCCAGTGGTGTGGCGCGTCGCTGGCTACATTAAACACTGGAGGTGATGGAGTACCGGCGGTCCACAAACGGAGCCCCGCGGAGCGCCGCGCCGTGCCGCGCCTGCGCAGTGGTAGCTGCGTGCAGCGCGCGGCGGACCACCGCGGTAGCAGCCTCTGGCCGGCGGCTGTTTATAGAGGCCGGCCGAGCACGGAAGGACCGCCAGACACGCGCCCCGGCCCGCGAGCCAGGTCCGCCGTGGGCGCGCTCGCCGCTCGCCATCCCGTGGCGGTGTAACTGCGTTAGCGCTTTCACTCCCAGCTGCTACCGAGACCGTTAAAATTAAACGCGACCTAAACTTTCTGAAAGTGAACCCTTGCTGTGAAGAGCGCCAGAGGATGAAATCTAGGATGATGCGGCACAAACCAGTTAAAAATTACCTTGTGTGACTTTTCCGTTCTTCTGTCTCTAGAGTTATCCTGACAGACCTAGCGTCACTGACACGTTTGCCGTCCATCTTTTAATTGTCGCCTGGGCTGGACATGAGGTAGAAAAAATTAACATGTGTGTGAGGATGGGTAGATCGTGACGAAGACCAACAAACTGCACTCAGTGAAATACACGGTGATGCCATGGAAAGCTTCTTCCTTGTCATTCTGATGGAGTTAAGCCACCAAGGATTATCTCTGAGTTGGGAACTTCCAATTCGCTCGTGCGACGTACGATATATGATCAAAAAGTAACGGAATTTTCTAATGTCGTGGGCATTAAACAAGAGATTTTCAAATCTTTGTCTTGTTAGTACAAATGTTCCTGTTGTATGCTTGCATTTTCAGCTATCTTGAATTCTTAACTTATTATTGATAGTCAGAAACATTATACTTGTTTTCATGTACTCGGTGAATTTTTACTTCCGGTAAAGATGGATCAAAGAATCTGCGTTAAGTTTTGTTTAAAAAATGGATTAAAGTGCAGCACGCACTCGAAATATTAACTGCGGCTTCTAGTAAATCTACTACGATTAGGACAAGAGTTTACGGGTGATATAGCCGCGAGGGATTAGCCGAGCGGTCTAAGGCGCTGCAGTCACGGACTATGCGGCTGATCCCGGCGGAGGTTCGAATCCTCCCTCGGGCATGGGTGTGTGTGTTTGTCCTTAGGATAATTTAGGTTAAGTAGTGTGTAAGCTTAGGGACTGATGACCTAAGCAGTTAAGTCCCATAAGATTTCACACACACTTGAACTTGCACGGGTGATATAAACGTTTCAAAGAGGGTCGAGAAGACGTTCAAGGCGACGACTGCTCTGTACGCCCTACCACATCAATTACTGACAATATTGTGGAAGAAGTAAAGAAAATGGTACTGAAAAACCACCGAATCATCATCAGAGATGTTACTGATGATGTCGGCACATCCTCTGCCTCATGCAGATTTTTGGGCGTGAAACATGTAGCAGCAAAGTATGTTCCGAAATTTTTGAATTTCGACCATAAACGAAGTCGCATACACATCGCTCACGAATTTCTGAATGAAGTAAACAACGGTCCAAATTTTCTAAAGGAGGCTACAACAGGTGTCGAAGCATGGGAAAAGCGTATGACATCGAAACCAAGGCGCAACAGTCCCAATGGAAACTGCCTGAAGAGCCAAGACCAAAAAAATTCGACAATTTCGATTACAGTGAGACAGTGCTTCATGATTTCCTGTCTTATGGCCGTACGGTAAAGCTACCTCGAACTTGTGCACCTTTGCGTCAAGCAATCCGAGGAAAACGACCAGAATTGTGGCGAAACCACTCGTGGAAATTGGTCATTATAATTCTCCCATTCATACCTCAACGTTTTCTCCCGATTTTTTGGCAAAAACCAGAACTGTAATGTGGTATCAGCCACCGTTTTCGCAGGACATGACCCCCTGCAATTTTTTTTATTCCCATAGGCTGAGGACAACCGTGAAATGACGTCCTTTTGCCACCGCTGATGAGATAAAAACAGAATTTCTAAAGGAGCTGAACACCGTAACGAAGAACGAGTTTCAAAAGTGCTTCCAAGATTGGAAAAGGCCGGGGCACAAGTGTATTATAGTTGAGGAAGATTACGTTGACAAAAGTGCTTCCAAGATTGGGAAAAGCTGGGGCACAAGTGTATTATAGTTGAGGAGGATTAATTTGACAAAAGTGATTCCAAGATTGGAAAAAGCCGGGGCACAAGTGCACTGTAGCTGAGGAGAACTGTTTTGATGGGGACAAAGTTGATGTTGGTGAATAAATGAAGAATCTTTAACCAAAGCAAAAATTCCCGTTACTTCTTGATCACACCTTGTATTTCTGCCAGTACCTCCCAGTCAACTTGTGGGTATATCGTACTTCACATTTTAATGTAGTGCGTTTCATATTTTGACACTGGTGCAGCTGTAAACTTACGACATTTGGTCCTTCGTCCTGTGTTCAAGTGACGCCGATGTGAGTGGAGGGCTTCTATTAAAACTGTACATAACCCAGCTTAAACAGGTTTCTGTGTGTTTTAAAGTGACTGGCTTATCCAGTTTTAGTTTAATGATGCACAATTCACATGTATCTGCTGTTATTTTCTTATTTTTTGGTGCTGAATCTATTCTTTTTTACATATTAAACAGTAGACTTGCTACACGCTTGGGGCTAAACAAGTGCATAGTTGTAATCGGGAAGAAAAGTGTGGGAACACAATCTTTAGCACCCACACACAATTAAGTAATATAGCACTGTCGTAAATTACATGAAGGAATTTAGTAATAATATAGAAATAGACAACGAATTTAATGAAAATTACAGTTGAGAATTGTCTGATAATGTATAAATAAATATGAAACGAAAAATGTTTAATGCTTACCGGAATAGAATAAGCCTAACATAGGCAGCTAAGCACTAATTCCTAAACATCTAGAAACAATATGAGAATTTAACACAAAACTTTAAGACAGCATTGCAGACTTAACAGGAAAACGATTTGAACTTCGATAACAGACCATGCACCCGAATGTGTGCACTATTTTGTGAGCTCCAATAGCGGTGAAAGAAGATTGGCACCAAAGGCTGTAGTGGAGTATTGATAGAAATTGCTAGCAATGATATTTTTAAAGAGAGGTTTTAGGATTACCGTTTTACGTACCATGGACGACGAGGTTTCTGACAGTTATAGGGAAAGAAACAGCCCCTATCTTTAGAAAGAAACTATCCGGCGTTAGTCTTAATTGAATGTCGAAAACGACGGAAAATCCAAATCTAGATGGCCGGACGGTGGTTTGAACCCCTATTATTTCAAATTCAAGTACAGTCTGTTATTTATGGTTCCACTTACAGCTTAGATCAGCATGTTGTAAAATATCTATGCACCTATGGATACACATGTATCTTTGACTCAGATGTTCCAGTGGAATCGAAGATAGTAAACAAAAACATGTTGCTAGCGTGTCATGTTCTGTTCTGACTCTTTATTTGTTTTGTTTGACGTAAAGGTGCAGATGGTCATGTAATGCTCCTCCACGTTAGAAATTTAAGTGGATGGCTTTGGGAACACATCCGACATTCACTTTATGGATTGTGAGAAATTCCTAAAGGCCTATCAGGAGCTGGATGCCACTTACTCTATGGACGGTCAAAGTAATGTAATTGTAAATTAGGCTACAAATTTTTTACAGAAAGAGTTCATTTTTCTGCCTAATGAAAGTACCCGATCTGTAATTTTTTTCTGTTTAGAACAGGACAGTTTATCAACTGTCAGTTGTATATTTCCTTCGGACCACTCACGCTGAAGTTACCGGTTTCCATCGTCCGCAAAATATAGCAAAGAGATTTCAGAAAAAAGTCGTCTGATAGGGGTTTCACAAACTTTTCTTCGAATAATAGATACATTTTGTGCGGGAGCTCAATGTATGAAGAGTCTGTGAACTAGCTAGTATCGTACCGAAAGCCTTTATTGCATGTTGCCATCTGAAGCCAGGAATTATTATATCGTCATCCGCAGTTCGTGTAATTTAGAAATGCGCCGTTAACCATGTACCCAGTGAGATTCGCCGTACTTTTAAAGCAATGGACACGGATCTATGGGGTCGGGTGTGTTCCCACGGCGTGTCGCTTCGTACCCATTGTCCGGTTACATGCACCAACGGGAGACAAGACCAAGTACGAGTACAGAATTGATGGCTTCGAATGATTGCCTCAGCGGGCATAGATTATGTGGTAATGCCTAGTGGAGAATTACGCACTTGACGTGGTCGCGTCTCTCGTTCTCCAGGTTGATATACGGACGAGCGGTACTGCACAGATTACCATACCGATGAAGCGCTGTTCGACTGATGTTCATCGAGCTTGCGTTTCTCAGAATATATTCGCTCGAAGAAAAACACATTTTACACATGCCACTTTTGCACTACGTGCCTTAACGTAAAGACAACATAAAATTTACTTTCACTTAATAGTGCTACCTATAAGACGCCTGCAACGTTTAAATTTTTTTAAGTTTTTTGTTAAGACTTCAAGATTAACTGAAGTGATGTTTGAGACTTCGTAAATTTGCACGTTTGTTAATAATCCAGAACCAAACACCACTTACGCCAATGTTGTAGCGACAGTCATGACAAAATTCGTTCTATAGATGTACTACATCTATGTGCTTTTTTATGTAAGCGTTGCAATTCCTCTGTGTGTGTGACAAGCAATGTTGGAAAATGGTTAACAATAACTCCTTTTTGTACTTCACACTGTTAATAATTCATACTTGGGGTATCATTCATCGTTAACACTAACACCGCACAACCGACGAATGACAGGAATCGTTAATCAGTAGATTTCACAGATTTTACAAAAAGATACCGTAACAGTGGCATGATTCGTAAGAAACATGAAACATTTCTATGGTCCCTTGTTAGACTGCGTAAAAGTGCCGAATATAATGCTGTCAATGGGTTGCTTCTTCATGTACAGAAAACATGGAATATGGGAAATAGACTGTTAAACGAACAGCGAAAGAAATGGGTTCCACGACGTAAAAAGGAAACAGAAGAAATTATCCTTTTGTAACACCAATTTGACGTTGTACGTCATTGATAATCAGGACGTTGAGCATCCAAAATTAACGTTGTACACGAAAATACGAAGTTAGATCTCTGTGAAACAAATACTAAACAGTGGGATAATCTCTGGTTGTGCACGAGTTCGTCCGTTGTTTTCGGCTAAATGGCGTCGAGAACACGTTTTCGGAACACTATCAAGTGAATGAAGTTTCGATAGATACGAAGAATTTTGATGATGCGGAAGTATTCTGTAATCTAACAATGGGGAACGTTTCACGTCGAAATGGTGAGTGCTTGTAGTTACTTCCAAAAATGTATTCGCCAGCTTTACTGCACTACATGGAAAGTGACTGAATTATCTTAGGTAATGAAACACTGATAAGGCAGAGTACCTAGCGTATAGAATAACATACGAATAATTCACATAAGGTTATAATGGATTAGTGCAAATGCAGAATGTTTCTTGAACGAATAATCTATTCCGCAACTCGTATCGTTCATGTTCGTCAGAGATTACAAACAAAGGCGTTCCCTCTAGATCGCCTTAAATTAGTGATGTCGTAAGTCTCTGAGTTAGTATCAAAATGCTGACCGATTAACAATAAATATTCTTTCCTATGCTCGTACAGCTAATAGAAATAAGCTAAAAAGATCAGTTAAAATAACTGTTACACCTCACTTCATACCAACATAGATTTAAAATTTTGCGGTTGTGACGACTAACACATTCACATTGATTTCTTTGGCGCTCGGGTGCCTTGTTATTAATCGGAAGAACGCTGAAGGTTAGTGAAATACGTTATGTATTATTCAGATACCGCTAACACCTGCGCTGTCGCAATAGTAACCATAACGATTTTGTTGAATTTCATTTCAATTATGATTGTGGGACCTGAAAATTACATTTTTTGCAGTGTACACCGTTACGCGCTATCATTTTATAAGGACAATTCCGACTTCGTTCATAGACACTTTTAAGCTTTATGAGAATTTGGTAACACATTTGAGCTTTGACTGCCTCGTGATGACTGCGTGTTGTGTGCTGTCCTTAGGTTAGTTAGGTTTAAGTAGTTCTAAGTTCTAGGAGACTGATGATCATAGATGTTAAGTCCCATAGTGTTCAGAGCCAACCATTTGAACTTTCACAAGTCGGACTGAGAATAAATAAACATGGAGGTATTAGTGTCAATACTTGACTTGTTAGTTATAAAAAGTAAATATTTACAACCGGTATTCTAATAAATACACATATAGTACAACTAATAATTTGTTTACGTGTGCGTTTGAAGAAACAGTGGTGATTTCGAACTTGCTGGCCGGCAACAGCAATTCCAGGCAGGAGCTCAAGTTCGCAGTCTTTCCATGTAGCCTCAAAAAGAAAAAAAAAAGAAAATTAGATTCAGATCTGAGAAATTGGTAGCCATGGGTCTGGTCCCAGCTTTCTAATTTACCGAGATAATTAATATTTTTATAGAGAACCACTAAGGTTTCTAATGGCATTCGATGTGTCAATAAAAAAATTCTAGACGAATTATGTCTACGTCTGACCGATTAACCAAGCACTGTTTTTAAAAATAAAGCAAACTAAATGAAGTTTTACAACATTTCACCATCGGATTAACACATTTTTCGAATATTTTGAAACATTAAGAGTAGTTCTGCTGAGAATGTGTTTGCTTTTGTGACGCTAGCACTATTCTTAACGTTTTTAAAAGTTTTAATTCTTTCGTTGTGCTTACTTTTTCTCTGCATTCATGGGTCAATAGGTTTTATGCTTGTACTTTGGTCTGTAGTTTAGAAGCAGCATCACCGTCCTGAGTGACAGACGCGGCTTCGAGTCTTGTCTCGGACATAAACGTCGCTTTCAAATGTGACTCTGCTACGTATGGTCTCGAAACACTTCAGAATGTAATTGAGAATCGACTCTGACTTCGAATTTTATGCTCTGCGTCTGATAAATGCATAACTAGTTGAAAACATTGCTCTTGAACTTCAATTACCAATTTTTAAAAGATAGATTAAATTTTAAAGAAATATGACACACACCAGTTACAAGTTCCCGTCGTACATTTCATTCCGCATTTATTTTCTAACGATGACTTTAGCGACCGACAAGAAATAATACATTCCTTCTAACAATAAATCGTCGGTCCAGTAATCTGTTCGACGTTTAATGTTGTTCTTATCATACTCCAGAACGCAATCAGGTAGTGCATTACGAATTGATGAGCTGGGTGATAAGAACGGAAACTCGTGAGAAAAAATTTGGATTTAAAGTCTCCTTGATGAAGAGGTCGTCCGCGACAGGAATCAAACTCTGATAGTGAAGCGTCCAGCCATCCCGATTTAGATTATACGTGATTTCTCTAAATATCTCCGCGCAAATGCTGGAGTGGTTCCCTTGAAAGTTCACAGTCGATTTCCTTCACCGTCCTTGAAACAACCCGAGTTTGTGCTCCCTCTATAATGACCTTGATGTCGACGGGGCGTTAAAAACTAATCGTCCATTTTTCCTCCTGCAAAAGCGAGGTTCTATAAGGAAGTAGGTTGTGTGTTTTCAGAGGAACCATCCTAACATTCGATATAATCGACGTAGAGAAGCGACGGAAGACTTAAATTAGGATAGTAAGACAGAAGTTTGCATTTCGCATCTCTCGAATCTGACGTCTTTATCCAGCGGTAACAACTAACAGACTTCCCGCTGATAAGAAATCGTTAGACCAGTAACATACTTGTCATTTCTGGTTGCTTGTTTGCATGCCCCAAAGCATCCACGAAGAATATTTTGAGATTGATAAATTAGGTGATATGCATCTACATCTAATGTCTACATGACCACTCTGAAGTTCACAATTAAGCGCCTGGCAGAAGAGTTACCGAACCACCTTCAACTTATTTCTCTACCATTCCACTCTCGAACAGAGCGCGGGAAAAACACTAAATTTATCCGTACCATCTCTGATTTCTCTTACTTTATTACGATGGTCAATCATCCCTATGTAGGTGGGAGCCAACAAAATATTTCCATACTCTGAGGACGAAGCTGGTGATTGAAATTTCATAAGAGGATACTGCCGCAACTAAAATCTCCTTTGCTTTAATGATTGACACCCCAATTCGCGTATCATATTCGTGACATTCTCTCCCCTATTTCGCGATAATACGAAACTCCTGCCATTCCTGGAACTTTCTAGATGTTCTCCTTCAATCCTGTCCGATGCGGGTCCCACACAGCGCAGCAGTACTCCAAAAGAGGGAGGACAAGCGTAGTGTAGGCAGTCTCTTTAGTAGACCTGTCGCATTTTACAAGTGTTCTGCCAATTAAACGCAGTCTTCGGTATCCTTTCCCCACAGCATTATCTACGTGAGCGTTCCAATTAAAGTCACATCGTAATTGTAATCCCTAAGTATTTAGTTGATTTTACAGCCTGTCGATTTTGTGTTTTATGCTGTGACCGAAATTTAGCTGATTCCGTTTAGTAGTCATGCGGATGACTGCACACTTTTCATTATTCAGAGTCAATTGCCCCATTTCGCACTACACAGATGTCATTTCTAAATCGTTTTGCAATTTGTTTTAATCATCTGATGAGTTTATAAGACGGTAAATGACAATATCATCTGCAAACAATCTAAGAGGGCTACTCAGATAGTGTTCTAAATCATTTATGCAGTTGCGGAGCAGCAGAGGACCTATAACACTCCCCTGGAAAACGCAAGACATTACGTGTCTTTTTTCTCGATGATTTTCCGTCAGCTACTAGGAACTGTGGTCTTCCTGACAGGAAATCACAAAACCAGAATGAAATTTTCATTCTGCAGCGGACTGTGTGCTGATATGAAACTTCCTGGCAGATTAAAACTATCTGCTGCACCGAGAATGGAACTCGGGACCTACGCCTTTCGCGTGCAAGTGCTCTACCGAATATTTTCTTTTTTTACTTGATTTTGTTCGTTAGCATTTGGTCTGGGCGGATGTCACATGACACCCGTTCAAGTTCGTTATTGCTTCCTTCACTCAGCTTTTTATTACAGAGAGCGGGCAACTCTCTCACCGAACACGTTGGCCGCGCATGTTTAGCCGAGCGGTCTCAGGCGCTGCAGTCATGGACTGTGCGGCTGGTCCCGGCGGAGGTTCGAGTCCTCCCTCGGGCATCGGTGTGTGTGTGTGTGTGTGTGTGTGTGTGTGTGTGTGTGTGTGTGTGTGTAGGTTTGTCCTTAGGATAATTTAGGTTAAGTAGTGTGTAAGCTTAGGGACTGATGACCTTAGCAGTTAAGTCCCGCCGGCCGGGGTGGTGGAGCGGTTCTAGGCGCAACAGTCTGGAACGGTGCGACCGCTACGGTCGCAGGTTCGAATCCTGCCTCGGGCATGGATGTGTGTGATGTCCTTAGCTTAGTTAGGTTTACGTAGTTCTAATTTCTAGGGGACTGATGACCTCAGGAGTTAAGTCGCAAAGTGCTCAGAGCCATTTGAACCAGTTATGCCCCATAAGATTTCACACACATTTAAACATTTATTTGAACACGTTGAGCTACCATACCGGCACCGACTGAACTACTAAAGCACGACTCACGACTTGCACTCACAGCTTTACTGCCGCCGTATCTCGTAGAGCACATGTCTGAAATGTGAAGGTCCCGAGTTCGAGCCTCTCTCCAGCACACAGTTTTAAGCTGCCTGGAAGTTTCGAACACAAATCATGTCGCACAGTTGAGGCGATACTCCATATCACGCAATTTGTTTCGAAGTCACTTGTGAGGAACGGTGTCAAAAGCATTCTGAACCGGCCGGTGTGGCCGTGCGGTTCTAGGCGCTTCAGTCTGGAACCGCGTGACCGCTACGGTCGCAGGTTCGAATCCTGCCTCGGGCATGGATGTGTGTGATGTCCTTAGGTTAGTTTGGTTTAATTAGTTCTAAGTTCTAGGGGACTGATGACCACAGATGTTAAGTCCCATAGTGCTCGGAGCCATTTGAACCATTTCGAAGCATTCTGACAAGAAAGAATACTCCTATGAAGGATGGAGACGGGGGAGGAAGTGGACTGTGTCCTTTCCAAAAGACCCCCCTACCCTTCCCCTCGACTGAAGTAGGTTCAAAATGGTTCAAATGTCTCTGAGCACTATGGGACTTAACTTCTGAGGTCATCAGTCCCCTAGAACTTAGAGCTACTTAAACCCAAATAACCTAAGGACATCACACACATCCACGCCCGAGGCAGGATTCGAACCTGCGACCGTAGTGGTCGCGCGGTTGCAGACTGTAGCGCCTAGGACCGCTCGGTCACTCCGGCCGGCGACTGAAGTAGGAAAACGAGGCAAAACCTAAATTCGCTTCACCAGATGAAAATCTGACCTTAACTCCTCAAGAATTCCAGTTCACCATTGTGACCTCTGCGCTACGTCTCTCTCTCTCTCTCTCTCTCTCTCTATCTCTCTCTCTCTCTGCCGAGACTGGTGTTTTGCTGACTTGCCGAGAGGCAGTGTTTGCCGCAATTGCCGACAAGCTCTGGCAGGCAGTGCAAATATTTCATATGGAGTAGGTGGCCACATAAATGTTTCGTGACTCCGGCAGTGTGTCCGACCTGAAGGCGCTTCGCCCGAACAAACGGAATGGCTGATCGGAGCCGTGCAGGATTCGCCCGTCGCCCGCGGGCTCAGCGTTTATTCAGGTGGCCAGCCCGGAGTACCCGTCCGCTTCTTCCGCCGCCGTCGGAGACACGGTTGCGCATTTAGAATTTATCACCAGCGCCGTCGGAGACACGACGGGTGCCGCCAGTCGACGGCCCGTGGAAACACGAGAAGTAATCCGCGATAAATGGACGAAAATTGACGTCGTGTGCGGCACGGAAGGTGGCGTGTCTCCGCCCGCAGAGCCGCGCGGCTCGCGCCGCCTGCCTGCCTCCTGTAACGCGTTTCGGCTTCAGTTCACAGAATTACGTCCGAAAGAAAAAAAAAGTGGAGCGGAAAAGGTCGCGTCATAGACGAATTCTGCCCGAACGCGGAACCGCAGTCGCGGTACTTTTGAAAGCGAGAAAAGGAAAATGCGAGGCAATCGCTGCCGGCAGGCCGGCTAGATCCGTTCGTATCTCGCGCTCGGCAAAGAATCGTGAACGCTCGGATCGCGTGAAAAATGAAGCGTGTCTGTGGGGCGAGCCTTCTAGTCACGACATCCGCAAACGGCCGTCGGGTAACGATGTTGTTAAATATTTGTAACGGCCACAGAACCACGTCCGGAAAGGGAAAGGTGGACGGTACACTCCTCTCTTGCGCGTCAACTAATTCCCTATTGGTAGTTATATGCTATTACATGGATGCCTCCCGGCGGGATGTTCTAAATTGTAAGGAAATGCGTTACACGTTGAAAATATACGCTACTGGCCACTACACCAAGAAGAAATGCACATGATAAACGGGTATTCATTGGACAAATATATTATACTAGAACTGACATGTGATTACATTGTCGCTCAATTTGGGTGCATAGATCCTGGGAAATCACTACCCAGAACAGCCACCTCTGGCCGTAATGACGGTCATGATACGCCTGGGCATTGAGTCAAACAGAGCTTGGATGGCTTGTACAGGTACAGCAGCCCATGCAGCTTCAACACGATACCACAGTTCATCAAGAGTAGTGACTGGCGTATTGTGACGAGCCAGTTGCTCGGCCATCATTGACCAGACATTTACAATTGGTGAGAGATCTGGAGAATGTGCTGGTCAGGGCAGCAGTCGAACATTTTCTGTATCCAGAAAGGCCCGTACAGGACCTGAAACATGCAGTCGTGCATTATGCTGCTGAAATGTAGGGTTTAGCAGGGATCGAATGAAGGGTAGAGCCACGGGTCGTAACACATCTGAAATGTAACGTCCACTGTTCAAAATGCCGTCAGTGTGAACAAGAGGTGACTGAGACGTGTCACCAATGCCACCCCATACCATCACGCCGGGTGATACGCCAGTATAGCGATAACGTATACACGCTTCCAATGTGCGTTCACCACGATGTCGCCAAACACGGATGCGACCATCATGATGCCGTAAACAGAACCTGGATTCATCCGAAAAAATGACGTTTTGCCATTCGTGCACCCAGGTTCGTCGTTGAGGAAGTTTCACTACAATGTGTTCACTGCTGGAAAGTTAAGGAGTAATTCTGAAACCCAATCACTCGCTGTAAGTCAGACACTATCTACCTTATCCTTCGTGTCAGAGCTGTTAACCATCCAAGCGATTCAGGAGAGCATCTGCAATGAATGGTTGGATACTATCAAATAAATGCTCTGACTCGAACTTTGATACGTATTCTGACAGACCAGTGGTTGTGGAATTACCTGAGGAAACAACACACTTCCGAACGGGCAGACTGGAACAAAATGCGTGCTGTCCACCAGTCACAGCTGTACCACAGTTCTATGGTGTCAACTACCCAGGTTATTTACTATCACGTTAGGCGTCGAATTGTAAATCAAAACTGCAAAACAAACAGGCATTCAGATGAAAACATGATGCAGATGAGAATAGTGACACTAAACTGTCTCTCTTTGTTCCAGTGAATATGGTTCAAATGGCTCTGAGCACTATGGGACTCAACTGCTGAGGTCATCAGTCCCCTAGAACTTAGAACTACTTAAACCTAACTAACCTAAGGACAGCACACACATCCATGCCCGAGGCAGGATTCGAACCTGCGACCGTAGCGGTCGCGTGGTTCCAGACTGTAATGCCTAGAACCGCTCGGCCACTCCGGCCGGCTCCAGTGAATAGATTTAGGTGTGATCCACTCTGCCTAAACTATAACACTGAGAGTTCCCGGTGCACTTAGATACACAAGGCCTATACTTGCCAATCATCACATGCTTTTTGCACTATCTATCAACTAATGGCGGCCGGAGTGGCCGAGCGGTTAAAGGCGCTACAGTCTGGAACCGCACGTCCGCTACCGTCGCAGGTTCGAAACCTGCCTCGGGCATGGATGTGTGTGATGTCCTTAGGTTAGTTAGGTTTAAGTAGTTCTAAGTTCTAGGGGACTTATGACCACAGCAGTTGAGTCCCATACTGCTCAGAGCCATCTGAACCATTTCAACTAATCCACCAAGATAAGTTAGTGTAAACGTCATATAGACATCGAAAATAAGAGTTAGGACACTAGTTCGGCCAGCCGGAGTGGCCGAGCGGTTCTAGGCGCTTCAGTCTGGAACCGCGTGACCGCTACGGTCGCAGGTTCGAATCCTGCCTCGGGCATGGATGTGTGTGATGTCCTTAGGTTAGTTAGGTTTAAGTAGTTCTAAGTTCTAGGAGACTTATGACCACAGCAGTTGAGTCCCATAGTGCTCAGCGCCATTTGAACCATTTCAACTAATCCACCAAGATAAGTTAGTGTAAACGTAATATAGACATCGAAAATAAGAGTTAGAACACTAGTTCGGCCAGCCGGAGTGGCCGAGCGGTTCTAGGCGCTACAGTCTGGAACCGCGCGACCGCTACGGTCGCAGGTTCGAATCCTGCCTCGGGCATGGATGTGTGTGATGTCCTTAGGTTAGTTAGGTTTAATTAGTTCTAAGTTCTAGGGGACTGATGACCTCAGATGTTAAGTCCCATAGTGCTCAGAGCCATTTGTACCATTTGAACAAGATTGGACAAGAACGGGGAAGAAACTGACAGTGACACTTTCGAAGCAAAATTCATGGCTTCATCTGAGCTATTGGATAAGGGAGATCTCAGTCAAGATGAACGTGACGGAGGTTCGAAAACAGGGGAAATACATGTCTAGCTCCATAACAACTGTGCCATCATACTGAGTAGTAAGGTTAGCATTTAACGTTTCGTCAACGTCAGCGTCACTGCGGACGGGGTAACAGTTCAGTAGCTGGAGGGTGGCGGAAGTAATCGGCCGTTGCTTTATTCAAGAAATCGTGCCTGATGACAAATCGAACGTCTGAAGGTTCCAGCTCTGACATTAGAGGCCATTGTCATAAGCACTGCACCATCTCACTCGGCTTGCTCACCTGAACTTTCGCGTTTTTGTTCGTCATCGCTGTTTTCTTTTTTTATTTAATAACGGAAATCGCTCCGGAAGCGGTTACTTCCTGTCTGGGGAGAAGTTCGATGAGGCTCCGGTTTCCTACAGCCCATTTCTTTGCTCTAGGTGGAAGGTTTTCTTTTCTTTTTTACGGCAGCAATTCCGGTAGTGCTGCGGCCCGAGCACGGTGTGTGGTCTATGACTGGCGTTTAACCTTCCGGGCAGCCCGGAGCAAAGCGTGGCAGCTGCGCCTAATCTGGTGAGCGACCGGGTCTGCCCGCTTCATAACTGCTCCAAGAGGGCCAGAGGGGGGGGGGGGGGGGGGGGCGTCGGCCCGCGCGTCCCGAATTAATATACGACTGACTGACTGTGTGTGCGCCCAATTACGATAGCTCAATCTCTTCTGGACCTTGTTTCCCTGGCCGTCACTCCCACCCCAACATTCCCGGCCTCCGTCTCAAAACACACACACACACACACACACACACACGAGTGCCTTCTCCCTCCGCCCCTTCTTCCATCCGTTTCCCCCGTCTCAATCTATCCTTCACTTCTCTCCTCGCCCAGACACCGGAATACTGATGACGAATTTTCCAGGTAATCGCCCGCAAGTCGTCAAATAATTAGAGCAATCTTGTGCCATAAATTCGAGGACGATGTATCTGGTCCCGGGGTGTTTTAATAGCAATATCCCATTACGAGGCGGAGAGGAAGGTAGCGCCAGCGACTGGCAGCCGTCTGGGGGGGAGATGGCCCTGCGGATAGCGAGCCGCGGCGTTCTCGGGCGCGCCGTTAACAATTAGCACTGGCGCCGGGCTACCGGCCACCGGCTGCTACTTGGCTCTGGTTCTGCTGGCGCTGCTGCTTCAGCTACATTTATTATTACTCTGGTCGCGATCAATAGCCGGGAATCTGCCGCCGGCTGGAGGGACTCGGGCGGGCCTGGCTGCGAGGGAAACACAGGGACCACCGAACGCTCGGGAAGCATCTTATTTCAGCTCCCCCTCGCATTTTTTTCGATTATCGATTTTTAAACGAGAAAATGTGCCAAATGTGTACTATAGTACCCAGACGAAGACTCTCTTTGGAGAGACAGTGAAACCGGGAGACAATTTCTCACACCATATCGTATGAATCAAGAAATAAGAAATGATTGTTACCCATCTTCCACGTTATTTATTCTGTAGATTGAGCGAGATGTATACGAAAACAAAGAGAAGTTTGGATAAGGAATTAATGCCCACGGAAAAGGTTATAAAAGATTTGCTGATGACACTGTTATTCTTGCAGAGACGGCAAGGGACTCTTAAGATCGATTGAACGGCATGGCTGTTGCCTTGAAACATGTTACAAGATGAATGCCAACAAACTTAACATGAAGGCAGTGGAATGCAGTGTAATTAAATGTGGCGCCGGTGTCCGCAGCTTGTGGTCTCGCGGTTGCGTTCTCGCTTCCCGAGTACGGGGTCCCGGGTTCGATTCCCGGCGGGTCAGGTATTTTTCACCTGCCTCGAGATGACTGGGTGTTCCTGTTGTCTTCATCATTTCATCTTCATTCATGAAAGTGGCGACATTGGACTGAGTGAAGGTTGTGACATTGGACGGGCGCTGATAACCCCACAGTTGAGCGCCCCACGAACCAATCATCATCATCATCATGAGGCGATGGTGACGAGGAATTGAGCCATTAAAAGAACTTAACAATGGCTGATATAAAGGAGAAGTAAAACGAAGAGCGAAAATCATAAGAAAAGGTTTTCTAAAAAATATTATAGGAATACGTGGTGTCGGTTCTTTCGGACATTGCTGCGCCACGCGTTCATACAACTGATTCGCCTCGATTGCCTACGGATGCACAACCTTCAGTGTGGAAGCACATTTACGTTAGACCTCCAGCAGGAACGTCAAGATAGTCCGAGCATTCGCAAGAAACACTTTGTCCGAATGGCGCAGTGATTAACGCAACTGCCTAGTGCGCAGGACATCCCGGGTTCGAATCCCAATTACACATTTTCACTTGTCGCCGCGGATTCCGCATAAATTCCCGTAGCGGCTGATACCATTAGTTACTTCCCTTCTCTTTCCTTTCTCCACTTCCAACGTCAATTTGTGTAAAAATAAATTTATCAATATAAATTTCTTATACGTATTGATTAATGGTTTGAAATGAAGCTGAAAGGACAACTATCATGGTTCCAGCAGGCATTAAATGAAGCAAGCATCAACATAATGGGCACCCATAATAGTAATTTATTTAGGATCAACATTCAGAAAATGTTCTTCTGAGACGAACAAAACAGGAAAAGCGTAATAATTCGAACAGTTTTGGAGTAGAGATCTGGACATGTGAATCGAATATGGGAAAAGAGGAAGAAGAATGCATGCAGCAAGAATTGGAGTTTTCATTTGCGTGCTCTATAATAGTGCTATTCGAATATATAAATAAATAAATAAATTTCTGAATTCATCATCCTGGGTTTTAGGCTTTTATGGAACTGAATTATGGACAATAAAGATAGTTTTTGAAATGTGGTACCACAGAAAATACTGAACATTAGATGGAAAGTTCGGATAGCTAATTGGGAGGTATTGAATCGAAATGGAGAGTAAAGGCATTTACGGCACAACTTCGTTAAAAGAAGGATGGAAAACACTCTGAGGAACAAGGAATTGTCAATTTGGTAATGGAGGGAAGTGTTTGTATGTGGGGGACGGGGTGGGGGGGGGCTGATGGGGATTGTAGATGGAAACCAAGACTTGACTATAGTAAGCGGTTTCAAGTGGATGTAGGTTCTAGAAGTTATACAGAAGTGAAGATGCATATAGAGGATAGACTAGATTGACTTCATACAAATTTTCATAGTGAAGTTCACCAACATCACCACTACTACCACCACCATCACCACCGCAACAACAGCAACATCAGTCTCTTGATACCCGTGAATACTGAACCGTTAGCCATGCAAGGCCAGGTTGTATCATTGTAATCGACCAGCAGTGAAAATTAGACTATTGCCTCTCATGGGCAATGCTCTTTCTGAGCTATCAAACTATGCTTCTTCTCTGTAACTACGGTTCTTATCATTTGCCAAGCAGAGGCAATCCTGTAACATATGAATGACTAACACCCCTGGGGGAACGGATATTGCTTATTCCCAGCAATGTAAATAAAAACCGTTGAGTCAGTAAGTGGATGTGTCTGGATGGTTCTGTCGGCCATTCAGAGCGACTCTCGTACAAGGAAGGTAATATAATTTCATCTCTGGCCAGTATTTAACAATGTTGCAGTTCAGTGCAGGCAATAAATGCCGATTTTCATTGACATCTTGAAGAAGCTGTCTTACATGTTCGACTATCATTTCATATGTTGGGTGTTTCGTAAGGAATAGAATCTACGTGTCTGAACGAAGAGAGTCTTCCTAAGCGCATCTGCTCCACCATTCATTCGCTGCAGAGGTGACTCTATGAATTCTCGGAACCCATGTTTGCTGAAAATCACGTAAATTCTGTTTTATATCTCAGACCACGCCCAGTGAGAAACAAACGCAGGTACATTCCCTCTAAAGACCATTAGATACACTAAACGGAAAAACAGAGACCAAAAATTTAGAAAAAGGATTAAAGAAAGTCTGCTCATAGTCACCTTTCAGATCATACGTATTTCAAAGACACCTGAGACTGCAGTGCATTGTAAGTGCTTTTCTTAGTTCTGTATTGATAGCAGTGGTCTGCTTCCGTGCTGTTCTGTTGGTATTCGTAGCGCCAAGAAGTTCTTGTGTACAGTTTTCTTACATTGCTAACATGCACAGCTGTCAAATCCGATAAAAACTAGTCAGAAACTGTAAACCCTAAACGACAAATACTTTACCACATTCTGTCTTCAAAGAGTGTAAATTCCAACAGAGATTATTTTTCGTTCTGTCCTGTGAATGCTATAGGCCCTTCTTTATCTGTTTTAGTACAAACATATGAATAGATACATTGTAGTGGAGTCAGAAAGTTCAGTATCTTGCCGCAATGACGCTAGCCTTTCGTGTGAAAGGTTATAATCCTGCAGAAGACCGCTCGTTGCAATAGCTCCAAACAGCAAGGATGCAACATTATTCCTTTTAAATTGATCAAACTGAAATAGAAATGATGTGACTGTTTGCTCGTACTAGATGGCTTCTGGCCTTGAGAAGTCCTGAATAGGGCTGACGAAGTAGAGCAGAAAGGCCTCTTTTCTACTTTGCTTGAAGGTTGTGCGTCACTCTGAAATATCGATGTAATTGTTTGTCGATGAAAGTACAGTCGTGTACCCTTTCAGATTCAGAAGTTATAAATGTCAGAGCAATCCAGAAACACTACGCCGGAAATTTACTCCTTTTCCTCCGTCACTGCACTGGCCGACGTTCGCAGATCGCGTACAAAATGACCGCAAGGAAAAGGGCGTAACCTTTTGTTTACAGCACCGTCGAAATTATTGGCAGGAGTTTTGCAATGCACTATGACATCACCTACTCGTGTTGTTCAACACCTCTGTAAATGTAGTCTCCAAGGAAACAGTTGTTCCGCTTTGCTTTTACCCGTCTCACAGTTTACTGCATTTTGTTCATTCCGGTAACAATGTTCACACCTCATACCTAAAACATGCAGTTCTAAAAAAGTCCTCAATATTATAATTGTCACTCACTGCAGTAGTAGATGAATCTGGTCCAAAGGCTTCTTTGTGTAACAATACCTTTAAATGTTTTACTTTTTGGTAAATGACCACACGAGATGTAACACATCAAGAATATGAACTCTTTTTTCGGGTTATCAGTCGAGTAGCAGCGTTGTCTTAATGGAATGTTCCCTATTCGCCCATTTTTGTTTGGAGAAGGCTTGCATCTAGACCGGAAATCACTCGGTTGGTAACCCAAGAACAACAAATTTTGGAAAGAATAATGTCTTCCCTTCTGGTGAATATTCCTATGCTCACCTGAGCGTCTCTCTAAGACTCATATTTATTGCACGACTAAGTTAACGCAAGAGAGGTAAACTTTAAATTTCTTCGTCTTCCTCTTAATTAGACAAGGCAGTGAGCTCAGCCACCAGAACAATACTTACAAAGAGAACTGTATTACACTCATAATATAGTTTTCACGGATAACTCGAAAACGGAACAACACTTATACACATCGTTGCCAATTGAGACATGTTCTTTAAATTTGCCCCTGCGTTTCCGGCATTTATGTAGCGTCTTATTGAGCGAGACCTTTCTTTACATTTATCCATTAGCCTGAATAATACCCATTTTCATACATTGTCCTCGCCGTCTTTCAAATCAATTAATGCACGAATTTTTTTTCCTGTCTTTCCTCCAAAAATAATTCCACGTATGAGTCTAGTGGCCAGATGTTTGTGCGGATATCGCAAAATATAATGCGAAGTTCAGAAACACCTTCTCCAATTTTTCTTCCCGTGAAAATCTCACTAACAGAAACTGAATCGAGCTTTTTAGAAAATCAAAAATGGTTCAAATGGCTCTGAGCACTATGGGACTTAACATCGTAGGTCATCAGTCCCCTAAAACTTAGAACTACTTAAACCTAGCTAACCTAAGGACATCATACACATCCATGCCCGAGGCAGGATTCGAACCTGCGACCGTAGCGGTCGCGCGGTTCCGGACAGAAGCGCCTAGAACCGCTCGACCACCGCGGCCGGCAAGAAAGACAAGATCAGGTCTATATTTTCTCCTCGCTTTTCCCATCCTCTCATGGTTACTATAGTCACATTAATGGATCTACTTTAAATAAACTGTATGATTTTACGTGTTGGAAGTAGGTGTATTGCGACGGGAAACGACGGTAGGTTTTCTTTATCAGAATGTAGTCACTCATAAAAGGAAGTTTCATTAAAATTTATATGAGGAATACGTACTTATTGGACAGGGTTAACGTGAAAGAACCACCTACAAATAGGTGGAGGAAACCCAACCGATCTTCACCTTACCCCCTTTCGAATCACACTCCTTCCCAATACGAGCACAGTGGCTGCGCTATTTTGGTAAGTAAGTTCCCTAGCTTCATTTTGATCATACCAGTGATATGGCTTATAAACAGATATACCGTGTACGTGCGTTCTGCATGTCAGTGTTGAGGGATCGCTGGAGCTATTTGGTTGTCTTTACTAGTGTCTGGTGTACAGCCATTAATGAGTCGCGACCGTGAAATTGCGATTTTTACGCGAGGAGAGACTATAGAATTCTCCAGCTGCCACTTTGCGACTGAACAATGTCCTAGGTATCCGCTGCTCGGCCTGTCAGATATTAATGCGCCTGAATGGCAGAAATGACAGGCCTGGCGGACGCCACTTGTGACGAATAAAGGTTATTGATTCCGAGGTCCGCACTGCTGCTGCGACTTTTGAGGAAGAATGGAGCAGCTCTGAGCAGTGGCTCCTCGCCATCATTTTTCCCCATTGTACGTATTTATAGTCGCTACCATTATGGATGCAAATTAAAAAGATGCTTAAGCTGGGTGGTTTGACGACGTATTTAAGACGTTATGCTCCTGCTCAAGAGAAAGGGAAGAGCGACATTTGCTGCTTCATTCCTCCGCGAGGAAGCCATTTAGTAGATTTTTCTCAGATGAAAAAAATTTCTCTGTGGCAAAGTATTGGCTGAACCGAATACTTTCAAAGACCTGAAACTTGGTGTTGTGCTGGGACTCGAACCTGCCACTTTTTCGTGTTAGTACTCTTACAACGGAAGCGCAGTAGTTACGGGACAGGAGTCGCTTTAGAGACGACCAGAATCATCATCTGACCATCACGATTTAATTATTCCGTGGTTTCTCTAAATCGCTTAAACTAGCTCCTGGAATGGTCCCTGTGAAAAGGACGAGGCCGAATTCCTTTTTCGTCCTTTTCAAAACCGACGTTTACTGTGTCTCTAAAGACCGTGTCATCGATAGAGCTTGGCAACAGGGCATTCATTCACTTAATCTTATACTGGACACCTCTAGGCATGGTTCCACCTCTCATTTACATGATCTGCCATCCTTTTTTCTTCCTATGCTCCAAAATTTCATATCCTGGCAACGACAAAGTCAGTTACTCTGTGTGTATGGTGTAATTCTAACCTGAAATCAATAATCTCATTCCAGCAACCTGGATTATGCTTCTAGAGGTGCAGAATCTTGCGGCTATTGACGTATCTGAATTGCTGTCAGTAGGAGGTACAAGAGGATTTCAAATTACTCACCGCAATCTTGATAAAGTTTTTATATCGTTTCATCATAAAACAACTACGACAGAAGTATAGAAATCTAAACTTCACTGAGTCTCATTAGATAATTGAAATGTCTTCTCCAGGTTTCCAGAAATTACAGGTAAACATTCAGCCTGTATCGTTAGGTCTTTACATCCTCTAGACCTTAAATGGCGTAGTCTTTAAAAAATTGTACCATATAGAACTCCCTGACGAACATGATCGTAACAGTATCGATAGCAGTTGCACCTCTTCTGTCCAACAAATGTGAAAAATGAAGCGACTGCCACAATCTTTATGCCTTAAATGGAAGATTAGGGTCTAACAACCTATCGATGACAATGTCATTAGTGACGAGAACAAACTCTGGATTGGAAAAAGGTTGGGAAGGAAGTCGGCCTTGAATTTTCAAGGAAATCGTCCTGGAATCTGTCTTCAACATAATATAAATCATAGTATATATATATATATATATATATATATATATATATATATATATATATATATATATATATATATATATATATATATATATTCGTTTATGATGTGCTTTTCTTTAAGGAGAAGTATATCTTGTTGACTCATACCAGGATCACCACTTCTCATACATAGGTTTTGATCCTGCATTGCGTTCTCTACTTCTCTGGATCTTTCAGTAAGCAAACTACGTAAATTATCACAATAAAACTGGATTCATTACTGGGACAAGCTATTTCAAATGCAGTTTTGTCTTAATAATTTAGATTGCGTACATTTTAAGTTTTCGATTGTACAATGAAATCAGAGATATTTAGCAGTTGGCGGTAATACGAAGAGGTAACAACGCACTTTGCTCAAATGAATTTAGCTCCACTTTGTTAAATAGGATTACAAGCTTTCCGTGTAGACCCCCGTTCACTTGTTGGACTTTTTCCTTCTCTGGCTGAGTCAGCAATGGGCGTTGCGTGTAGATGATGGCGAGAAATGAGCACCTGTTTTTCCCGCTGGCCGTGGACCTGCTGTAAGTATAGGCGTTCGCGAGTTATTTGTTCTCAGATAGCGAAACATGAGCAGTGTAACAAGTAGGTATTGAGATCTCGCCGAGAGATTACCGTGGTCTGCAGTGGTGGAACTGACGAACTCGTCCGCATATATAATTCGCTCTGCATCGACCAATTTTCGCTGCATGTTTCACCCTTTTCGTACACTTATAATGATTAATGCGTTGATCGTTATCCACGTTCTCGCAGTTTGACAATTTGGTATTGCCTTCGGAAGGCAAACAACCGAGAAGTGTGGAGCGTGATCGGTAGCAGTATTGGGATTTGAACACGGGACCCTTCACTTTGAACTCTGGTCTTATTGTTTCCTTAAAGGATAACAAACGAATTATGGAATAGTTCTTTCAGTATGATAACGTTTTCTGCCTGTCCCTAACATCACCGTTTACTATTTAAAAATAAGCCGCTGAAAGTAACAATCTCTTACAAATTTCGTCAGAAATTTCTCACATTTACACCTTGACTCACTGCTAATGTGTTAGTTTAGTTTTTCACTTGTTCTTACGTTCCTTAGTTTTCTACTTAAATTGTCTCGTAACTAATTGGAAATTACAATGTTCATCGATAGTATCTTGCGAACTGTCCCTCTGTTTAATTAGAGACTTTGTAAGTTAAAAAACTAACAAAAGGTCTCTTCTACAAATCATACTGAAGCAAGAAAATATATTTGTAATTCAGCAGTTTAATCTTGCAAATAAGTGAATCCAGCTCTGAGAGAAATGGTCGACATAGACAGTATGAAATGACGGAGCATTGATAGTTTAGAGGTAATGTATGAAAACTAGAATAATGACTAGTAGCAAGTAGAAGAAACTGATTATCATCAGAACTTTTAAGCTTAAACAAAGGCATTTAGGTCAATAACATAGTGTAATAATCTCGCGATGTCACCCAGAATTATTATTAGATTTTGTAAATAGTATTTTTAGAACAGAGCACTGTATACACGAGAAATACCAACTGCGAGAAAATCACAGTTTATATACGCCTGCAAATACGTGATAGAAAATCTTACGAATATGTACTGGAGACATATTAATGAAAAGCTACCTTCCAAACGGAAGTGTTGGACGTGGTTAAACGAATAATGTTCCAATATCAGATGTAAAATAAATAAAATAAAAACTTCCTTCCGTTAAAGACAACGAAGGAGTATCAGTGATATGCCAGAATTAAGTGGGGAGAGAACCTACGAATTGCCAGAGGTGACGTTATAAGTAGGACACAACGAAAATTTTATGACAATTCTTCTTTCAGATTAGTCCACAGCTCGTGGTCTGGCGGTCGCGTTCTCGCTTCCCGAGCACGGGGTCCTGGGTTCGATTCCCGGCGGAGAGAGAGATTTTCGCCTGCCTCGACATGACTGGGTGTTTGTGTTGTCCTCATCATTTCATCATCATTCATGAAAGTAGCGAGTTTGGACAGAGCAAAGGTTGGCAATTTGTATGGGCACTGATAACCACGCAGTTGACGCCCCACAATCCAAACGTCATCATCATTATCTTTCAGATTAATATAGGTGGTAGAGAACATCAAAACAAATATACTTCGATGAGGAACATATGGTCTCTGAAATCAGCTAGTAGCGTTAGGGACATTTCGTTAGTGGTGCTGACGTGGTCTGTTGTGTTTGTGTCGCTGCCTGGGAATGTGTACTGACATTCAGAATTGCTCTGTGTACGGATGGTTGGCTCTGAGGTCTGCTTGGAAACACACAGATTCATTCGTAAACATTACAGCATGTGACAACAGCGGTGACTTCCTTGTAAACACTCCGATTAAGATGCAGTCATTGGTTCAAATGGTTCAAATGGCTCTGAGCACTATGGGACTTAACATCTATGGTCATCAGTCCCCTAGAACTTAGAACTACTTAAACCTAACTAACCTAAGGACAACACACAACACCCAGTCATCACGAGGCAGAGAAAATCCCTGACCCCGCCGGGAATCGAACCCGGGAACCCGGGCGCGAGATGCAGTCATTACCGCCTTGTGGCAACAGCAGTGAACATGGACTGATTTACGTACGCTGAAATGTACATACATCTGGTATATGGGTCTGTGAATGGAAATGGAGGAGCTGCAGTGAGAAGTGCCGACAGCGCGATCTGACCCGACAGGTTTCACAACACCAAACTTCCTGACGTCTGCGTTGCCAGCTACGTGAAACATGTACTTTCGTTGCAAGAATGTTTAATACAGGTCGGAATACAACAGTGAGAACTCTCGAAATGGAGGCCGACATTCTGCGACATGTTGAAGACTCTCCATCTACAGCTACACAACGTATTGCACACATCCTTGGCGTCAGATATAATCTTGTGTGAATTGTTTTACATGACCAGCACCTTCATCTTTTTCATCTTCAGTGCGTGGCTGCATTACCACCTGAAGATTTTCCCCAACGCTTGCAGTTCGCAGAATGGTTTTCACAACAGAGTGCCCTGCAGTCCTTATTTCTGGATGAGGTCCTGTACGTCGACGAAGCTTTGTTTACTCCTGAAGGCTGTATCTATATCCACATTTCTCATGTATGGCCACACATGAAAGCACGAGATATTCGACCTCGTGCTCATCTACAATGAACCGATGTTAATGTGTAGGCCGGCATTCTCGATGATAGGTTGATTGGACTATTCATTGTTCCATTTCGCCTGAACGGGCGGAGAATTCACATATTCGTGAAACTTGCGTTGCTACAACAGCAGGAGGGTGTACCTCTGAATGATAAACAAAGGATGTACTTCCAGCACACTGGGTGCCAAACCATATCAGGAAATATCTCAGAGCCACTTTGCGGAATCGATTAATCGGTCGAGGTGACACTGTGGCCTGGCCATCCAGATCAAAAAAATGGTTCAAATGGCTCTGAGCACTGAGGTCATCAGTCGCCTAGAAAAAAATGGTTCAGATGGCTCTGAGCACTATGGGACTTAACATCTTAGGTCATCAGTCCCCTAGAACTTAGAACTACTTAAACCTAACTAACCTAAGGGACTCACACACATACATGCCCGAGGCAGGATTCGAACCTGCGACCGTAGCAGTCCCGCGGTTCCGGACTGCAGCGCCTAGAACCGCACGGCCACCGCGGCCGGCAGTTGTCTAGAACTTGGAACTACTTAAACCTAACTAACCTAAGGACATCACACACATCCATGCCCGAAGCAGGATTCGAACCTGCAACCGTAGCGGTTGCGCGGTTCCAGACTGAAGTTCCTAGAACCGCTCGAAAACCCCGGCCAGCCCACCCAGATCACTTGACGTCAAGTTTCTATATACATTCCCCTCGGGGCAAATGAAGCAGCTGGTGTATGAAACCGCTGTGCTGTGCTGTACTTTCTTCCATTTCAGCTAAAATGTAATACAGATTCTTTGATCCATTTTCTTCGAAAGTAAAAATTTGCTGAGAATTCGAAACCAACTGTAACCTTTTCGGCTGACAACAATAAACTAAACATTCAAAACAGCTGAAAATGCATACATACATTAGGGTCGTCTGTACCAACAAGATAAAAGAAAAAGGTTTTGGAAATTAGATATATAAGGCCACAGAAATTAAAAAATATTGCCGTTACTTTTTGGCCACACTTTGTACATTTATTTTGATGTTCTGTTCCTCTTGTATTACTCTGAGATAATAGGAATAGGAAGAATGAGTAGTTGCAGTATTAAAACCAATAAAAGAAGTAACGGAGAGCTGACAGCGCCTAGTTGTGCACTTGGCTGGGAGCAGCTCTCGGGCTACAGCAGGCGGTGCCTCCCACACTTTCTGTGCCCAGCGAGTGCAGCCGTGACATCAAACAGCGGGCACCAGAGCCGGCGCGCGGCTGTGGCGAGAGAGACAGAGCGGAGCGCAGTGCCGGCGGACCGGCGATCGATGCGGCCGTGTGGGCCGTGTCGGGCATTTAGGCGCGGACCTGTTTGCCGATGGCTATCTGGCGGCGCGTGTTTGACGGCGAACTGGGCCGCGGCCGGCCGGCGACACGAATTGCCTGTGTCGGGACACCGGACACTATGCTAATGCGCCGCGCCCTCCCGCACAAAAAGCTGCCGCCGTGCGTCCACGGGCTAGGCGCCTCTACATCTACATCTGTAGCGCCGCCGGCCACTAACTTACCGCTAATACGCCACACTTGTACCACACCATCTGGGACTGTCCTGGGATGGTCGCCAAATTTAAAATGGTTCTTCCTGCATCATTCTGTACAATGCAAGTAAGTTACAGCCGTGCGTCCACAGGCTAAGCGCATTTACACCTACATCTGTAATGCCCCTGACCACTATCTTGTCGCTAATACGCCACGCTTCTACCACACCGTCTGCGACTCTCCTGTCACGGTCGCCATATTTAATATGGCTCTTTCTACCTCATTCTGTACAATGTAAGTAAGTTACAGCCGTGCGTCCACAGGCTAAGCGCATTTACACCTATATCTGTAATGTCCCTGGCCACTATCTAATCGCTAATACGCCACGCTTCTACCACACCGTCTGCGACTCTCCTGTCACGGTCGCCATATTTAATATGGCTCTTTCTACCTCATTCAGTACAATGTAAGTAAGTTACAGCCGTGCGTCCACAGGCTAAGCGCATTTACACCTATATCTGTAATGTCCCTGGCCACTATCTAATCGCTAATACGCCACGCTTCTACCACACCGTCTGCGACTCTCCTGTCACGGTCGCCATATTTAATATGGCTCTTTCTACCTCATTCTGTACAATGTAAATAAGTTACAGCCATGCGTCCACAGGCTAAGCGCATTTACACCTATATCTGTAGTGCCTCCGGCCACTATCTTATCGCCAATACGCTACGCTTCTACTACACCGTCTGAGACTGTCTTGTCACGGTCACCAAATTCAAAACAACTCTGGGTGCCTCTACATATACACCTGTAACACTGCTGGTCTCTATACTGCTAATACTCGACACTTCTGCAGCAATGTCTGAGACTGTCCTGTCACGGTCGCCAAATTTAATACAATCTCCCTACATGACTGTGTACTATGAAATTAAGCTGCAGACACATGTATACAGGCTAGGCGCCCCTACAGCTACATCCGTAATGCCGCCGGTTACTAGATTACCACTCATCAGCCACACTTCTACCATGTTGCCTGAGGCTGTCCTGTCACAGCTGCCAAATTTAGTACAACTCTCCCTGCATGGCTGTGTATAATGAAACTGATACACTGTGGTGCAACATGTGTACGAACATTCGTCATCAAACGATTTAGACGCTGTGTGTGAAGCTCAGGCTGCACAGTCCTCGATCCATAAAGTTAAGAGACACTAGGGATCAGAAAAACCGACCAGCCAGTACCGATGTTTTAGTCCTGAATAACCGGTATTTTGTGATATTTATTTGAGCTCGGTTATAACAGTCATTTTTATTTTTTACTAATAACCGAGTAAAAAAAACGAAATATCAGTTAGCCGTAGCTGCAATGCTAAAATTTGTCATTACTAAATAAATCTTTTTTAAAAAGGAGTAAGTTTTAATTCTTAAAATTTGCATTAGTTTGAAATATTGCGTTGTTATAGGAAATTGGGAAAGCAATCAGTGCTATTTTAAAAACAATGCCGACTGAAACAAGTAACAAACACATGGCATAAGAATTGAAACATAACTGCTGAGATAATAATGTCCCTGTTGCCATGTGTCGTGGCCTAAGGAACGTGTGTGCGTGCAGTGTGAAAGACTCGCATACACCTGGTCTATACGGTAGTTTCTCGCTGACGTCGACAGACGTCCTTTGTATTGCAGAATGGCACCAATCCTATTCTGGAAACACTTTACGAATTGACGTAGCAGTGAAGTCCAATGCTTCATTTGCTTTGAAAGATTAAAGCTTTGTGTGCCATTTCTATGAAACAATAAAAAATGAAGGAAATTATGGTAACAGTAACAAATTAAAAACTTAAAATTTCATTCATAGTATACAATAAAAATAGAAAGTAACTGATCTGCTGTGTGTACATAATACGCCTTTTTCTGCTTGTAGAATTTTAAAACGGACAGATAAACACGAATAATAAGATTCCTTCAGCATCAGTTTCACTCTTTAGCACTGATTATTCGTAATGCCCAAATAGTGGTACGATCCCCGATTACAACATATTTTTTGAGCAGGATTTAAAAAAAAATTGGAAACAATACTGGTTATTGTCTGTAGTGTTCAATTACTTATCACTTTTCGAGGAAAGCAGCGAACGGTGAATCAGTTAGTTTACTTTTATTTGTCTGTTTAATTTAATATTTTGATTCTGTGTATATTGAAACTAAGCAAGTCAGAATTTTTCAATCTTTGTTTGATTTCTAAGTATATTACAGGAAATAATAAGGAATAATAAAAAACAAAAAATGGTTAATTTGAGAAAGCGGTCATTCTGAGCCGTTTTAATCGTCAGGTTAAGCTGGCGTGGGAAGAAAGCCATATAACCGAAACTCTGTTGTTTCACCAATAACCACTTTACCTAAGAGCCACAGTTAATCAGAGTGTGCTCGGATTCAGAAAATGTCGTTCCTGTTCAGCACAACTCGCTCTGTATTCTCATCAAGTAATGAGTGCTACGACAGGGGATCTCAAATTACATATTTCTAGATGTATAGAAGGCTTTCGATAACGTTCCTCACAGTCTCCTTCTAATCAAGGTGCGTGCCTGTTTAGCGTCTTCTCAGAACTGCGGCTGGATTCATGATTTCCTGTCAGAATTGTCACAGTCATAGCGATTAACGGAAAATCATCGAGTAAATCAGAAGTGATATCTGGCGTTCCCCAATGAAGTTTTATAGGTCATATGCTGTTGCTAATCTATACGAACAATTTAGGAGACAATCTGAGCAGACCTCTTAAATTGATTGCGGATGCTTCTGTCATTTACCATGTAGTAAAGTCATCTGAAGATCAAAACCAATTGCAAAATAATTTGGACAAGATATCACTATGGTGCAAAAAAGTGGCAACTGACTTTAAGTTACGGAAAATGTGAGATTATCCACACGAGCTCTAAAAGGAATTCGTTAAAATTCTGTAACACGATAAGTCACACAAATCTAAAGACTGTCAATTCAACTAAATCCTAGGGATAACATTACGATCAAATTAAACTGTTACATTCACAGAGATAATGTTGTGAGGAGGACGAACCAAAGACAGTGTTTTATTAGCAGAATATTTAGAAGATGCCTACGAAAGCGACTGCCTACACTACACTACATTAGAGTATTCCTGTACGGCATGGGATCTTAACCAGACAGAACGGAGGAAAGCGAAAAAGTTCAAAGAAGGGCCGTTCGTTTTGTATTATCGTGAAATAGGCAGATCGTGTGATGGATATGATACGTGAACAGGGGTAGCAATCATATACGCAGCCTAGTCACATTAACGTGACCACCGCCTATGTTCGATGTCAACGTGCAATAACCACTAACAGACGGCAGGTGTCAACACTGTGTGTATAGAACGTATCGGGGGGTCGCGGAAAACAGTGCAATCGCTGTCGTAATAGGGAAAGGTAGCGATTTATCTGATGTCCAAAAGGACATGATCATTTGCATCCTGGCCAAGGCTTGATGCAATTCCGTATTTATATAACGTGAACTCAATAATCGTTTATTAACTGCTGTTCTGTGTCTACGCTCCTTTGGATTAAACAGCGTTACATATACATCAGGAGCTACGTGGAGACAATTTTATGAGTATTTGTGACTGGCGCAACACCACGAAGGATCCCGGAGAATCTTCGTTTGGAGAATTTCCTTGTATCTTCTTTCGATAATAGAGTGTTGCGCAGTCAGCAGTGAATTAGCGAAAATGAATTCCCATGAACAGTTTGATAATTCAATTCGTGCCAAATAAGGTGCACTTATCAGTTAGTCTACCACACCATGAGATTACATTTTGTTACATATTCCAGCACAGTTATTTAGCAATGTTAACGTTAGCAACTCAGACTCTTACGCGACAGCCACGTTTCACCTCGGAAATGCTGTACGAGGCCGTGTCCCAGACTGGACGCATGGCATTTAGCTTGTTGCATTACCAAGCAACAGTGTCTTGTTACCGTATTTCTGTCCTTTAAAGCTTTTTTCATGAGAAATTACTTTCTCAACTTTTCTCAAGAGCGTACGTTAAATGGGTCCACGAGAATAATGTGGGTAATGGAAGTCCGGAGAGAAATTACACGTTGCGTAAAAGGGTAATTTGAAGCAGCTGAGTTGATGGTTTCTTGGCATGTGATCCTTGTAAATAAACAACTAACTGGTGAAAAAGCGACCAGATTTACGATCCAAAAGGTAAATTGTCGCTTTCTCAACGTAACGCTCTTGACACAGAAGTGGAACGGGATGTGCCTTGAAAAAATGCTGAAATGCCGATTGGAACAGTGAGTTTTAACATTTTTTGATTTATGCAGTGCGTTACCTCGCATCGAAAATCCGTCAAAGGTTTTCCATCAATCAGATACAAAAAATAATTTTGCTTTTCGTACTCACTGAATACCACTGGCCTCACACACGTACCCGAGGAAATAAGTATGTTTCCTGATATCTTAGTACCACGTACAGGATATTTTTTTCTTTTTTTAGCATGTAGACTACGAATAGGAGATAAAAGGTTGTCAGTCCTGAAATATAGTTTTCCCGTCTCAAATTTTGTGAATTGTGCTGTCTGTAAACAACTACTGATCTTAAATTCGAAATGGAAGGACGTATCCTTTCATCATTATCATACGTTTTTCTGGGAAACTATGGATATTTCCGGTCGCTTATGTCTGATTGTGAGATGATAAAAACGAAAGGAAGGAAAAAAACACATACAGCGTTGTAAATTTAATTCCTCAAAGGCAGTAGAAATGTAAATATTAACAGATTTTTTTTTTACACTAGCGAACAAAATTTAATCTCTTTTGTCTATATCTTAGAGGAAAACAGCTAACCTATTTCCTAGGGGACTGAAAGCGAAAATATTCATCAAGATATACCCAACCCTCATAATTAGTACTGTTTCTGTTATTTACATTTATTCCACGTGTCCGTCGCTAACAGGCCCAAAGTGTGGATATGAGAAGTTTGAATCTAAGAACATATTTCACTTTATTGTCTCATAGCTCCACATTCAGTCTGTTCCTACCTTTGTACTTCCAAAGAAATGTTCAAATGTGTTTGAACTCCTAAGGGACCAAACTGCTGAGGTCATTGGTCCCTAGACATACCCACTACTTAAACTAACTTAACGCTAAGGACAACACACACATCCATGCCCGAGGGAGGACTCGAACCTCCGGCGGGAGGGACTTCTAAAGAAATTGGACACTTCATCAACTGAATTTAAGTCTATCGTTGTGACAGTACTGTAGAAACGGTTACCCATGAACATATTTCTCCCCAAGGGACGAAAGCAAACTCCTTTATTTTGGCTTCGCTGTGACGTGGTAGTTTCATAATCGTACAAAATTCCTATGCTAGTTTCGTCCGTGGCATGAGCCAAAAATTGAATGTAGGTCTAATTTATATCAAAAGTATTGAGCATAATTGACTGATTTCTATATCTTTATTAAGTTATGGCTCAACGTCGAAGTGACTGACAAGTAGACAAATACTGCAGTATGTAGCGACATGTTTCGATATAGAAACAAGAAGGAAGGGAATTTAGAGCGATCTTGTTGTAAGTGCAGTAATATGATGATCACCTTGAAAAGCAGCCACTTAAAGATTCATACTCTTTTTATTATATACACTATGTGATGAAAGGTACCACCTACTAGTGGACGTTAATGTGAGGAGAGTTCACTCATCGCCTTTATGACGGCTTGCACTGCTAGAGTAAGACGTTTGAGTGTCTGTGGACGATCGGCAGCCCATTCTTCCTGGAGAGCCGAAGCCAGGGAAGATAGTGATGTTCGACGCTGTGCACTGGTCAACGATCTGACTCATTCCAAAGGTGTTCCACTGGCTGCAGGCATGTACTCTGGGAAGATCAATGTTATTGTTTACGGACGGGTGTATTGTCTTGCCAATACAACCACCGCCTCAAACTGCTCCTATACCGTATGCACTACACAATGACGTAAAATGCAAATCTGACTGTGAGACAGAGCCATCTAAACGGGAAAACTACTGAAAAATTACGTACTTACTGGTGTATATAAGCTACACGAGCGCGAAAAATGCGCGAGTAGCAGACTAATAGGTGGTGGTCGCAATTTGAATGAGACAGCCGTTAAATCAGACTACCAGTAGACCAGTGAGACCCAAGAACTTTTCTGCTCCTTACGTTTCGTCCAGGACCGCGCTGGACTTCCTCAGAGGCGCTGCTCTGCTGAGTCTTGCCGACTCAAGACTCAAGACTCAGCGGAGCAGCGCCTCTGAGGAAGTCCAGCGCGGTCCTGGACGAAACGTAAGGAGCAGAAAAGTTCTTGGACCACGACCTCACATCCCGGAAAGTATATCAGCAGCCATGTCACCCGGTCGTGAAAGCCTCCATTCTACAAGACCAGTAAGAGCCGGCAGAATATAATACGTCGAAATCGGTAATGAGAACGCTTGTGTTAATTTAGGCTAAAAAGCGCTGTCTGATCATAAATATCCGGTCACACCTACGTAATGCTGAACTGACCGCTAGATGTCGCTGGGGATGGACCCGCCAGTATACAAGGAGGCGGCGGGTATCGTGTTGTCACCAGAGATGTAGTAACAGTAGAATGGCTCTGTCAGAACAGCTCAGTGACGTCATTGTATTGGAAATTTGTGGTAAGTTCCTAAGGGACCAAACTGCTGAAGTCACCGGTCGCTAAGCTTACGCACTACTTAATCTAACTTAAACTAACTTACGAAGGACAACAAAAATACCCATGCCCAAATGGTTCAAATGGCTCTGAGCACTATGGGACTTAACAGCCGTGGTTATCAGTCCCCTAGAACTTAGAACTACTTAAACCTAACTAACCTAAGGACATCACACACATCCATGTCCGAGGCAGGATTCGAACCTGCGACCGTAGCAGTCGCGCGGCACCCATGCCCGAGGGAAGACTCGAACCTCCGACGGGGTGAGCCGCGCGGATGGTCGTTGTATGACACCTAAGTTACGTATCCATAAGAGACGTTTCAACCCTTCTGAAGATGACCCAAACGACTGTTGGTGATGTGAGTGTGAAGTGGAAACGTGAAGCAACAACTACATAAAAACCAAGACGACGCAAACCTCACGTACTGATGGACAAACACCGTC
The DNA here is from genome assembly GCF_023864275.1 of Schistocerca cancellata. Lineage (NCBI taxonomy): Eukaryota > Metazoa > Arthropoda > Insecta > Orthoptera > Acrididae > Schistocerca > Schistocerca cancellata. The sequence goes on along the minus strand of NC_064634.1, from coordinate 279,098,243 downwards.
GAGTATTGCGAAGGGTGGGTGTAAGGAATCGCACGCAGTCAGCGGAAAGATAACTCTTGAGTTCCAAATTGCTACCAGCAGTCGAGTTATCACAATGATTGTGCGCAAGGAATTAAAATGAATGGAGTAAAATGATCGAGTAGCTTGTCATAACATCTAAGTCTACATGATTACTCTGCAGTCCGCAGTTTAGTGCACCAGGCAGAGGGTTCATCGTATCTGTACTCAGTGCTAAGCGATGCTTCGTGACTCTTGAGGTGGTTAAAGAGCGACGCAACTGGACAGTGGATGTATGGAAATGAGTGACCTGGAGTGATAAATCACTCTACACAAATGTTCAAATGTGTGTGATTTCCTAAGGGACCAAACTGCTGAGGTCAACAGTCCCTAGACTTACGCACTACTTAAACTAAGTTATGCTAAGAACAACACACATACACCCATGCCCGAGGGAGGACTCGTACCTCCGGCGGGAGGGGCCGCGCAATCCGTGACATGGCGCCTCAAACCGCTCGGCCACTACGCGCGGCTCGCAGCACTCTATACCCTGTCTCAATCCGATGGAGGGGTTTGGATTAGGATTTGGAGAGTGCGCGGCAAACATTATCTGCTTCACGTGTAGTGCCAGTAAAGAAGACTCAGAAGGTGATATTACGTCAGGGAGGTGTTTTACGTGGTTAGTGTGTGGGACCCCTATTGTGCTTAATAAAACGCTAAATGGGGAAGAATACAATTACATTTTGGAGCATTGTGTACAGCATACAGCAGAGGAATAGTCCGGAGATAATAATTATTCGTATCAGCACCACGGAGCACCCTGTCATTAAGCAAAGTCTGTGAGGCAATGGTTTTTGGACAAAAATAGACTATCTCACTAAGATTCTCGGCCTGAACACAATGGACAGCTTTGGAAAGGGTCAGAATGTCGACTTCGCACCGGACTCCAGCATCTGACACACTCTGGTTTCGGCTCTTCGGGAAGCTGGGATGCCATTTCTGCACAGACATGCAGACACCTCATTCAGAGTGTCCCCAGCGGAGTTCAAGCCTTTATAAAGACGACGAGTGCAATCACCTCATATCACTGTCCAATAACAGGCGCACGGATATTTTTCATAGTGCACATTTTTGCTGTTGATTGTATATTAATCCACCAGCGCAAGCAGGATCTTACGGAACGAGGGAGAGGAAATGTCCGGTAGAGCAGAGAGACCGGTGTGGTGATACCCAAGAAGGCGCGCCAGCTTGGCAGGTGCTAAAGTAATCGCCGGTGAGCGGGTATTTGCATGCAGATGGCCTCCGCAGCGATCAGCCGGCAAAGACACCGCCCGGTCTGTCACGCGGCGCCTGCCTTAATAGGAACCGCGGCCCACGGCGCTTCCAGCGCTGGTTGGTCTCGCAACCCGTGGACGAAGCCGCTCTCCTCAAATGTCAGCTGCTTTCCACACCGCTCGCTCCTGGATCAGACTGTTACACCGTTTCTGCCTTGCGTATTAACGTCTATCCGGGAGCTTGGAAAACGAGCAATATGAAGTTTCTGTTACGGGGATTAAGGCTTGTGTACTATGCAAGAAGATGTATTTCTGATGCTCAGGCTGGCAAATTTGTGCTATCATCAGTGGATGCTTTTCTTTGGGTCTGTAAAATACAATCATGTTTAATGTCACATTGGAGTCTTCTTATGTGGTTCTATAGCGTTGACGTAATTTATATGACAAAACCATTTCAAACATTCACCGAAGATACAGAACAGCTATCTCGCAGATAAACCTCATCTTAAGGATATCGGAGAAAGATGGCCTACAGACCTCGAGATCAAAGACAAAATACACGAAAATTTCTAAAATACGCAGAAATCGTTGAAAAGAGATTTCGGAAACGTTAATATCGTACTAAAGTTAATAAAGCGGAAAATTTTAAATACTTTGGAGCTAGTCGCGCGACACGATGATGCATTGCAGGAAGCTACGAGGGCGTGCTGAAAAGTAGCGCCTCCGAATTTTTTCTATGAAAACTCTTAAAGCTCTTTAAATAAAACAAATGTTAGAATATTCTACATCTTTATTCTTCATGCCTACATATTTACTTCTCAGCATAGTTAACCTGTCGGGGAAAGCATTTTTCTCAACAAGATACTGGTTTGTTGACACCGTCAGTGTAAAATGTTCGACATTGTTGACGAAGCCACAACCTCACCCCATCTTTAGCACCCCCTCATCACAGTCAAAGTGAAGCCCTCGAACGCGGTCTTTAAGTTTTGGAAACAGATGAAAGTCGGATGGGGCCAAGGCAGGACTATGTGGAGGATAGTCGATGACAGTGAACCCAAGTAGTCGAATTACTACAGATGTCCAAGCGCTCGTATGTTGTCTAACACCGTCATGGTGAAGGAGAGGATGCCCCATATGTGGACGAACTCTTCGAATTTCAAATTCTATTAAGCACGCTGTTTCTGACACACCTCACAGGTATTTTACAGGTTACACAGGTTCAGAAAGTGCCAGAGACGATGCCAATACGTTACGGACTGTGATTTGTGAGGTTAGCGACTCCTGCGCGCGCGCGCGCGCGCGTGTGTGTGTGTGTGTGTGTGTGTGTGTGTGTGTGTGAGTGTGTGTGTGTGTGTGTGTGTGTGTGTATGTGGCGGGTGGGGGGGGGGAAGGGTGTAGTTGCGGAATAGGATGGAAATTTACTAGACTTGTATGCAACACAGTCTAGAAACCGCGTTCAGGGTGTGTTAACCAGCGCACTGTTTCGATTCAGGATGCAAAATAGTGTTTTACGTATTACACTATACAAACACGTACGACGAAAATGATGACTATAAAAGGCAATCAGTCGTACTACCATTGCGATTATACCTGTAAAAAACCAAAAGCATTGCTCTCCGAAAGAATCAAACGAAATAATCTGTCCGTCTATTCAAAACGCCATTACAGAACACAGATCGCAAAACAGTTGAATTTGTTGCGTGACTCCACTCTGACAGCAACTGTTACCATTGGTCTGTTGGCGCACTGTTGTAAAATTGTGGCCTTTGGCCGTTGTCATTATTCCATTAAGAGGATGTTCAATAAAATAATAATAGATCTTGAGTACATCATATTCACTTACAGTTAAAACGAATGACTCGACGTAATTTACACTAAGTATAATAACTTACTGGATACATTTGTAGCTCCTAGATCATAAAATGGAAAACATTAACAATGTAGTGGTAGTTGTTGTTTTAATGAACTTTTTACAGTGGTATACTGTATATTTGCAAATATGATGCACACATGTGTCATAGATATTCCGTGGCTATGTACCAGCGTGCATAAAGGGCTAGGAATAGTACGAAACTTTAATGACACTTCAACATTGTGTAATCTATCAGTTACAATAAAATAATAAAGCTAGTAATATCTACTTATTAAACCCATATCATCTTACGAAAATAAACTAAAAATTACGAGTTGCAGGCAGTCATAGATTGCTTCTCGTACCTTTTCCTAAACCACCACATCCTTTTTGATACATACTTCCGACTTTAAACTGTGAATTCCCTGTCCTACGATTTACATTAATTTTAAATCTACTAAATTTTTTCGGGCTGCTATGCAGTGGTCACAGGGATTACGTTGAAAATCCCAACGTTTCGTCCGCGACTGTGAAGAACATCTTCATGGGAAGGGAAAGGTTGGGAAGGGGGGGGGGGGGGGGCGGCGTCCCCTAGCTCAACGTACGAAAACCGTGGCTTTCTAGAAATAAAAGTAAGTTTTATTACAGCATACACGTGCGCTGAAGCTTGATGTGGTGCTGGCTGAGGTAGAGAGAGAGAGAGACCCTTGTAAATCGCAATTCTTTATCCACGATTAACGTCGATCCCGCTTTACCTTTTCTTCTGATATGAGTCATGTTTTATCTCTTACTCTCCCGCCAGTAAGCCTTCTCCTTCTCATACCAGCCACCCTAATCTATCTCTAGTTGTTCGCGATGAAACCATATTTCCAGTAAATTGGAACCAATTTTATTAGCATCTACAAACGCTTGTCTCATAATTCCAAGGGCAGACCTTTCAAAGCAACTGTTGACTCTATCTTATCCGCAGAAGAGCGTGAGTTTGTGTTGACGTTATTCCCCCACAAGCTTGCAAGCTAACTGGTTACTACTACAAGTAATGATAATATGTTACCCCCGACGATATCTGCGCAGAGCATATCTCAGAAGGTAATGCCGCGTACGTTTACCTTGACAGGGCCTGTATGTGACAGCTGGTGTATTACTTGTACTTGTGGAGTGCCGAGGGCTGTCACCGGCTATTCTCTGTCGCCTATATCAAATTCCACACTCATTTAATATTTTCTGCTTAGGAGGTTTTATAAATTAGACTACTGATCTGCAACGCGATTAATGTCTTGCGATCAGAGTCCAAACGAATGACTCTTACCTTAGCAGTTTATTTTTCTGCTGGTGTTCTTGCAATTGAACTGTCGTGACAAGCCTCGGGAATATATTCAAAGGTTCATTGTATCATGACATATCTCTCTCTTTCTCATTCCTCACACACGCTGGCACGCAAATTGTGCTGGCCTTATGATGTAGGGAACGCCGTAGGCACATTTAAGGATTGGGAAGAGTGTGGAAGAAGAAGGATGGCAGACAGAAAATTTCTGAACCAATTATCTGGAAAGTTAGTTCTCGACGATTTGTAGATTGTGATCTCGATTAAACACAGTTACTGCACGAATTTCCATCTTGCTGTGCTTTAACTTGAAAATCACAACGTTTCGTAGACGTCTCACGAGGATATCTTCATGGGGGGAGGTTCGGGGGAGGGGGGATGCTGGGTAGGAGTGATGGGTGTGTCTTTCTCCGAAGTACGACCACTACATCTACAATAGCAAGCAAATAGTGCGTCATTGGTGTGTACATTTTTTCGGAACCGGACGAACGCTTATTAGACGTGTGTGAAGCCACGCTCAGATTGGTCTGCGTACCTCAACCTCACCAATGGACGTTATCCAGCGTACGGTTTCGATTCGGGACCCAAAATAGTGCTCTAGTGCTACATTACACAAGCACGTACGACCAAAACGATGTTTAGCCTGTGAAAGGCAATAAATAGCACAACCATTGCGATTATACTTGTAAAAACTAAAAGCATTGCTGTCCGACAGGATCAAAAGGAAGAATCCGTTCGCCTATATAAGACGCCATTACGGAACACAGATCGAAAAACTAATAATATCGTTCATGATAACGATGACCGTGAAAAGAAGAACGTTTACATTCGTACCAGATATGATTTTTTTTTTTTTACTTTTACTGAGGTATTTCGTTTCCTCGTTAAAGTGAAACATTCGCTGAATAATAATCAGGCGGATAAATGTGTGACTTACGACTGCGGTGAGTGCGCATGACATTTAGTACAGGAGTGGCGCTGCCGGCGGAAGGCTAGAGGAGGGGCCGAGCGTTGCGGGTTAGGAACACACATTATCTCGCGAAATAAAATGACTTTATAGCTGTCTCGTGGCGGCGTCACAGGACGTTAGCAGCGTTATGTACTGACTCTTGTGCCGCACTGCTGTGTGCAGATTTTAAAAGCGTTCGCCATATAGCCTAGTTGGCTTGACTTGACCGTGTTGCGTAAAGCGTAGCGCGCTAGCTTGCGACACAGGTAAGAATGAAGGAAGGTTCGCGTTTAACGTACCGTCGAGCTCAAGGACAAGCGTTGGGAAAGAAATCCAGCGTGGCCGTGTCTTAGAGTCTCCGAATTTACGTCGACCGATTTCGGATGTGAGAAGTCCGAACGGTAATCGTCATCCCCTTCCTTCGTGAATATCAGCCCACTGTCTCGATGAAACAGGGAAGTGAGTCAGATCTGCTAGGATAATAACAGAGGGAGAGGTGTATCGATGTGTGGGAGTGTGGTTTCTTATCTGTTTCCCGCACCGCTTTAGGTAAGTGACAGAGTCCGCGTCTAAAGCGCAATATATGTATATCAAATAAATCATAGGAAATAATCAACCCTTTCGTTGGTACACAGTGCTTAGCTTTATCGTCTTTCGTTAGGTGCCATCAGCAACAACATCCGGCCACAGTAATACCAGAAATACTACACAAATGTACTGGCGAAGATCAAAATAAGCAAAACACGGCTAATTGTACTTTCGTTTTAATAGGTAAATAATTATAAATCGTGATCCCTCATGGAGTTAAAGGAGGGAAAAAATAATAATAACGACAACAAAAATTTTCTTATGAATGGCTTCTATGTTAATACATCTGTCCCTTTTGACCTTTTGATTCGAGTAATCTACCAAACCTAACACAGGAAGTGTTCTTTCAGGCCGCCTTTTGTATCCGTCTCTCACAAGCCCCAGTTTTGCGTAATGGTACCAATGAGATGTATTTCGTTCTCAGGACCTCATTTCGAAATTAATCTTATTAGATGGTGGGCCCTGGTGGTCCAAATTCAGCATGAAAAATGCATCGCGTTTCCAAGTTAATACTTTCTGCCATTATTTTTACGTACGGAACCGCATGCCTATTACGGTCGCAGGTTCGAATCCTGCCTCGGGCATGGATGTATGTGATGTCCTTAGGTTAGTTAGGTTCAAGTAGTTCTAAGTTCTAGGGGACTGATGACCTCAGATGTTAAATCCCATAGGGCTCAGAGCCATTTGAACTATTTTTGCATGCTTACATTCAACAATTTGGTGGTTATACCGGTTAGTAATTACCAGCAGTAATTTGCTATGGCTCACCTCGCACTTACATTAACTTTCGATCTTGCAATGCTAATCAATTAATTATCTTATCTAGACAAATATATTCCCAAAATTTCTTTACTCTAAATTAATTGTTTTTGGCGTAGCGATATTTCTTCCATCAGTGTATTTACGGTAAGGAATCGGACGTTTGTCTAAGTGGTATTTCAGGTTCCAAATAATCTCCGCATTCGACAATTTATCTCTGTCTGTGGTACTGCTCTAAGCTTAATGTTACAGACTCCGTTCGAGATCGCTGGGGGGAGGTTGTGTATGTTTGCAGTCAAGCAGATTGCATTAAGGTAACGATCGCCAAAACGGGTACCGCCTAATCAAAGGGAGTGATGTTTCCCCATTTAAGGCCAGGTCGAGTGGAATCGCCGTCTCGAAAGACGGGAGTCTGTGTGGGGCAGTGGTGCAGCGTTGTGCAGCGGCGAAAGCCAGGTGGCGTCTGGCGTGTGGCGTCGCTCGCCCGCTGCGGCGGCCGTGAATGCGGCGCGCGGGGTGGCAACGCGAGGGCGCTAATTACGCGCGCGGGGGCTGCGAGAGGGCTAATTTGCGACACACGCGCCGCTGGGCCGCGCCGGGCAGGCAGCGCAGCCACCGACTCCTGCCCCCGCTCGGAGCAGGCGTCCAGCCTCCCGGGCTCCCACACACTGCAGATCGTTCTCTCAGACCGGCCTCACTGTTCCACTAGTAGTAGTAGTACGTAAAGTCCGGGCAGGGAAAGGGGAGGCTGACATTGTTTGCTCACTTTCGGCCGATCGGCGAAGTGCTGCGGTGACAGAATTGTTGCGCACGCCCTGCAGTCTTTCTCAAAAAAATTTACAGAATGTATTCGGCAAAAAAGGTTCATTTTTGTGTTACTTATAGCTTTATACACTAACGAGTGACAATATTATGACCACCGACTTACTATCGATATAAACCCGCGTCCAGGTGATAGCAGTGGCACTGGCGGGGAATGACTACTAGTCAAACACAGGCACAGAGCATGTAATATCAGTGAGCGTGCTGTACGTGTGTAGAATGGGAAATGCACGTGATCTGTCTGGGCTGACCGAGGACAGATTAAGATTACCCAGAGACTCGTCACGAGCGGAAACTGGACTACTTGTCGGGTGTTCGAGAAGTTCTGTGGTGACTGTCTTCAACACGTAGCGAAACCAAGGTGAAACCACGTCTAGACGTCGTGGGGTTGAGCAGCTGCTTACATCACAGGCTGGGCAACTGTTAAAACAGGATATTTGGCGGACTGTGGCGAAACAAACATCAGACTTTAATGCTAGACAGAGTACAAATGTGTCTGAACACTTGTAACGATGTGCTCCAGCAGCCGACGACCCGTGCATGTGCAAATGTTAACACCATCGGCAACTACGACTGAAATTGGCCCGTGATAATCGGAACTGGACGTTGGCATAGTGGCAGAGCGCTGCATGGTCTCATGAATCCCGACACCTTCATCATCATGCCGATAGGGCGCGAATCCGTCGTCTTTCAAGGGAACAGCTGCTTCACAGGTGTACTGCGGGATTAAGTAAGCTGGCTGCGGGTTCGCTATGCTCTGGGAAACATTCACGTGGGCATCCATGGGTCCAGCGGAGCTTGTACAAGGCACTATGAGGCCAAGGAATAGCGAACGCTGGCTGCGGACCATGTACAACCCTTCATGACGATCATGTTTCCCGACTGCAGTGGCATTTTTCAACAGGGTAGTGCGCCATGTCGCAAGACCCAGAGGGTGATGGAGGGGTTGGAGGTGTGGGATCCTTGCCCGATAGGACTGACGGATTACATCGAAAAAGTTCAAAGAAAGGCAGCACGTTTTGTATTATCGCGAGATATGGGAGAGAGTGTCACAGAAATGGTACAGGATTTGGGCTGGAAATCATTAAAAGAAAGGCGTTTTTCGTTGCGACGGAATCTTTTCACGAAATTCCAATCACCAACTTTCTCTTCCGAATGCGAAAATATTTTGTTGACACCGACCTACATAGGGAGGAACGATCACCACGATAAAAAAAAAGGGAAATCGGAGCTCGTACGGAAAGATATAGGTGTTCATTCTTGCCGCTCGTTATACGAGATTGGAATAATAGAGAATTGTGAAGGTGGCTCGATGAACCCTCTGCCAGGCACTGTACTGTAAATATCAGGAATCCGGTAAAACATCAAATCTCCGTCATCGCTGCAGCCGGAAAAATATCCTACAAGAATGGAACCAAGGACGACTGAAGGGAATCGTTCAGCGTGACGGAACTGCAACCGTTCTGAAAATTGTTGCGGATTTCAATGCCGGGCCATCAACAAGTGTCAGCGAGGGAACCATTCAGCGAAACGTCATCGATATGAGGTTTCGGAGCCGAAGACCCACACCTGTACCCTTGATGACTGCACGACTCAAAGCTTTACGCATCGCCTGGGCCCGTCGACACCGACATTGAACTATTGATGACTGGAAACACGTTGCCTTATCGGACGTCTCTAGTTTGATTGTATCTAGCGGATGGACCTGTACGGGCAAGGAATCTATGGAACCTACTTGTCAGTAGGGGAATGTTCGAATGGGTGCAGGCTCTGTAATGGTGGGGGAGTGTGCAGTTGGGGTGAAATGGGACCCCTGATACGTTTAGATACGACTCTGACTGGTGACACGTACGTAAGCATCCTGTCCGATCACCCGCATCCATTCATGTCCATTGTGCGTTCCGACGGACTTGGGATATTCCATCAGGACAATACGACACCACACATGTCCAGAATTGCTACAGAATGGCTCCAGGAACACTCTTCTGTGTTTAAACACTTCCTCTGGGCACCAAACTTCCCAGACATGAACATTATTGAGCGTATCTGGAATGCCTTGTAATGTGATATTCAGAAAAGATCTCCACCCCCGTAATCTTACGGATTTATGCACAGACCTGCAGAATTCATGTCAGTTCCCTTCAGCACTACTTCAGACATTAGTCGGGTTAATGCCGCGTCATATTGTGACACTTCCACGTGTTCGTCGGGGCCCTACACGATGTTAAGCAGGTGTACCAGTGCACAATGTTTAGTATAAGTACACATGCTGCACGCCCAGATATTATGCGACAAACTTCGAGGATTGTAGAAGGAGTTTTGACGAACTAATCGAGGATAGGAACACATGTCCGCAGACATCATTCGACGACGCTACAGAGAGTCGAAGTTAAAAGACGCCGGAGCCTGCTATTAGGCCACCCATTTTGTGCACTGACTGATCGTAGGCTGAACATTTCGCATTGTTGTTTGTTATTCAGTGGTCGCAACTGATAGCCGTGATCGCCATTGGAGGAGATGGAGCTAGCTGCTGCGGAGACAGGCCTTGTCTTCTATTAATTTGATGCTCTGATGCCTCAGTGGATGACGGTTCAGGACAAGGGTTTTTATCTCGCAGTTTATTTTTCTCCTGGAACCCTCTAAAATCTCCAGTATTTTTCGATGTACAGGAGAATAAAGCAGTGCAGAAGTGAAACCAGTACAATAAAACCTTGCAAATACAGGAAAGGTCAGTCTACCAACCTCACTGTACTTCGCTGGCTGCTGGGGCAATTACCTTCAATCATCGAATATAAAAGTACATTGCGAGACGCTGTGGCGACGATCCCTCATCGTACAAAATACCGCTTGCTGCCGAAGGGGCGACCCAGCGACTGGCGCCGACGCCCATGACTTCGACTCATAAAGTTCGTTGGATGACGCTTCCCGACACTGATTCCTATCCTTCATTGGTTCCTCGAGATACCCTCCACAACCTCTCGAAGTTTCTCCAATATTTCCTCGACACGCTGTATGATGTTCGCGTTGAGAATTGCACTGGGTGATACTTCTAAGAAAGAAATGAAAAGTATACATCAGGACAAGTGAAATATTTGTACGTTGAGCTAATGGAAGTAAGTGCAACCACATTCGAGAAATCATGACAAACTTAAAATGAAAGAAACACCTCATCGTTCTATTGGTTGCTGCAGTCGATATTCAGAAACGAAAGGCTACAAATCAAACTCTCCATTCATTCTACAGCCGAAATTACGCAATATAACGACGAAGTCCGCGTTCTGAAACACGGCGGAGTCGCTAGGCAGGGAGAGGGTCTCTTCATTCCTCAACTTCCGTTGAGCCCAGCACGCGGAGGGAGGGTGTTCCAGCGGAACATAGTTGCGCGGAGGAGGATGTGGGTTCGCAGGTCACCACGGCGCGGCACGTACGTACACACCATTTGGCCGGTAAATTAGAGGAGCTCCTTAATTGCCGGCCTTAATCTGCGCCGCCGCATCTGCCGCGCATTAAGGCTGCCGCCCAATTAGAGGCTTCGTTACGCGGGGGCGTCTCCGGCGCCGGATCACCTGCACGCCGCGAAAGGAGCGCCGAGCTCGATGGTCTCAGGCCGTCCCGAGACCAGGCTCGCCCGACAGGCTCGATCGCGGGTTCCGCCGCAGGCTGCCTTGCCTACGATATTTTATAGGCTCCTATACCTAATATCACTGCTATACCCAACGGTTGAATTCAAGCGCGGCCCAGATGTCGGATTTGGAGGGGATCCCCTCAACTTGCTGTCATCCTCACTTATAACATGTCACAGATTCAGGCTATTTTAATAATAAAGGCGATAAAATACATAAAAAGGTTCCATCATAATAATCTGTTTCAAAATTCATACTCCGGAAACCATTATAGGGTGCATGGCAGGTGATACCTTGTATCACTACTTGTAATTCAATTCCCTGTTTCACTCGCAAATGGAATGAGGGACGACTGTCTACATGCTTCCGCACGAGTCGATGATTTATCTTGTGTCTAAGTTCTTATGCGGTGTATACGTTGGCGGCAGTAAAGTGACATCTACGTCGTACTCCGATAGTCCCCTAAAGGTGCGTGGCGGAGGGTATTTTTGGTACCACTAACTGATTCCCCCTTTCCTGTTCCACCCGCGAATAACGTATGGAAAGAAAGCCTCTGTATTACCTCTAATTTCTCGAATTTTCTCATAGTGGTATTTATATGGGAGGAATAATATTTTGTCCGATTCTTCACGGAAACTGCTCTCTCGAAATTTCAATAGTAAATCTCTCTGTGATGCACAGCGCCTCTCTTGTAACGTCTGCCACTAGAGTATGTTTAGTATCTCACGCTGACTAAACGGTCCCGAGAGGAAACGCGCCGCTCTTCGTTGAATCTTCTCTATCTCTTCTATCAGTCCTACCCGGTAAGGGTCGCACATTGGTGAACAATACTAAAGAATCGGTCGAAGAAGCGCATTGTAAGCCGCTTCTCTGTTGGACGAATTACGTTTCCTTAAGAGTCTGCCTATGAGTCTCAGTCTGGCTTCTGCTTTTCCTACTGTTTGTTTTATGTGTGAGGTCGATCTAGATAGGTACTACTAGGTGTTTTACGGTAGATGCTGTTTCCAGCAATTTCTAATCAACACTGTAGTAGTGCAGTAGTGTCTTCCATTTCCTATGAATGCCTTCCGCCCAGCGTATTGTAACAAATCGACGTGGCATGGACTCAACAAGTCGTGGAAGTTCCCTGCATAAATTCTCCATTGTGGTGGTCAGACGTTGTCCACTGTTGCCTTGACGACGAGTATACCTGCGCTCTGATCGCAAGCAGTCTAACGTCGGGCCTCTGTCACACCTGAACGCCTCACAAATCTGGATATTGCACGATTCGACCAGTCGGCGAATAGAGAGCCACAATGAGGCTCCATCCAGTCTGTCAGGTAGCGATAACGCTGCCTCACACGAGTACGTGGTACTTCATCTCAACGTATGACGCTGTTCAAGCTCCCCTAGGTCTGGTAACAACACTGAACGTGAAAAAATCTAACACACTCTTGTGGCCATTCTACCCGTCACTTTAATTGCAACTTTAATCATTTACATAACTGTCTTTGGTGTGTACGAGTGGGAGGTTACATTGACATACGACCATGTCGACAATGTCTTCTGGATGCTTCACTTCTTTTTTGTCAGGCAAAGTATTTAAATTTCAAAATAAGTGTCACACGCTGAGTATAATTTCTTGGAAGTGACGCAGACATTGTCAAGTGACGCCGCAATGCACCATAAGACGGAGAACGAGTTAAGTAGGTGATCATTGTCGAAGTGTTCCGAAATCCTTACATCACCGTTGGCGACGCCACGTCATCTTGCTTGACCACGCCCCCCGACCTGCGAGCGGCGTTGTCAGCTTGACGTTCCGAGTCGGCCAATCCACTTGCTGGCTCCATTGAGGCTGCTCTCTTCCTGCCACTTGTGACAGCGCGCGGCACGCTGGTTGTCCCGGCCCCTAAGTGACCGCTCTTCCGCTGGTGCCAATCATCATCTTCAGCAGCAAGCACTGTGTCATCTGTGAGGGCCAAGCGAGAGTGGCGAGAATTCTCACACATCACAGGTCTGGAGAACCAACGGCACGATAAAATTAAAAAAGAAAAAGAAAGGAAGATCTGAATTTAGCGTCCCGCCAACATAGAGGTCATTAGAGATTGAGCGCAAGATCGGATACGACCAAGGATGGAGAGGGAAACTAGCAGTCTCCTTTTCGAAGGAACCATCTCAGTATTTGCCTTAACTGATTTGGGGAAATAGCAGAGAAACTAAATATCGATACCCTGACGAGGATTTGAAGTCCAGTGCTTCCGAATGAGGGCCCACTGACTTAACCACTGCTAGGGCGCTAAGTGTAAACGATTCTTCGTGTTCAGTTGTATGAATAAGCTAATTTAAACAGTCATTCGTCCGAAACTGGGGAGAAGGTACATTGCAGCAGAAATTAACACACATACTGAGCACACAACTATTAATTCTACTACGATGTAAAGGGAATTAGTCACGTCATATCTCATAAACATCCATTCGACCTTCACGTGCTCGATGCAAAGGAGATGTATATTACGATGTAGAAAAACATGAAAGTGTATCTCTCTGAAGATCTTTAAAGTTAATGGATCATATTCTGCACCTACTCTCGGGGAATATGTTCCGCATTCGGGAGGATGACTGTTCAGATCCGCGTCTGCCCATCCTGCTTTAGGTTTTCCGTGATTCTCCTGAATCGCTTCAGACAAATGCCGAGATGGTTCCTTTGAAAAGGCACTGCCGATTTTCTTCCCCATCCTTCCCTAAACCGAGCTTGTGCTCCGTCATTGTCGACGGGACGTTAAACACTATGTCCTCCTCCTCCTCCTCCTCCTCCTCGTCCCCGGTATAACAAGGGGTCACGTCCCGTCAACGGAATTGCTCGTTAGATGGGTATTGAGTCAGGGAAGGGACCGTGTCCAAAGATAACCAGTTGATGAACATTGCTTTCCAGTTTCCACTGCTCAAAGGAAGTTATAAGGTAGAACTTGCAGATAATCAAGCAGTCTAGCGTATCAGTTCCAATAAAAAAAGAGGAAACTAGACGATGTAAAAAACGATTTTACAAAACGTACTTGACGAACAGTAACCATTTTATAACAGTATATGCCAGTGGCCAGTGAAGAATGGACAAGTTAAAGATAGTTGAAAGATACCCACTACAGTCTGCTTTATCGTATTTTGACTGTCGTCATATCTTGGGTATATCATGAATAAACCTGCGTGCTCGTTACAACCTCTTCTACTGCTATAATAAATACGAATGATGTAAAGTTGGGTGACATTATCCTTCTGTTGCAAACAGCCTTATCTAAATCTTCTGGTTCGAAAACGGTTCATCTCCATTACATTCAAACTGGATTACTGAGTCCTCTCGATGGTTAAAGTATGTTATGATGGTGTATTTTGTTTCATTGTGTGGCCAACTGCTACATAGTAACTCCACGAGACCATGCTTAAACCCGTTGCTCGACAGTTTTTTGTGCCTCCTGAAAAATTTACTTTCTGAGCAACGAGCCCTTTTCTAAGTTACCGATTCAGCTGTTATGTTGTTTTTTCTTGTTTTTTTTCTGTTAGAAATTACGTTAGCAAATTTTTTAGCAATTTTTTGTACGCTGGTGGCTTAGATATGGGATGTGATTAAGTAAAATACGAAAAAATCGTAACTGAAAGCTTTTTTGATTATATTTCCTTTTAATTACCTCCCCAATACTGATTCAATCGTGATTGCGAAATGTGAGTATTCAGTGGTGTGACGATGGACGATTGGAACACCGGCGGGCCGCCTTCAGTGTCGGGGGACCCTTGGCAGCGCGGCGCCGGCTGGCTAGCTGGCTGGCTTTGGCGGCGACTTGGGCGCCGACGCCGGGCGTCGCGGCGCGCACAGAGCAGCCCTGTGGCCGAGCCCGTATCTGCGACGGCCATCGCGCGTGGCGACGGCGCGGCAGCCCAGAGGTGCGCTATCGACGCGTTATATCCGCCACACAGACACACACCACACATACCACACCTGCCCGGGCCGGGACTTAATTCTGCCCGCGCAGCTAGAGTTTCTGCGGGCGCCGCGTTCAACACTTTATTTGGCGGCGGTCGCGCTCTCCCGCTGCTCGACCCTTATGAAAGTCCGCTCTTTTTATAAATATACAAAATGGCGGCGCTCTACGCCAGAGATGTTATCCTTGTTGTAAATAATATCACCTTCAAATAGCGCGCTCCACAGGTATTTTCGTTCCCTTACGTCAGAGACTGTGATCATTGTTGCCTAATCTCTGGCAGCAACAATTCTCTTGTGGGGTGTACTGGTAGGGACTGCTGAGCTAATGCTGCACTATGTGATCAAAAGTATCCGGACATCCCCCAAAACATACGTTTTTCATATTACGAGCATTGTACTGCCAGGTACTCCATATGAGCGGCCTCAGTAGTCATTAGACATCTTTAGAGAACAAAATAGGGCGCTCCGCGGAACTCACGGACTTCTAACGTGGTCAGGTAATTGGGTGTCACTTGTGTGATACGTCTGTAAGCGTGATTTCCACACAACTAAAGATCCCTAGATCCACTGTTTCCGATGTGATAGTGAAGTGGAATCGTGAAGGGACACGTACAGCACAAAAGCGTACAGGCCGACCTCGTCTGTTGTCTGACAGAGACAGTTGAAGAGGGTCGTAATGTGTAATAGGCGGACATCTATCCAGATCATCACACAGGAATTCAAAAGTGCTTCAGAATCCACTGCAAGTACTAAAAGGCGGGAGGTGAGAAAACTTGGATTTCATGGTCGAGTGGCTGCTCATAAGCCACACATCAAGCCGGTAAATGCCAAACGACGCCTCGCTTGGTGTAAGGAGCGTAAACATTGGACGAGTGAGCAGTGGAAGAACGCTGTGTGGAGTGACGTGCCAGGCCTCACCGACCGACATCGATACCTCTCCTCAGTGCAGCACTCCGTGAAGAATGGGCTGCAATTCCCCAAGAAACCTTCCAGCACCTGATTCAACGTATGCCTGCGAGAGTGGAAGCTGTCATCAAGGCTAAGGGTGGACCAACACCGTACTGAATTCCAGCATTACCGATGGAGGGTGCCACGAACTTGTAAGTCATTTTCAGCCAGGTTTCCGGATACTTTTAATCATATAGTGTATGTTTGGGCCGCATCCGGTTAAAATTTCGTCATATTTCAAATACTCAAGATAGCTGTGTAATCAAGGAGTACTAGAACTTCTTTTTTGTTGACGTCAGCGACGAAACATTCGTATGACGGTAACACAGCGTGAAATGAAGAATTAGTTATCCGGTCCCGATCAAGGATCTGTGAACTCAAATACAGTGTCTCTTCATTGGGCGCATGATCTCTCCTTACTGCCAAAATTACTCCAACTTCCCTTCACGAAGACTACGTGATTCCTCCTTATCTGATTCTCAGCTAAAGCGTCCATTATGTTGTTGCATACGTATTGCGGAATTGACCACTGGGTGTCACAGGAAAAATGGCTCTGAGCACTATGGGACTGAACATCTATGGTCATCAGTCCCCTAGAACTTAGAACTACTTAAACCCAACTAACCTAAGGACATCACACAACACTCAGTCATCACGAGGCAGAGAAAATCCGTGACCCCACCGGGAATCGAACCCGGGAACCTGGGCGCGGGAAGCGAGAGCGCTACCGCACGACCACGAGCTGCGGACGTGTCACAGGAGGCGGACCCTCCAGTATATGTAATATTTCATCATAATTTATTTTTCACCTACTGACCATTACTTAATATAGTATAACGCAAGTGTATCAGTGGCACGGAATGTTTGGCTGTGACACTTCACTATTTACCTCCATGAGCTTTACAATCGAGTACCGTTTAGACGACATGGGCTGCAATATAAATACGATAATCTCTGATTTTGATCGTATTCATTCCATGCACTAGCCTGACACGTCGAATATAAAGAAAACGAGACTGTTTGTCATGCGAAAGGTAGACATAAACAGACAGCCAAAGCTTCCACTTTATATACTCCACCTTGATGACAGCTCTGATTGTTATATTGTGCGATACTGGCGCGGATGGAAACCAGTCTCATCTCTTTCTACAACATGAAAATTAATAAAGGTAGCACGAAAATATTAGTGGTGAGCAGACAAAACATCGTTGCCCAGTGCTCACTTAAGTGAGCGACTGGGGACCGTCCAATTCTTTTCCTATCTAGGGAGTTGAAGTACTTCAGACCAATACAATAACCTTCTCTTGTTTCGGCTCTTGGGGAAGAATGAGCTGCCATTTCTGCACGGACATTTAGGCTCTGTACCACACAAGCAGCTCGTAGTGAAATTGCGTGCTTATGGAATATCGTCTCAGTTATGTGACTGGATTTGTGATTTCCTGTAAGAGAGGTCACAGTTCGTAGTAACTGACGGAAAGTCATTGAGTAAAGCAGAAGTGATTTCTGGCATTCCCCACGGTAGTGTTATAGGCCCTTTGCTGTTCCTTATCTACATAAACGATTTGGGAGACAATCTGAGCAGCCGTCTTCGGTTGTTTGCAGATGACATTGTCGTTTATCGACTAATAAAGTCATGAGGAGATCAAAACAAACTGGAAAACGATTTAGAAAAGATATCTGAATGGTGCGAAAAGTGGCAGTTGACCCTAAATAACGAAAAGCGTGAGGTCATACACATGAGTGCTAAAAGGAACTCGTTAAACTTCGGTTACACGATAAATCAGTCTAATCTAAAAGCCGTAAATTCAGCTATATGCCTGGGTATTACAATTACGAACAACTTAAATTGGAAGGAACACATAGAAAATGTTGTGGGGAAGGCTACCCAAAGACTGCGTTTTATTGGCAGGCCACTTAGAAAATGTAACAGACCTACTAAGGAGACTGCCTACACTTCACTTGTCCGTCCTCTTTTAGAATACTCCTGCGCGATGTAGGATCTTTACCAGATAGTACTGACGGACTACATCGAAAAAGTTCAAAGAAAGACAGCACGTTTTGTATTACCGCGAAATATGGGAGAGAGTGTCACAGAAATGATACAGGATTTGTCTGGACATCATTAAAAGAAAGGCGTTTTTCGTTGCGACGGAATCTTCTCACGAAATTCCAATCACCAACTTTCTCCTCCGAATGCGTAAATATTTTGTTGACACCGACCTACATAGGGAGGAACGGTCACCACGATAAAAAAAAAATCAAAATCAGAGCTCGTACGGAAAGATATAGGTGCTCATTTTTTCCGCGCGCTATACGAGATTGGAATAATATAGAATTGTGAAGGTGGTTCGATGAACCCTCTGCCAGGCACTTAAATGTGATTTGCAGAGTATCGATGTAGATGTAGATGTAGACCTCAATGAATGTGATCCCAGCAGAGCTCAAGCCGTCATAAAGGCGAAGGGTAGACAAACCTCATATTAACGCCCGTGAATAAGTGTCTGGACATTTTTGATGAGTTAGTGTATACTTTAGTTAACGTAGTAGCAAACTCTATACATTTTGTTGACTGTTAGCCACAGTATGACTACACTGAGAACTATTACTAATCTCCGCCAAGTATCTTCTGTGGTGTACGGTCACTTTTAACCTCAAGAAAGCACAAGAACCAAAACAAAAAAATCAGTTCAGTCGTAATCCAGCGACTTCAGCTGAAGATGAGAGCGAATCTTGGTTTTGTGGGAACGTCGAGCAGTCCGAGCCTCTCGACTATCGCGGCGACGCCTGCCCGCAGAGCTGTCGCGCGCAAGGTGAGCAGGTGGAGCGACTGCGTAATTGCCGCACACGCAGTCGCAGTGCGTGAGTGCGTAATGCGGCACCGCGGCCACAAGACGCGCCGCCAGGGCGACCTTCGCAACAGGCCACTTGCAGCCACCTTATCGCGGACTTATCGCGTGCTTCAGTGCCGTACAAGTGAAAATGCAACTGTATCTTCCGCGTCCAAGGCCTTTCGCAATCAAGGCAGATGGCGTCAGTGAAGTGATAGTCGTACTTTAGGGGAGGAAGGCAAGATTACTCAAATCAACGTACGAGTATTGTGGAATACATAATGCAACACATTTTTTTTTTTCTGAAAACGAGTTGGTTTTATTCAGGATTCCATTGCGCCATATTTTCTCCACATTTTTGGCTACAAAACCCTATTTTTCAACACAAATCTCCGTTCAGTAAGACGTCCTTACATCACCCTGCTGTGAGGGCCAGTATGCCTACATCGTACCATTCTAGAGGTCGACGTCAAAGTTGCTTCAATAACCTCCCCGTCATCCACGTACTGCTTCCCGCGAAATAATCCTTCATTGGGACAAAGAAATAGAAGTCGGAAGGTTCATACTCCATCAAGTATGACCCACAGAGACGTCCAGTAGTGCAGCGAGGTGTTTGCTTGTGATCCGTCGACCACATCGAACGAGAGTGTCCGCACGTTCCTACACTGCAAGGAGTCACAGCTCTATGCTGCCGGCCGGCACGCGACGGATCGGACACGTTTGAGCGACCTTGTCGCGATTGTGACAGACGACTCGTCAGCAGGTCACGGTGCTTTTCTTCACTGTCAGATGTCCGCAGACGTTCTGCAAGCGCCTATGAGTGACTGCGATGCTCTGCTAGTCCGCCAAGTGTCCAGTAGATACCATCTTGGATACTAGCGAGAAAACTGTTCGGTATCACTTGTGGGCGGCTGCTAAACACTTATACAGTGTCCAGTCACATTAATCTGACCGCTTGTCAAAAACCTGAAGAACCACCTTTTAGAGCGCGAGACATACAGCAAGAGAGTGAATGAGTTCCTGGAAGATGGAGAAAGTGATGTGGAGCCATGCAGTTCCGTGGCTAGCTGCATTAAGTTTCTCGGATGGGGATTCATGGCGCGAACAGCCCGATTGAGGTTGTCCCACAGATTGTCGATTGTATACAAATCCGGAGAGGTTGGGGCCCAGTCGAGTACGGTAAACTCATCCTGGTGATCTTCGAACCACACCCGTACACCTCAAACTATGTGACACGTTTGCATTGTCCAACTGGTAAACGCTTCTCTTCCGAGGAAAAACAAACTGCATGTAGATGTGGACATGGATACCAAAGGTTAGATGCATACTTTTCTTGATCAGCTGTGCTTTCCAGACTGACGAGACCACCCAGTGAATGCCACGAAAACATTCCCCAGACCAGAACGCTCCCTCCACTTTGCAGGGTTTTTACTTTCAGACGTATTTAGGCGTACACGCCAACAGCCATTTCTCCGTTGGAACATAAAACGTGATTCATCTGATAAGGCCACCTGTTGCCACTCGGGGCATGTCTAGTTGTGGTATTGGCCTTCGTCGCCGATGAACTGCAGTCAACATGGATGCATGAACTAGGAGTCTGCTGCCGAGTCCCAAACTCAACAACGTTGAGGAGACACTGTTGGTAGTCCCTTGGTTCATCTGGGCGGTGAACTGCTCAACAGTTGCATGTCTATTCACCCGTACACATCTCTTTAGCCATCGTTCACTGGCGTCATCTCTGGCCATTGGTGTACAACAATTGCTTCGGCGTCGGTTTTGGATAGCGCCATTTTGATCCGCACGGTATAGTTTAACCACGGCGGCACGTGAACAGGTGATACGAATTTAGCCGTTCCGGAAATACTTCCACCCTTGGCCCGAAAGCCACTGATCATCCCATTCGGCATTACTACAACGTCTGCAACGTTTTCCGCGACTCCCGGCACGCTTTATATGCCCTCCACTGCTAGTGCTGTCGCCTGCTGTCTGTGTGTTGTTGTTGAACCTTGACGTCGAACGTAGGTGGTGGTCATAATGTGAGTGGGCGGTGTAGATCACCGTAGATTCTTAGCGCTTCCTTCGTCTTGGCCATCGTGCCACGTCTAGTGTCACCAGACCGAATAGGCGTAACGCAAACTATGAGGAGGGTCTCCAATTCAGCTGTCAATCCCAGCAACTTCAGAACAAGATCATGAAGTTGTCGCTTGTAAATGTCTGTTTTACGTTTAGATTGTGGTGCCTGGCAGAGACGCTAGAGAAGTTCGGCTTAATTGATAAAGCGAAGTGCAGCGGCGAGCCGGCGGTATCGAGCTGCGGGCTGTTTGCGGGATGACCGCGGGGGCGGCTATTGTCTCCGCCGCCCATTGTGGGTGGCAGGGCGGCGTGGCGCGGAGCCCGCATTCGCCGCCGGCAGGCGCGCACTCCTCTTACAGGGCCGGCGCCGCTGTGCCTCCAAACCGATTCCGCCGCCCTGCGACGCTGCAAGCAACTCCTAAAACTCCCTGCTCTCTCTTCCAGTGAAATCCACGCAGCTCCGCCGTAAACATCGATCACGTCGAATGCGAAAACTGAACACCAGTCATCACCACACGCTTTAAGACATTTATCCTACCGGATGATCAGCTCCTGTTTCGTAGAACGCGGTCGGTTGCTGACGGATCGACATCCGCACTCTCGTCGGACTAAAACCTACGTCCAAGCATGTCATTCTTCAGGTCACCAAAGATGTGGAAATCAGACGATTAAAGATCCGGGCTTTAAGGAGGATTCTGCAGTGTTTCCCAACCAAATCGCAGAAGCGTAGCCTTCGTCCGATTGTAGTTTCACGCCCGAGGAATTTGTTTTCATGTGGTCTCTGGAGTCCACGTAGTGAGCGGGCGAGGAATGCATATCACGTCTGTTACATAACTGTCTGAAGGGTAGTCGATTCGTAGGCTGTAGACGTATGGTACTACAACAGTTTAGACGAACGCACTAGTCGACTCCGCCGACAATTAGTGCCGTAACCCAACAACTGCATGTACCTGCGAGGAGGCATTATGCCGTTCCCGTACCACAGCCGTGACAGTATTTAAGAATAACAACAGTGGGGCCACCTATAGCGCAAAATGTGTGTAAAGACGAGTATTCGGTTTTCATTTGACTGCCTCTTACACATCGCAAGTGACTTCAACCTCTCTCCTTATGAAATACCTTTAAGAAAACAATCTACTGGCATATAACCAGTACGGATTCAGAAGAGATTGTTCTTGTAAAACACAGATGGCTCTATTTTCACACGAAGTGCTATCACCTCAGGTTGATTTCATGTTTCTATATATCCAGTAAGCTTTTGGTGCTGTCTCTCATATGCGACTTCCATTCAAATCATGTGCCTAAGAGTTCGTCTGAGTTACGGCGACTGCGTTCGTAATTTCCTGTCAGATAGTACATAGTTCAGGTAACAGATGGTCAGTCATCGAGTGAAACCGAAGTGTCATCTGCGATTCCTCATGGGAGTACATAGATCCACTGCTGCTCTTAATCTATACAAACTATTTAGGAGACGATGTGAACAGCCCTCTTAGATTCTTTGGAGATTATTAGTCATCGGAAGATCAAAAAGAACTGCAAAATGATTTTGGCAAGATCTGCGCATGGTGTGGAAAGTGGAAACTGACCCGAAACAAGGATAGCTTTGAGACCCATCCCATGAGCACTGAAAAAATTTCTTAAAAATCAACAGATTTAACCGTGGCCTCATCAATGGATTAAAACCAAAAATAAATTAAATTGGAACCGTTTCATAGAAAGTGTTACGAGGAAGCAAGACAAAGACTATATATTTCATTGGCTGAACAGTTAGAAGCTATTACAAATCTACTAAAGTGGCTACCTACGGTACACTTGTCCGTCATCTTCTGGGACCGAGCGAGGTGGCGCAGTGGTTAGCACACTGGACTTCCATTCGAACAACGGTTGAAACCCATGTCCGGCCATCCTAATTTAAGGTTTTCCATGATTTTTCAAAAACGCTTCAGGCAAATGCCGGTTTGGTTCCTTTGAAAGAGAACGGCCGACTTTCTTCCCCATCCTTCCATAATCCGATGAGACTGGTGACCTCGCTGTGGTTGATTTGAGGGAGGGGCCAACCATCCTCTGAAGTACTGCTGCATGGTGTGGAATCGTTACCAGACAGGACACCGAAAATGTTCAAAGAAGAGCTGTTCATCTTGTATAATCGCAAAATTGGGTATGATAAACTAGTTGGCGTGTCACTCATTAAAACAAAGGCCTTTTTCGTTGTAGCGCGAGGTCTTCACGAAATTTCAATCAACGACTTTCTGCTCTTAGTGTCAAAATTTCTTGTTGACTCGTATGTAACTATGGAGCGAAGTCTATCGTAATAAAATAAGAGCTGCCACTGTTCACACAGAAAGACAGAGGTGTTCACTTTTTCTCACATGCTATGGGAGAGTAGAACGATCGACAAGTAGTCTGAAAGTGATTCTGTGAACGCTCTGCCAAATACGTAAGTGTGCATCTAGTAAGAGCTCTCCTTTTCCTTCTGTTGGTAGTTGTCAGTTGAATAGAGAATTCAGTGATTTTCATAAATACACTCCTGGAAATTGAAATAAGAACACCGTGAATTCATTGTCCCAGGAAGGGGAAACTTTATTGACACATTCCTGGGGTCAGATACATCACATGATCACACTGACAGAACCACAGGCACATAGACACAGGCAACAGAGCATGCACAATGTCGGCACTAGTACAGTGTATATCCACCTTTCGCAGCAATGCAGGCTGCTGTTCTCCCCATGGAGACGATCGTAGAGATGCTGGATGTAGTCCTGTGGAACGGCTTGCCATGCCATTTCCACCTGGCGCCTCAGTTGGACCAGCGTTCGTGCTGGACGTGCAGACCGCGTGAGACGACGCTTCATCCAGTCCCAAACATGCTCAATGGGGGACAGATCCGGAGATCTTGCTGGCCAGGGTAGTTGACGTACACCTTCTAGAGCACGTTGGGTGGCACGGGATACATGCGGACGTGCATTGTCCTGTTGGAACAGCAAGTTCCCTTGCCGGTCTAGGAATGGTAGAACGATGGGTTCGATGACGGTTTGGATGTACCGTGCACTATTCAGTGTCCCCTCGACGATCACCAGTGGTGTACGGCCAGTGTAGGAGATCGCTCCCCACAGCATGATGCCGGGTGTTGGCCCTGTGTGCCTCGGTCGTATGCAGTCCTGATTGTGGCGCTCACCTGCACGGCGCCAAACACGCATACGACCATCATTGGCACCAAGGCAGAAGCGACTCTCATCGCTGAAGACGACACGTCTCCATTCGTCCCTCCATTCACGCCTGTCGCGACACCACTGGAGGCGGGCTGCGCGATGTTGGGGCGTGAGCGGAAGACGGCCTAACGGTGTGCGGGACCGTAGTCCAGCTTCATGGAGACGGTTGCGAATGGTCCTCGCCGATACCCCAGGAGCAACAGCGTCTCTAATTTGCTGGGAAGTGGCGGTGCGGTCCCCTACGGCACTGCGTAGGATCCTACGGTCTTGGCGTGCATCCGTGCGTCGCTGCGGTCCGGTCCCAGGTCGACGGGCACGTGCACCTTCCGCCGACCACTGGCGACAACATCGATGTACTGTGGAGACCTCACGCCCCACGTGTTGAGCAATTCGGCGGTACGTCCACCCGGCCACCCGCATGCCCACTATACGCCCTCGCTCAAAGTCCGTCAACTGCACATACGGTTCACGTCCACGCTGTCGCGGCATGCTACCAGTGTTAAAGACTGCGATGGAGCTCCGTATGCCACGGCAAACTGGCTGACACTGACGGCGGCGGTGCACAAATGCTGCGCAGCTAGCGCCATTCGACGGCCAACACCGCGGTTCCTGGTGTGTCCGCTGTGCCGTGCGTGTGATCATTGCTTGTACAGCCCTCTCGCAGTGTCCGGAGCAAGTATGGTGGGTCTGACACACCGGTGTCAATGTGTTCTTTTTTCCATTTCCAGGAGTGTAAAAAAAATACAGCAAGGACGCGAGTAAATGAATCCACCGGTTTTACGATGTATCTTTTTGAATACCACATAATTCCGTATTACAGGAACTCTTACTAAGAAACAGCTATTGAGTAAGAAAACAGTTTAATGCCCAACCGGTAACAGCGTCTTTATATGTGTGAAGAGGAAGAGAAATCCAAGCTTGCTTTGTTGAAGGAGTGGTTTTAGAACTCGCTTAAAATGCAACATATTAAAACAGTGCTCCTCAGCTACTTGAATGTGTTGAATACAGTCGTTTGTATGTAATTGAAGCTGTGTAATACCAAAATATTTTTACAGTTTTGTCAGACGAGACCTCTTATTTGAAGAGAGTTCTGTTTTTGATGGCAGCATGTAAGTCATCTTTTCATGTCAAGTGCACTGAGCTGATACTTGCCCCGCATTGATTTGCTCACGACACCTGTACTTTATGCTTCGTAAAACGCTCAAAATTTTTCAAGTTACAAGTTTTGTTACTCGATCGTGAAACGTTTAAGTTTCTTTTAATTGTAATTTGTATATATTATGGACTACTTTGATTCTTGAATCAGTCACTCCCTTCTAGATTCCTCCTCTGTAGGCTGTGTTTGTCTCTGACCACTCTACGAAATATTTTTGCTGTAATAAAGCACATCTGTGGAATGCATCTTGCGCATTATGAATACTGTTTTCGATTGATTTTCTATAATGTCAGTGCGTAATAGTTTTGATTTTCTGTTATGTGACGGCGCATCGGAAGAAAACTACAAGAATATGACCCTCAATCTTCACTTAACTTCTTTCTGGCCTAACAACTGGCTTCTAGCGCTCATCGTAAATGTGTTGTTATTCTAAATACAGGAGTGACAACTCACAGTCGGAATTTGTCACATTACTCAAATATGTGACTGCATCTCATTTATCAACAGAGATACTGGTGAGCTAACCATTTCATTAAATATTACTCATAGTGCACACAAGTTGCACATAGAAATGAGTAGCAGTAGATCCATGGTCTTGTCGCTTCTTAACATTAAAAATATTCATTTGTAGCCCCATGTTAGTACCACTCCATATATGAAATTAGGTCCAGGCAAAGTCTAATCTAACCGGCGACAGCAGTCATGTATAACGCCTGGGGCGGAAAGCCACACGTGGTCGCTCTCCTATAACAGTTTTATGACCGGAGGTGTGCCGTGTTCGTACACTTTCTACGGGTAAATTTATTTTACGCTCAGAAGCGAAACACGGCTCTAGACCTTTAAGTGGCTGTCTTCCGAAGCAGTTGGTGTTTACGTGTGCAAATAGTGCTGGGAGTACACACGTTCGGTGTTAACGGTCTAGCGAGTGCCCTCTTCTCACAGTGCCGTTAGGAACTGTCAGGAGAGAGGGAAGATTTCTCTCCCCGTCGACACAGATGGTGCGAAGACCAGGCAAGTAAAGAAACATGTCGTGTCATGCTTAAATACCCTGTATTGTAATTTCTTCGACTCAGAGCCTACAACAGTATAATGCGGCTGACCTTTGCTTTCCACAATAATATTAAATTCGTTCGTTTTCGACTCTGTGCGTCTGCGTGTTTTAGGGTTTCAGACGAGGTTGCGCCAGAGACATGATACTTCTGTTTAAAAAAGAACTTTGCATTCGGAAATCACTCTGTGAGTTAGAATCCTCTCGGGCGATTACTTAGCGGTCGGTAAGAATAGTCTTCAAACGGAAACACGTTTTTACTAGCGTCACTCCTAATTGCTCTGATTCAGTTCCAGTGAGACGACAGTGTTGTAGGACACAGAAATTCTCGACACGGGTCGGATGTTTTAATTTAAATATTCCACATTTTTTCTCAGTCGCTCTTCCCGGGTATGCAGGCATAGTAAGCTGCAAGATCTTCCTTAATTGCCTGAGCCGTGATTCTTCTGTGGTGACCATGTTCTCGACAGAACAATAAATGCCGTTGGAAATAAGATGCACTCGTTGCACAGTCATATCTGAGGGAATGTGTGCTTCATTATCACGTGTTAGTTACATCAACAACTTTTTCTTTTTAATTTATAGTCTGTTTCTCCTGTTTTCGATATTTCAGACAGTGGATAGGGCGTGACGATAGAATAGAGCGGTTCATCTGGATACTGATGTGTTTCTTACATATCTTCTAGTTACATTGACCTACACGAATTACAACACGTAAGACTTTATAGCGGTAATATTCTTGACCTCGGTGGGTGGGTGCTATTTTCGTTAACATGAATAAGCTAAGGAAGAGTTAAACGTTAGGACGTTTACGGCTAAACGTCATGCTGAGATCGAGAAAATTCCTGGCGGACACGTAAGTTTCACGGAAGAGACCGTTCTATCTTCAAGAAACCACCCCGGCATTCGCTTTAAGTGATTTTTGGGAATTCGGGTCAAACCTAAAACAGTATAGTCGGGTTTCACTGCGACACTCGTTCACTTTACAGAAGGATTCTGAGTTGACATTGAAAATTGGTTACAGATTCCAGCGCATTCTAAAGAAATTTTTTTCGTGAAACCTTTTCCTGATACACAACGTATTGGATTTCTTCTCGGAGTCTTCGGCAGACATTTGAGTAACTATATGCGAATGGTATCTGTTCTTTCGGACGTGTCCGAAAGAACAGACGCCATACACATATAATTCCGGCGATCAAAAGCCAAGGATCATTTCTGCGCGGATGCACACATACGCTCGAACTCATGCGAGAATAGGCCTTGCCACGAACATTGGGCTGGGAGCACTACTTTTGTAGTGTGTGGAGTAAGTTGAGAATTTGGGTCTGCTGGAGGGGGGGTGGGGGTGCCCCGGATAAGTCCCCGCAGCCGCATTTTTTCCTGCTTAGGAGTTAGAGCGCTTGCCTGGTAAGCAAGAGATCACGGGTTCGAATACCGGTCGGACACACATTTTCAACTCTTCAACGTCCCGTACACAGCTATGTTTGTAATTCATCAAAAATTTTGATGGTTTACTCAACATTATTGGTGGTGGACTAGACCCAGTGGTGCAGGGTGACACTTTAACATAGTCAGTCACTAGTGTTGGTGAATTTCGAAGAAAAGGGGGAAAAATACATTCGAGTAATTGTCACCCGAAGAACCAGAGTAAACATCAGATTTTGACATATACAGCTTCCATCACTTTAGAATATATTGCTAAGATAATTGCGCTGTTCTGCTCTGCGCCTTATGGTCCGCAGTAATAAGCACGCTGCGTAGATTCAGACTGCGGTCCAAGCGATATCACGCGACACTGGGCGGGGGTGGGGGGCGAGGAGCAGCGTTGCACTCGGATGAGGCACAATGCCTCTGTGTTATCTCCCCACCAACAGCGACCACTCTTCTCGCTGTGAAGAGCCTTCGATGAGAAACAGATCTGCTGTGTACGAAAAGAGTCACACCTCTCAGTAACCAAGATACTCCCTGCTTCCACGACACAGCAGCCTTGTACGCGACGAAATATTGGTGTGGCGTTCAACAAGTTTTCCAAGAATCATCTGAGTATGTTGGTCTTCCGTTACCACTACTAACAACCGAAAAAAAGTTGTCCGGAAGTTACCAGAAATCGACGAATAAATATTTCAGAACCGTACTTTCGAGCTGAAGACGAAGTAAATTCTTCCCGCTGTGTCATCTTGTAGCATCTCAGCATTGACTCCAGTATTAGTTCCGGAATACTGTCGCTAACGAAATCTAGTGAAGTTGAGCAACTAGTCATTAAGAAAGTGGCGTTACGACACACTGGTGTCCTTGCATTTTGTTCCTTATTGACTAAAGTGAATATTTTATTGGAGACAATATTCTGCCCCTCTTTGTGAAGTATGTGCAGCGTAGATGACGTGAGACAAGTTAAAACAGTGTGCCTGCATTCAAGCACAGACTCCTACGCTTCCCTGTCACTGCTCATCAACCGGAGCCGTCCGACCACACATTATTCTCCAAGGAATGTCGCTCATACCCACCATGTAAAGTTTGAATCTGGGGACTTATCCAAAATTTTAACTGATAACGATTTTCTGGTTTCAGAAAGACAACGAGAAGGAAACAGTTCTGTTTGCTGAAGAAATTATATGGAGTGCCATAGTAAGTTTTCCGGATGTTCCATACTGAAAATCATAGCGAGTAATAAAACCCACTGAAGACGATTTATAGCTGTCGAAACATATTAGGGTAAATAACAAGAAAGCAGAAACAGTTGATGAATGACATAACCAGCCACAAATACTTTTTAATGTTTTATTTTAGTGCCGTAACCGGTTTAGGGATACCACGCCCATCTTCAGATGGCCATTATTTTTAGTTACGTAGATATTTTTATCAATTGCTCCACACTGCACAAGATTATTCGAATATTTGATGCCACTTTATCAGTTGTTTTCTTAATAAAAATCCCCAAAAATGCTTGCATTTTTAAAATATATGTATATGATGCAAAATATTTGTGTTTGCAGTGGGACTGCAATGCTATTTAAAGGCTGCACGTTCGCCGTTTTCCCTCTCCCAGCACTCAGACAGTCTGACCGTGAGCCGAAATCTTGGTCGCCCCTGTTCTAGATGGTTCTTCTTATTGCTGTTAAGGGCCGCTATGGTGTCTCGTATAAGGTTTCCTGAATTAATGCCGCTTGAGAAAATAAGCAGATAAAGTTTCTCATAGCTCTGTCGTGTTCCCTCATACACATAGACCTAATTCTCCACTAAAGGTCTCTAAACTGTCCCAGTATCATTCTTTTAGACTCTAGGGAAGTTACCTGAGATCGTCGATAAGATTTAACTAGTGTGTTAAGCTCAAATCCAGTGCTTTCAGTAAAGAACGAAACTAAAATGCGTAACGGCAGACATTTCAACACCTATGATTTCCCAGGAAAAATGCCTGTTGTGCAAGGCATCCTATGTGTCACAGGCTTGAAAACTCTCTCTTCCCCTGACCTATAAGCTGCCCAGAAAAAACTACAAAGCTGGCCTGTACTATTCCCACACAATACAACTGTCATGCGAGGCAGTCTGTACAGCAGGGGCTGGAAAACGCGTTGTTGCCTGTATCTCCGCTCCTACTGGAGCTAGGAGATTATAAAACCCACAGTGCTGATACTCGTAAGGCCAGCTGTTTCGGTGCCAAATTTAGTTGAAACTGATCCAAGGGTTTGGAAGGAGATCCTGTACATACTCCGATACACTCTACATAACTTGAACTGACGGTGCTGAGAGATTGTCTGACCATGAGATGCAACTGGACCACAGTGTGGCCGGGCGAAAACTTCTGGAGCTTATTGAGCATCCCAAACGACTTGTGCCTCTGAGTGTAACTGGACAACGTAAAGTGTAGCGTCTTTCCTTGCCTCTTCAGATCAGATCTTAACCAAACACCAGTGAAGCAGATACTACTTTTTTCAGAGTAATTGTTCCCTAGACATTCTCATCTTGCTACTACATGCCTTTTCTCCCTGTCAAGAGCTTTCTTGGCCAATGTATCATTGTGCAATCCGGAAGACAATTCTCAAAGGTCGTCTCTTACAATGGTCTTCAGTCTTGTTAACGGAGTCGTTAGTCGAAGCAACCAAAATGAGTGTCCAAATGTCTTCTAAATAGCATTTATACTGTCTAGTATTGCGTCTGATTTTTCATAAATTGACAAATTTCATTTTACTATTTAACTTTGTGGCCAGATGCTCTTCATGATGCCACAGTCTTCAGGCTAAACTCAGGAAGGGAATTCGTGTGCACCGTCTTGTCTCTGAATCGAGTAAAATCTGTTCTATGTGTCAAAGTATTTCAACTGTCGATGTATCCTGTGTCTTTGAGACGGAATGTGAGGAACAGCCCAGCATTTACCTAGACGATCGTTGTAAGCCGCCTAAAAACCAGTCAGCCAGTGTATCAGCCCTTGGTGGTTAACTCTCCGCGGGTCTCGAAAGTTAGCTGGTTGATTGTTACGCTATAAGAGCTGGTCAATGATATTACAAGCGTAAATATGTTGAAAAAGAACCGAGCATAGAAAGGATTCCGTGTTACAACTGTCGCTTCTGGCTTCATTAGGGAACATGCAGGAAATTAATCTTAGAATCTAAAGCCACATTAAATATTAAACTAATGTGAAATTACATTCGTACGCTGCTCCAGCAGTCTGAAGTGCACTCTTACGGGCTGCCGAGTTAGCTGATACAAATGGACTGACAGCCGTGATACTGCTGTTTCACGCCGAACGCCGTGCCGAGCGCGGCAAGACAGGTGGAGGGCGTCGCTGCGCGTCGAATCAATCAGCACGGGAATCAGCGGCAGACCCGCCCACGCGTCAGCGCGCCGCCGCCCACGCACCGGGCTGCGTGTAGTCACCGCCGCGCGCTTCCCGAGCCTTACGTGGTGAGTGTTCGCGAACGAGTGTCTGCCGACGAGGGGGAAAGTACCGCCCCGCAAACGACCTTAAAACACCACAGTAGATGCGTTACAAATTCCCGGCATCCAAGTCGTTGTGTTGAGACGGGTGCCGCAATGGCTATAACAGTTCAAAAAAATGGTTCAAATGGCTCTGAGCACTATGGGACTCAATTGCTGAGGTCATAAGTCCCCTAGAACTTAGAACTACTTAAACCTAACTAACCTAAGGACATCACACACATCCATGCCCGAAGCAGGATTCGAACCTGCGACCGTAGCGGTCACGCGGCTCCTGACTGTAGCGCCCAGAACCGCACGGCCACTCCGGCCGGCCTATAACAGTTCCTTCACTTCCTGGAGGGGGGGGGGGAGGGGGAAGACAATTCAAATATACAACGGCCCATCTGAAATGGAGCGTCCGGTTTTTGGCCCATCAGTCTCCTGACTGGTATGATACTGCCCGCCACAACTCATGTGACAACCTCTTCACCTCAGAGTAGCAATTTCTTCAGTTATTGGTGGAATATATTCCACTCTCTGTCTTCCCCTACAATTTTTGTGGCCTGCAGCTCCCTCTAATACTGCACAAGTTAGTCGCTTCTGCCTTAGCAGATGTGCTACCATCCTGTCCATCGCTACAGACATTGCTTCCCACATTTTCTCGCCGATTTGCTGAGAACCACCTCATTCTTATCAGGCCACCAAATTTTTTGACACCTTCTGTAATACCATGTCTTAAACGTTTCGATTCTCTTCTTTTCCTGGTTTCTCATAGTGCGTGATTCAGTTCCATATACTGTTGAGCTCAACACTTCCAGGCTCCGAAATTTATTTCTCAAATTAAGATTTTTGTTTGTTTGTTTGACATTAGTAGATTTCTACTAGAGATAATGCCCTCTTTGGCTGAGCTAGTCTGCTTCTTATATCCTCCTTGCTGCGTCCGTCGTGCGCGTTATTTTGCTTCCCAGCTAGAGTTCCTTGACGACATGGTTCCCAATTCCGATGTTTAAGTTTAATTTCATTTCTGCCGCTCCACAATAATTTTGTCTTCCTCTGGTCTACTTGCAGTCTATATTCTAAGCTCATTTAACTTTTCATTCCATTCAACAGGTTCTGTAATTCTTCCCCACTTCACTGAGGATGGCAATGCCACAGGCGAATCTTCCGATTGATCACCTTGTACCACAAATTTTGATCCCATTCCATGTGCCTTTCCTTATTTTCTTTCATTACTTCTTTAACATATAGTTGGAGCAGTAGACCGAAAAGTCTTCCTTTCTCCCCGTTACACCGTTTTCAAATCGATCGCTTCTCTTTTGCACAAAAAAAAAAAAAAAACACGTTCAGTCACAGATCGTGCTATTTGTTTCAATATAAAACGCATTTCAAGTTCTGGTGGCTCATCTTCAAGTGCCAATTTTTTGAATTTTGGTTACCACTGCTCTTGTTAAAGAGTACATAGGTACAGCACAGCAGGGCATATTGTGACTACAATTATTACAAAACTTACGCAAAACTGGAAAATAAATTAGTGTGTACTGGAGTGGTTACATAGTTCCAACGCACGGTTTGACAAGACATATTTATGTACATACACAAGCTCTTTGTCTCACAATATATTTCTCAAACCAGTCAAGGTAGGTGGTTTGAATTTTGTATACACATGTGCTGTGAGACGAAAAGTGTATATGTGTATGAAGATGCCTGCTCATACTGTGTTTAAAAACGGAACTACTGCAGGAAACATTCACCTTTGTCTTAGTTTTGTAAAATTGTGATAGTGTGACACCTTGTAATATGCCGATGTTCTCTTAACGGGACCAGTACAACACTAAATTCAAAATATGAAGCAGACTGATAAAGCAACTGAAGATGAGACCAGTAGACTCGAAATGGATCGTGTATCGAAATTAAAAAATCACGATTTGTGCCTAAAGACATTTGTTTTCTTTTTTGCGAAGGTGATACAACCGCAGCAGCAGCACTGACAGCAATGGACAAAATTAAACTCGCATCTCGTTCTCCCATTCCCGTTGTTGCCTCTTGGTGTTTGCTCAGTGTGTATAATTCCTGTCCCTCTTCACTATTTTTTTCAGTGGTTTGGTCTGGGACTCTCATTCGGCAGAAACGAGCTTCAATTCTTCGCTCCGGCGTCCTGAATAAGGTTCTTCGAGCTTTCCGTTAACTGCTTGATCCTGTGGAACGGCTACAATCGACTTCTTGTCCCACCCGACTCATTTCCTGCTCGTGTCCAGTCTGATGGTTCAAAATGGCTCTAAGCACTATGAGGCTTTACATCTGAGGTCATCAGTCCTCTAGACTTAGAACTTTTTAAACCTAACTAACCTAAGGACATCACACACATCCATGCCCGAGGCAGGATTCGAACCTGCGACCGTAGCAGCCGCGTGGCTCGAGACTGAAGCGCCTGGAACCGCTCGGCCACTGCGGCCGGCCATCTCTGATGACTACGACATCGACGAAGCGACTAATCTCAGTTTTCCGTCTTGCTCTACGCGTGATGTGGTTTCGCTCTGCGTGTGTGTGCACACGCAAGCACGCTGTCGTCTCACTAAGTGGTGGTGTTGCCGTGCAGCCTTGGCGACACGGTTGTCTTCAAGACAGTCGTCGCTGTGACGAAAGACGGAACGGCGCAGTGGCTGCTTCCACGGCGGCCGGAGAAGCGGTGCGCGGTAGCCTCGCCGGCCGAGAGTCGCATTCCTGGCCGGCGAGCGGTGACGGCGCCGGCATGTGTCACCTGCTTGCGCAACGGGCCGTCCATTGCTAAGCGCGCAGAGCGGGCGCTTCCCATTGTATGCCCGGCCTTCCGACTGTGGCGTGAGCGCTCTGCAGTCGGCTGCGGAACAAATAAGACAAATAGTCGGCGACCGTTAATACATTTCTGGTGCAAATATACGCTTGAATGCATCTAGGTGAACCTCTATTCTGAGATAAAGGAAAAGCTGTCGTCAACGCGTAGGTTGGTCTGAAGTAGAGATCAGAAATGAGTTCCGCATATGCGGTTTAAACTCTCCAACGAGTCCTGTGACGTCATCTTCGAACTCTCCGTCTTCGTATGCCCCTAGCCTCGGCTCGTGGGTCTTCGTTGCAGCCCAGCCGTCACCCGAGGCTGCTGTCGAGTACACGTGGACTCGATTCAGTCAGAAATGAGAGCGAGTACATTTGCTCGCAAGTATAACCGCGGACTCGCGGCATTCCTGCTAAACATGCAACCGTTTTGAAACAAATTTCTTCCATTAAACTGTAAACCACTGCTCATTGATCTCACACAGTCATGATTTCGGGTTTATATCTGTGGTGTGCGTACTGTAAGACCTTCGGTACACACGCCATCAGATTATTTGACTTGTCGCTCTAACGAAGTAGGCGAGTGTCAGCAATATGTCTCGTGGTCTTATCGTGGCGTGTTTATCTTCTGCCATTAGGTCAGGTGATAGAAATGCCACTTGCACGCTTAGAATAGAGATTGACGGTGACCAACTTTAAACAGAACTTGATTAATTTTCACACACATTTATTAAAATAATAACAAGCATAAACATTACGTAACTTGATTCTGGATGCTATTTACAACTGACATTCTGAAGTTTTGGTCTTGGTACATTAATCTTTTTCTCACATATCTCTGATACTTGACAAAGTGTCTATACATTTATCTTCATGGCTATGTACGGGAATATGATAATCTTCTTAGGTGCAGACTGGAATTTGTCTATAGACTGGTGCAGACAAATGCAGACTGACTAATCGGAGGTCTGTACACTCGTTATAATACCTCGCGCGCTCAGGTATCACTGCGCGAGTGTGATCCACGAGGAGAAAAGGTTCTACGTTAGCAGCAATCTCATTGGCTGCGTTACATATTAATACGCGTATCGGTGGAAGCAGAATTTGGTCCGTCTCTAAGGCAGCGCCATCTCGTAGTGCGGAGACGGACGAGCGCTGCGCCTGCGCTGTTGTGCTTAGCGGGGCGCACTCTAGTGGGAAAGTTGTGTACGCGCTGACTACGCGGTACTATGTACACAACAATATCCATCCTAAAGTGCAAGTTGGAATGTTACAGAAGGTCCGACCTGCCTAAATGACAGAAGCATGTTCGATACAAAGACTGACTGGTTAGCAGTGAATATTATTCTGTTTGTACATACTTTTACATAGATAAAACTTTTTCGAAGAATGCTGTAAATTTATTGTAATATTTAATAACCGTTTAGATAATATGTAACAATTACACTGGCGTATGCACACGTCTGAGACGTCAACGAGTTTGTAACGACTGAACCAGAAAACATGAGGATGAAATGCAATCTCCTAAATGGTGACTCATTACTAAAATAAATTACAGAGAACAATCATAATCTACTCGACTCGCTGTTAGCCAATAAATGCAAGTTGTCATGACCAAATGACTACAGAAGTAGCGCGCTTTCCTGTCGCGAAGATTTAACAGTGACGTTGCTCTGTGCCCACTCTCGTTTGACGCGGTCCGTAAGTTTTCTCATGGTGAAGGTGGAAAAATAAAAATACAAACATTGGTCGAAATTGGTATGTTTTTCGTCTGAAGCGTGGACTGTAGCATGAAACTTACTCCAGGTATCAACCCTCCTCTAATGGAACACGTCTGCAATTATGTACCATGCCGCAATTAATTTTCGTCTTACACCTCCACAGGGTCACAAAACACAGCTTCGTTAAAGACCATCTCAGCCGTCTTGCCTGTGCTACTTTGCAACAGCAAGTCGTGCACTGAACCTCCTTACTAGCAATAAGTTACTAGTAGCCTGACACTGCTGCATGCTTCAGTAAGAGGAACGATGTGGACGAGTATGAAGCGACCGTAGAGCCACAGGTCTCAGACTCGTCATGCTCACCGAACTACAGTGGTAACGAAGAAAGCCCGTTAACACTGCTGTAACAGCGGCGCCTTGATTTGTGAAGTATGCGACCCGAAAATTAGACTCCTAGTAGCTCCATTTCTGACCTGTAGTCTAAACAGCGCAGTGCTGGTCATCGTCTTATTGGAGGTGTCGGGTCCTTACGTCCTCGTAACCTTTGAACTGACTTCCTTGCCCACTTATAGAGTAACTTACCATTGAACGTTTACACCAAACCGCGGTACAAATTGACATTTTTCTCATTAATAAATAATTTCCAGAGGTCTTCATTATCATAATCAGGGAGGAAAACGTAGGGAAAAATCGTGTCCACGTCTCGTGGGACTGCTTGTACGTCTGTTTTTCCTAAAACTTCCATTGGAATAATAGCTAAGCGTCACATAACCAAACTCTTCTTTTCGAATGACCTCGAATGGTGGCAGAAAAAAGTACATGATTTTATCCAAGCAAACTACAAATGCTCAAGTTTACCGATAGATGAGAGCTTTGACCATACAGAATAACTTGTCGGAAACCTGGGTTTGATATCTTAGACCATTCTTTTTAATATGAAGAATAATGTCACATCACAGCAAGTTCAGTTGGACAAATTGGTTGGTCTGTTTTTTACACTTCACAATACAGCTCAGTAAAAGTGAAATCCTTCGACTGAAGAGATGTAGGACAAAGAGAGGCCAAATCTGGATCCTTCTCAAAATAATTGGTCGTAAGTTGTCAGATGGCCTGTACCGACTGGAATGATTAAAAGTATGTGACACATCGAATCAACCAGGGAACGAACACATTAGGTTCTACGGACAACATTATTAAATGGACGAGAAACGATTAACATTACAATTTTTTATAGCTCTTCGCAGTATTAATGCTTTAGAGAAGCTGGAAAATGCGCAAAAAAGACATATCGTGAAACACAAACACAGAACAGCGACCTTACAAAGCAAAGAAAGCAAGCAGCCAGCCAGGGAAAAACTGAGACTCTGCGCAGAGACGAAGACAACCAATAAAGTGACAGCTGACCGTGTTCTCTGATATAACTTGTATAAGCATTACGAATGTGTTGAAACTATTACACTGTTGTCAATTAACACTGAGTTCTAAACAAATAACATTTAGATGCCACGCGCTTCGAATGAATTCTATTCTTAATGACAAATATAGCATACAGAATTACATTCTCTCTTAAACTAAAGCTTTACCTACGTAAGAGTCCCATACGATTATGGCTTGTAGCATAACTAGTAAATAACGATTTAATGCATAAGTAAAGTGCTTAACGCTGTTTTCAATGAACCAGTGGGAATAATAAAAGGATCTGCGATCAATCGGACTACGTCGTTCGTATCCTCTCGTTCCTTATAGTGGCCGAATATCTTGTCATCTGTACTTATTTTTATGATTCCATCAATAACGTGAGCACCAACTGTTAACTCTACGAGAAGTAACTGAACTGTAAACTGATGGTTTTAGACCCGCAGCATATTTGTGATAAGATCTTGGTTTTTAATAGTTGACTGTAATATGAAGGTTATTTGAAGAGATGCAGCACTTATCTCATACAGCGTAAAGCCTCCATACGACTTGCAAGTAAAATCTTTTTTACAGCACACGTTCAGCGTGTTTTTTATGTAACGAAATAAATACCAACGTGCTTCATTTTATATCATAACGGTTACAATAAGCACCTAACGGAAAATAGTAGAATAAAAGAACATCGTTTTGGAGTAGTTGCACAATATTGTGTTTACGGCATCATCATCCGACTTGCTTGCCTTTTTCGTCCTTGTAACTCGACACCGTTCCCCAGACAGACAACCTCTTCTTTGTTCCTCGTAGGAGACCATGATAAGCAGCTTATGTATACCGGACGCAGTGATCCACGCGCCAACGTGAAACATTGCATAATTCATGAGCTCTGCCCTGAAACAATTACATACCACCATTTCATAAAATTCTAGAGGCTGCCCCGTCAGTAATTGCTTGTGACAGCTCTCTGTCACCTTGGTATCCTGTACAAGGCACCAATTTGAATGCCTTTATTACCTCTCGTGTTAATTTCACTAAACGTGAAAACATAGTCATCACGCCGTTGTAGCATGATGAATGTCCACAATTTCCATTGTTTTGCTACGTCACACTGACAACTTCATCATAAAATATGTAATTACTTTTGTAAAAGAGAGCTTATCTGAGATTGATCGGAATACGTTAATTACATTGCACGTTTGTCAGGATGTCACTTCACGGCTCTCCTCCGAGTTCGCCTGCTACCGAAAAAGCTGTCCCCCGCGCTTTGAAAGAATTTCTTCTCTTTCTTCCCATTGACCAATAGGAGCTTGTGCTATAATCATCTCATCTTCGACGAGACATTAAAACCTGACCTTGAGAAATGCAAAGCTGCTGGATTCGAGTCCTGGTCCGACACACAGTTTTAATCTGGGAACCACTTTCAGATCAGCGTTTATTCCGTAGCAGAATGAAAATTCGTTGATAAACCCAGACTTACTTACTTTTTAACTGCTACTCCATCCCACTAAGGATAGAGAATAAAGTTGCAAGTGGTATGTTTGAGAAAGTGGTGCAACAAAACGTTTACAATGCACTCATTCTTCTATGTGACAGTTGTTACGTGCAATAACTTCCTGACTTATTACCACAATGGTATAACAGGCGTAATACTAGTTGTAGAGGTTGCATTTTTTTTTTTTTTTTTGCGGTGTCAGTCTTTTGGCTGTTTTGATGCAATTTTATATCATTTACCAAACTTTTTGTCTATACGCTCTCTACACATCCACTAAGCCCAACATTTTAAACAAGTTTTGTAGATTTTTGTCTTTATGTACCCAAAATATGTAAAATACTGTAAAATGTAAACATTCACGGCAGAAAATGTCAAACCTATTAAAATATTCTGGGCTGTAATGTCACGTTCAGATGAACTT
Organism: Schistocerca cancellata; assembly: GCF_023864275.1. Classification (NCBI taxonomy): domain Eukaryota; kingdom Metazoa; phylum Arthropoda; class Insecta; order Orthoptera; family Acrididae; genus Schistocerca; species Schistocerca cancellata. Next base: position 279,059,069 of record NC_064634.1, on the reverse strand, counting down.
GTTGTTGAAGCCCCTCGTTTAATCCCCATCTGCTGAGGACATCTTCTTGAAAAACTCTTGACCGATTTAATTAGATTTTTTAAACGACACTTTACTAAATATTTGGACAGACATAGGCAGTAATTTTAGTGTAAAGTGCAAATATATACAATATATATTATAGGGAAATATTGTTAACAAAAATCTCTAAATGTTCTTATGCTATTTACTTCGCGATGTTCTAATACTCATTCAGACGGCCTAGGCTATACATAAAAAAAAACCATGTACGAGCTTATTGTTGAAACCGACTATATAGAAAAAAATGTTTTGCTGTGCTGTGAAAATGTGCTGCGTCGTTTTCTTCCTCTGTCAGTGTTACCGACGATAACAGGGCATTTAAAACATCAGACAAATTATGTTTCCCTTCTACTTACGTATTTTTAAACAAAAATTCTATGCAATACCAATGTGCTGTTTTGTTTTCTTCAATGTGCTGTTTTGTTACACGGAACAGGAAAGTTGTATCGGCTTTTGAGCAGAATATTACTGGGGAATCTGAATTTTCTGAAATTTTGTGATCCTTTGCAATTAAAACAATGCGAAATTCTGTCAATATATGAGTGCAGAGTCTCGCGGTGGTAACATTCATGATGATGATGATATTTGGTTTGTGGGGTGCTCAACTGCGTGGGTATCAGCGCCCGTACAAAATCCCAATCTTTTCACTGTCCAGTCACGCCACTTTTCGCGAATGATCATGAAATGACGAGAACAACACGAACACTTGCTAGTCCCCGGGCGGAGAAAATCCCCGATCCGATCGGGATTGGAACCCGGGACCTCTTGATCCAGAAGCAGTAACGCTGGCCACTAGTTCACGAGCCGCGGACCGGTAACATTGAATGAAATGTTCTCCCTTGATGCGGCTGGAAACCAGAGAACTTTTTATTCACTGTCATTGAAGCTACTATTCTCAGAGTTCCAGGAACTGGAGAGGTCTCTCTCATACCTCGTATTTGAATGATCCCAACCGATTTATTACATAATTTGGAACAACTTCTATTCCCAGTCAATGTTTCCTTTTCCTATAGGCTACCAATCGACAAGCCTCGAGGTCAGAATGAGGAGGGGAGAGAAGGTAGACAGAAAGGAAGGGGGTGGAAATGTAAGTGGAGAGGAGGATGGAGGAGATGGAGAGAGGGGGAGAGGAGCAGATTTAGAGAGGGGAGGGAGTGGAGACAGTGACAAAGAGAGAGAGAGAGAGAGAGAGAGAGAGAGAGAGTGGGAGGGAGGGAGGAGGTGATAGACAGAGGGAAGTGGAGATTGACATAAAGAGATTAGGACATACAAACATCAAAAAAAGTTTTGCATCACCTCGGTTCGGGGAGTTCCGGAACCTGTACAGAAAACTGGAATAGCGATCAACATAAATATCATTTCCACGCTTGTTATTGCTCATGAAAGCCACACATTGCGTGTTGTACTACCATACAGCGTGACCTTCAGAGGCGTTGGTCCAGATTGCTGTACACACCGGTACTTCTAATAACACTTAGCACGTCCTCTTGCATTGACGCACGCCTGTAGTCGTCGTGCCATATCAAACTCAAGTTCATCCAGATTGTTCCACTCCTCAACGGCGATTCGGCGTAGATCACTCAGAGTGGCTGGTGGGTCACGTCGTCCATAAACAGCACTTTTGAATCCATACCAAGTATGTTCGACAGGGTTCATGGCTGGAGAACATGCTGGCCCCTCTAGTCGAGCGATGTGGTTATCCTGAAAGAAGTCATTCACAAGATGTGCACGATGGGGGAGCGAATTGCCGTCCGCGAAGGCGGATGCTTCGCCAATATGCTGCCGATATGGTTGCACTATCAGTCGGATGATGGCATTCACGTATCGTACAGCCGTTACGGCGCCTTCCATGACCACCAGCGGCGTACGTCGGCCCCACATAATGGCACCCCAAAACAGCAGGGAACCTCCACCTTGCTGCACTCGCTGGACAGTGTATCTAAGGCGTTCAGCCTGACCGGGTTGCCTCCAAACACGTCTCCGACGATTGTTTGGTTGAAGGCATATGCAACACTGATCCGTGAAGAGAACTTGATGTCAATCCTGAGAGATCCATTCGGCATGTTGTTGGGCCCATCGGTAACGCGCTGCATGGTGTCGTAGTCGCAAAGATGGACCTCGCCATGGACGTCGGAAGTGAAGTTGTGCATCAAGCAGTTTATTGCGCACAGTTTGAGTCGTAACACGACGTTCTGTGGCTGCACGTAAATCATTATTCAACATGGTGGCGTTGCTGTCAGGATTCCTCCGAGCCATAATCCGTAGGTAGCGGTCATCCTCTGCAGCCATTGGGCGGCCTGAGCGAGGCATGTCATCGACAGTTCCTGTCTCTCTGTACCTCCTCCATGTCCGAACAACATCGCTTTGGTTCACTCCGAGACGCCTGGACACTTCCCTTGTTGAGAGCCCTTCCTGGCACAAAATAACAATGCGGACGCGATCGAACCGTGGTATTGACCGTCTAGGGTTGGTTGAACTACAGACAACACGAGTCGTGTACCTCCTTCCTGGTGGAATGACTGGAACTGATCGGCTGTCGGACCCCCTCCGTCTAGTAGGCGCTGCTCAAGCATGGTTGTTTACATCTTTGGGCGGGTTTAGTGACATCTCTGAACAGTCAAAGGGACTGTGTCTGTGACACAATATTCACAGTCAACGTCTATCTTCAGTTCTGGAAACTGGTGTGATGCAAAACGTTTTTTGATGTGTGTAAATGCAATACCCATACATATTTAGGAATTATGGACTACTGCCTGGTTCGCTAGTATTTTGTGTGACTTAGTCATGCTTGGATGTCGTAACCAATGTGCACTGAATTGTTCCTTTTCCTAATGAAGGCCACGAATAGACTTTCGCCTGTACTTTTCCACTATTTTGCAGGTTACCTGTCCATTTAATTTTTAGAATTATTGGATTGCACCATATTTAAAATGCTCCTGCTTTCTTTCTCTGCGGTTTTCTGATAGTCCTCTTTTCTCTTCCGATACGAGAATGTAGTAGCCGTTATCCTGAACTCCATCCAGTCAAATGCACTATTACAAGGGAATTAGTTGTTTATAACGATGGACGTCAACAAGGCTCGAACAGTACGGCAGATGCCCAGCGTGGAAGCTGTGAGAGCGACCACCTGCCTGCAGATGCGGCAGCGAGACACCTGGCGGTCTCCGGGTGTGGGCCCGCACGTAGGCCGCGCCTTTAGATGTAGATGGGGCAAGAAACACCGGCAGTGCGCCTCGCATGGCTAATCCGGCATCTTCGCCGCTGGCGGCGGGGTGCCGCTGTCCGCGGCCAGCATGCCGATGCGGGGCCACTGATTCATCCCGGAGTCGCGCCGGCTCGCGTGTAAAGCCGTCACATTATGGCAGGTATACTGCCACGCCCGCGCCGCCGACGCCCGGGCCCGTGTCGCGTCCGAGGCGGCGGGCGTGAGGAGCGTGCCGGACGCGTTCGCACCCGACCGTGGCGCTCTCTCTCTCTCTCTCTCTCTGTCTCTCTCTCTCTCTCTCTCTCCCCCTCCCTCCATCTCCCCCTCCCCCTCTCCCTCCATCTCTCTCTCTCTCTCTCTCTCTCACCCTCTCTCTCACCCTCTCTCTCCCTCCCTCCTATCTCTTCTCCTCTCCCCTCCCTCTCTCCTTCGTGTAGGAGAAGCAATCAGCCTCACATGCTCTACTCCTCAATGGCACCATCGACGCTCACACGAGGGTACCGTAGAAACATTCCCTCGTCGATTTCATTCATATTGGTAAGGTCTGTAGGGTACCACTAAGATTTCAACATATACGTCGTGAAAATTAAGAAAACCGACGAACTGCAGGGACGGATTCCTGTCTGAAAATGGAGGAAAAAAGTTGTTATGAAAATCTGTGGTAAGATCTTATGGGACCAAACTGCTGAGGTCAACGGTCCCTAAGCGTATACACAACTTAAACTAACTTACGCTAAGAACAAAACACAGACACACACAGACACACACACACACACACACACACACACACACACACACACACACACACACACACACACACACACATGCCCTAGGGAGGTTTCGAACCTCCGACGGTGGGAGCCGCGCGAACCATCGCAGGGAGCCCCAGACCGCAGGGCTACCCCGCGCTGCATGTGTTCGGAAATGCACAGCGTGCGTGCTACGACAGCAGATCGTCCCTAAACACAGTACAGAGCTGCATCCCATCACGTCATCACAGATGTTCAATGTGGCCTCCGTGGGATTACATTTTTTTTATTTTCGTCTATGATCACAAAATGTTATATCCTCAGACTATAGATTTCGGTGAGCAATGAACATCTTTAGACCTGTTTTCGAAACATGTGCTAATACAATGTGGCTATAGCAACATCGTCAACGGTTCTAGGTGCTTCAGTCCGGAACGGTTGCAGGTTCGAATCCTGCCTCGGGCATCGATGGGTGTGATGTCCTTAGGTTAGGTAGGTTTAAGTAGTTCTATGTCTCGAGGACTGATGACCTCAGATGTAAAGCCCTATAGTGCTTAGAGCCATTTTTAACATCATCAAAATGATAAACACAAAATCAGCTCAGATTCGTCACACATTAATGAAACATTGTCTATACCAGAGTCATTTTGTTAACATCGCTACTGTTCAAAACAAACTCCGTGGGATTGCAGGTGATAGGTATATCAGCGATTGTCATGCAGGATACACATAATCGTACTTTTGCTTACACCATGTTGGAGGACCACTTCCCCGGACGTTGTGCTAGAGTTTGTCTCAACCCGGTCCTCCGAATCTGTGTAGACTCAGCCCGCCTCTTATCTGCTCGTTCGTCTGCCTGAAAGGGCCCATGATCACACAAACGCCCAAAAGGGATTTGAAATGTTGCGTGATGTGGTTGATGTCTCTGAGGGTACTTGTTTTGGTATAGTCATGCTGTCTCCCGACCGTTTCGGTCTGCTTGGCCGTACGCAAAAACCATTTAGGGTTGTTTCCGACATTAATACCGGACCATTCTACTGCTGAAGAACGCTGCGTCAGTCACAAAGCCTGCAACACACAAGGATCACACAGCACATGGACAGAGCGGGCCAAAGTGGCCGAGCGGTTCTAGTCGCTACAGTCTGGAACCACGTGGCCGCTACGGTCGCAGGTTCGAATCCTGCCTCGGGCTTGAATGTGTGTGATGTCAAATAACAAACCTCGTATTCTTAATATCAGACATCTAAAATGTCTACTTTTAAACCACGATAACTTTTGGTGATACTGCCTTGTAAAGATATCGCAAGTAGGATCGAGTTGGGGCCGATAACGTCGCAGTACAGCGTTTATAGGTCGGGAACATAATAATTTCCACTTTTAAGAAGCTATTCTTTCAGGCTGTGAGTCGCAGGGGGTTCTGCATTCGACGGCCGCACATCTAAATTGTTCCAGTAAACGATCGTGTCACGAATTATGTCAAATATTATGGCAATTAACTTGCAGAATCTTCTATCGCTTCTCTTCGATTTATTTTCTTTGTGTCGAGTTTGTTTTAAAAGGTAGAGTAAAAAAGACGGTAACCTTGATGAAGGCGGAGGCAGTATTACTACCTCTGATCACCAGTCAAAGGAGCAAAACTTGCACTCGTGACATGCAAGTGTTTCAGTTTTCTCGTTTTTGCACCTGTAGTTGCTCCGCCTCCTGGCACAGTGATGGGGGCCTGGGTTGAGGCAGACCTTCCTCCCACGGGCCAATCACTCGCTGGAAGCCATAAACATCGCAGTGGCCGCTAATTGGTTGTAAGCAGCGAGTGCCTTGCCAAAATAAGTCACGCCAGCAGTCCATCACAGCGCCACAACCTGTTCTCAGCGCGCAGCTCACGGATGTGACAGCGTCCCACCGATACACTCAGAATATATCGGAAGACGGTAGACCTCATCGTATCCTTCTGAGGTCGTAAAGGCATGAGACCTACATTCGTAAAGGAGATCAGAAGCAGATTTTAGAAATTATCATCATTATTAAACCTTTCAAAAGCGTGACATACCTTGCACTACGTACACTCTACGGAAAAAAGACAAGGGCGCACCTCGAAGCGTTATCCGAGTGGAACGCTACCGGTGGATGGATGTACAGGTACAGACAAACAAATGATTACAAATTCAGAAAAATGAATGGTTTATTCGAGAAAAAGAGCCTCACAACTTGAGCAAGCCAGTACCGCGTTGATCCTCCTCTGTCCCTTGGGCAAGCAATTATTCGGCTTCGCATTGATTAATAGTGCTCTTGGGTGTCCTCTTAGGCGATATCGTGCCAAATTTTGTTCAACTGACACATTAGATCGTCAAAATCCCGAGCTGGTTGGTGGGCCCTGCCCAAAATGCTCCAAACGTTCTCAAGTGGGGAGAGATACGGCGACCTCGTTGGCCAAGGTAGGGTTTGGCAACTACGAAGACGAGCGGCAGAAACTCTCGCTGTGTGTGAGTGGGCATTGTCTTGCAGAATCGTAAGCCCAGGATGGCTAGCTACGAAGGGCAACAAATCGGGACGTAGAATATCGTCGACATACCGCCACACAGTAAAGGGTGACGCTATGAAAGGACATGGCACCCCAGACCATCACCCCTTGTTGTCAGCACGTATAGCGAGCGACAGTCAAATTGGTACCCCACCACTCTCCAGGGTGTCTCCAGAGACGTCTTCGGCCTGGAATCTAATTGGCAGGGTAAAAGAGTCTCCTGTGATGAGTCCTGCTTCGAACTGATCTCCGATGATCTCCGAAGACATGTCTGGAGACGTCGCCCCCAAGATACAGGCGACTAAATCATTCACTTCAAGAGCACCAGATTTATGGTACTCAAGGGTTACTCGTTTTACGGTAACAGTGTTTACTCGCCGCCTCTTCAAAATTACATTATCGTCAGCGCTATTTTCTTTTTTAGATCGGAATTACATAATTCTATAAGGTGCATTCAAACAGAAAGAGCATGAGGCTATGAAATGAAAACCGCTAAAGGGATCGTAATTCCATAGCCTACGGAAGAAGATATGGTTAGTGTAAGAGTGCTGAGACCACAAACTCGCCACTGGAGGTCTTGGGTGCACACCAACATGAAGACAGAGCATGCACAACAAATGTTCAAATGTGTGTGAAATGTTATGGGACTTAACTGCTAAGGTCATCAGTCCCTAAGCTTACACACTACTTAACCTAAATTATCCTAAGGACAAACACACACACCCATGCTCGAGGGAGGACTCGAACCTCCGCCTGGACCAGCCTCTCAGTTCATGACTGCAGCGCCTGAGACCGCTCGGCTAATCAAGCGCGGCAGGGCGTGCACACGTCGACCCGAATACTGTGCTCAGTAATGCTGAAAACAGAGAAAAGAAGGCTTCAAAAGAAGAGAAAAGGAGTGTCGTGCGTTTTCTTACAGCGGAAGGTACGCGGGGGTTGAAAATTCATCCAAAATGGCGCAAACGTACGGAGAGCACTGCACGTCCGCTGGAGTTCCGACGCTCAATTCGACCTCTGGGGCAATGGCTGTCAGCGGAACTCTCCGGTCGTTAATAATGAGGACATCCACCTGCTGGACAATGGTATCCATAATGCGGTATGGCATTTCACATTGTGCGTCATCGCCCAACGACATCCGTCCTTCCTTGAATCGCTTTTGCCGCGCCTTGTCCCTTGCAACGGACACGCAGTACTCTCGGTTCACTCGCGCCATACTTCGATGAATTTCCGTACCCTCCACTGCTTCCGCTAAACGCGTGACACCCTGTGCTCTTCTCCAGAAGCCTCCATTTCACCATTTTCAGCACGCCTTAGTCCAAGTGACGATCGACGAGTGCATGCGCTTGCATGGTTGACACGTGGATGTGCGCCCGTGTCCCTCTAGCGGCAGGTTTGTGGTGTCAGCGCTCTTATACAGATACCTCTATATTCCACAGGCAATGACATTACGCCAACGGCCTTGCCTCGCTGGTGACACCGGTTCCTGTCAGATCGCCGAAGTTAAGCACCATCGAGCTTGGCTTGTACTTGGATGGGTAACCGTTCGTGTCTGCATAGCGCTGTTGACAAGCGGGGTGCATTCAGCTCTTGTGAGACCAATTGAGGAACTGCATGACTGAACACTAGCCATTCAGGTCACGAAAACTAACATCAGTCGGGAGAGTGGTGTGCCGACCACATGCCTCTCCATATTCATATCCAATGATGCCTGTCGGCTGAGAATGACACGGCGGTCGGTCGGTACATTTGAGCCTTGCGAGGTCTTTTCGGACGGAGAAGAGAGTATGGTATTACGATTTCTTCATCGGTTTTCATTTTTCCGGCAAGTTTATTTTAGAACGCATCTTGTACAAAGAGACGTACAGCAGCTAAGAAATACAACTACTTTCATCTATAGTTTTACATTGACTTATGTGTTGTGATTCTAACTTTACAACTGTTATCCCTGCTACTTAGCTCCTTTTTATAGAGCGAGTTTCTGCTCCTGCCAAGAGGCAGGTGTGTCTGTGCCACTGTTTTGGAAAGTCTGTAGTAAACATTAATATCATTACTTGCAATGTTTTTTTAGTAATCCCAACGTAGTGTGTTAGTAACCACAAAACGAAAACTACTTCGGAGCAGCGCAACTATAAAACGAAAGAAACTGAACACATTATACCGCACCCCAGCAAGAGCCGTGACGCAACTCCGAAACGCTATATTTGAGAAAAATCGACTTAAGGAGTTCTACGAAACTTATATTGAAATAGTATAAGCATCTTTTAAATTTCAAATATGTAAATTTGGCAGTAAATTCCATCGTATTCTATATAACAGTAATATGGACAAACAGATATCTGTTCGCGACTAATGTGATGTGTTATCAGGTAGTTGTTGATTAGTTCTTTGATTTATCATTTTTCTTGATATTCTAGAAACTTTTTTGCTTTCTTTATGACCCCTCATGTAATACTTTCGCACCCTAAATAACACACACACACACACACACACACACACACACACACACATATATATATATATATATATATATATATATATATATATATACTTTGTAATATAATACGGCATCCGAACCTCAATCAGGCAAAATTAATATTTAATTTCAAATATAAAATGAAAAACAAGTTAAAATTCTTGTATTAGAAAAATTGTAATTTATGAAATTAATACAATTTAATAATTAGGTACCATTTACGGAACACAGTTTACGAAAACATAGAATCACAAATCTGGACACAATGCAGGAATACTTTTCACCGAAATATGGGGTTCTGTATGAACTTTCCTTATAACAGGAATTTCCTTTCTTTTCTTGTACTCCGCAACGCATGAAATTTCATAATATTTTCAACAGCTGTAATCGTCCAAACAGTGCCTGTTCTTTCAGACGTGAAGCATCTCTGAAGGACATCGTCTTGTAAGATATAGACGCTGTACAGACACCGATATTGCAATAATCAATTATGTTAAAATTACATTCAGCTTACATTACATATAAAACTTGTCACAACGCAGAATGAGCCATTCTACTTGAATGGCCCACACACACCTGCCAATAGAACGCTGAAGTGGCACTGTCATTGCCGTGGCGAATCATGAAGTAGAATGCAGAAAAACTGACACAGCTGCGCTGAAGTGGACAATTTCCGAGATGGAGATGTGAGGTTCCTCGAGCACGTTTTGGCACTTCATAGGTATTTCTCAGCGACACAAACAAAATATTGCCGCTTTTTCACTTGTGTTTTTTTTTCTTACTAGCGTGCCATATGTGGGATGCAATGTTGTGCTTTATACGTCCTTGTTGATTAAGGGTCTGAAGATGCTAAACATTTAAGGTCATCAATCTTTTATTCAACCCCGAGAACGGAATCTGTGTACCCATCTGTCTGTTTCTAGAGTTGGTTGTATGTGCGAGTGAGAGAACGTTTTCTAAATGTTTGCGCTGGTGCGCGACGTGGGTACCAGCTTGGTATTTATCTAGTGGGATGTGGGAAACCTACAAACCACATCCAGGCCAACCACATCGCAAGCTTTCGTCGTTAATTCGCGAGGCGGATTCTATTCGGGTCAAGCTCGCCTCGGCGAGTTCAAAAAATGGTTCAAATGGCTCTGAGCACTATGGGACATAACTTCTAAGGTCATCAGTCCTCTAGAACTTAGAACTACTTAAACCTAACTAACCTAAGGACATCGCACACATCCATGCCAGAGGCAGGATTCGAACCTGCGACCGTAGCGGTCGCGCGGTTCCGGTCTGCAGCGCCTAGAACCGCTCGGCCACCCTGGCCTCGGCGAGTCTTAGAAGTAGTGTGTTAAGACGCGTGGCTACCCAAAGTTATTGTTTTATACGGTATTTACATTATTTTTGTGGAGAGGGAGGCTACCACCTACTTTACCCTACTCTGACATTCCGCTGGCCACCTGAATGTGATCAGCGAGGTCCCCAGCACTTATTCCACTTCCTTCACCCTCTGTCACATTTATAAGAATCTGTTCGTCGCCGGCCGGTGTGACCGAACGGTTCTGTGCGCTTCGGTCTGGAACCGCGCGACCGCCACGGTCTCAGGTTCGAATCCTGCCTCGGGCATGGATGTGTGTGATGTCCTTAGGTTAGTTAGGTTTAAGTAGCTCTGAGTCTAGGGGACTGATGACCTCAGATGTTAAGTCCCAAAGTGCTCACTTGTCAGTGCCGAAATGTCCGTCAGGCAGGCCCAACAGTCTCTGGTGACATGGCTTGCGGCAGACAGCTTTTATTTTAGTCGTTCTGTACGACATTATAATTGAGGCCACTGCTTCATCGCCTTGTGATTAGGTGGCATCGGCTTCAGTATCACTTACTTCTGAATTTCTGATATAGCTATTCTTTGTGAGCACCAGCCAATGTCTTGCCGACACAATTCGTAACTATGATGATTTGTTCTGCACGGCCGACGATTCTTGTATCAACTGCAGGTGTTTGCGACTGAATTTCGCACGGAGGGTGCGATAGTGCAAGTGTGAGGTGGCGGGCAGGCACGACTCTGTGAGAAAGGCAGCGCGGTCGGCGCCTGTGGTCTGCTGGGCCGAGCTGCCTCTGAACAAATATTTCTCGGAGCGGCGGCCAGGCCACCGCCGAGGAAGGTCCGCCGTATTTGTCGTGGGCGGCGCGGCGATGTTTATGTACAACAGCGCCCGATCGGGTTTCTCCGCGGCCCACCCGACCTGCTACAGGGCTGGCGGGCGCTCACCAGCCCGTGTCTCCGTGTGTAAGCCTACTGTTCTTCCGGCACGTATTGTCCATCATCTGCATCTCGTTGTAAAGAAACTGGAACTGACTCAACGAGGGTGCTCGAAACCATTCCTGAAATATAAGACAATACGCAATCAGCAAACGTTCCTTTATTAATGTGTTACTAAACAGCAGCCAAATGTGACTGTCTATCCCCACAACATTCATCGACCAGTTTGATCGAAAGAAAAAAGTGTGGGGAGCGGTAGATGGCGTACGGGTCATGACGTTTCCCTCCTCTCCACCCCCCTTACGAAAAAAGAACACATTACTAACAGAGTTTATACTTGTGCAATTGCACTATCTGGTCAAAAGTATGTGAACACTCCTATAGAAAGCTCAATGGGCCCTGAATGTTACTAGACGCGGACTCGCCCGTACAAAAGGAGACAGTGTAGCGTAGTGGTTAGTGCGTTTACCCAGGAGACCCGGGTTCGAATCCCGGCCTTGGTACAAATTTTCATTCGTCGCTTCAGTCTGCGTATGTACATCACAGATGTTTTAGACATGGAAAGATCTCTGCAACCGTTTAGTTTCATTCGATTAGAGACAGGGATTAGTGTGCTGTCAGTTAAAAAGCAGCACAGCAGAGCTCAGTGACTTCGAACATGGACTAATCATTGAATGTCACCTAACCAACAAATCAATCAAGGACGTTTCAACCCTTCGAAAGCTGCCAAAGCGAACTCTCGGTGACGTAATTGTGAAGTGGAAACGAGAAAAAGACAACAACAGCAAAACTAAGACCAGGTTCAAATGGTTCAAATGGCTCTGAGCACAATGGGACTTAACTGCTGTGGTCATCAGTCCCCTAGAACTTAGAACTACCTAAACCTAACCTAAGGACATCACACACATCCATTCCCGAGGCAGGATTCGAACCTGCGACCGTAGCGGTCGCGTGGTTCCAGACTGTAGCGCTAGAACCGCTCGGTCACTTCGGCCGGCTTAAGACCAGGCAGATCTCAGGTACTGACGCACAACATTGTGAAATTCGTACTTTACAGGTACAGTTTGTATAAGCAGGACAATGCACCCTATAATTAAGCAGCATCTGTGAGGCAATGTGTGGACAACTCCTAAAATAAAGGAACCAGCCTATAGTCTACATTTTAACCCAGTGGAACACCCTTGTTATTAGTTACAATGTAGACTTCCCTCCAAACCCCGAAGTCCAACGTACTATCTTCTCTTCGGCTCTTGAGGAAGAATGGCGCTGTCATTCCTCCACAGTCTTTCAGGCACCTCATTGAAAGTGTTCTCATCAGATTCCAAACCGTCGTAAAGGCGAAGAGTGAGCACACTCCATATTAATGTCCACCGCATATTTTTGATCAGACAGTGTCCTGGTACTGAAATTTCGGGAATAACGTAGGGTGAAAACAACGTCTTGAAAATGGCTTCGTATGTTTGACATAGGATACGTCGCAGTTGCTTCCCTTACGGCCTGCCCACTTGTACGGTCTTGCAGCATACCTGTAGAAACCTTTCCAGTCAGTTAAGCAGATAACTCTGCCGTTAACCAGGCTGAACATACATGCTGCCAACGATAAATCCTACACTGTTCCTGACTCCACAGATAGATCCGGCTAATCACGGGAAGTTGAGTAAGTCAAATCAGAAGGGGAAAGACCCATCCTCTCAGAAAATGCTGTCATGAAGACTGAATAATCCGAATGTGGGCGCAGTTACACGCCTGATTAGCCATAGCTTGCAGACCTGCGTTCACAACCGTAGTGACAATAAAAATACTTGCAATAGGGAGCACATTTCCACGTAAATTACGACATTGTCAAAGCTGTGAGCGTTTACTGGTTTACTGGTTTCTTCGGCCGCGTCCTCTTCGGTGAACCATCCCTGCATAATCTCTGAACGATTCAGAAGGAACTACAGAAAACCCTAAATCCGTAGAACCACGTGGGACTGGAAGTCTTCTCCTTCCAATAGGAGTCTAATGCCTTGACCTCTACACACTCTCGCTCTATCGCAGTATTTTAATCACAAGACTCATAGCTGGACATCCAGATTCAGAAATTTTGCCGATTTCTTCATCAGTCTTACACGTTTCTAAGGAATGAAATAAAATTTATGTGCAAACTGATGCAAAAAATCCTGTACCTGCTGTCTACCTCCAGTAGATTTCCTGTTCCAGTAAAATTACTTACAGCGGTCACTGACGACATTCGACTAGAGCGTTAAGCTCCTAAGAGATTTATGTACCACCTCTAAAGAAACTCTGAACGGTGTGCATAAAGTAAAACACTGTAGACGCTCTTCTTAAAGGTCTAGAAATATATTATCGGGAGTCTTATTCACGTCAGCCCACGACAAGTGTGGACCTCAAAAGTAATCTCCAATTTTCCTTCATCTCTCGCAGAAAAGGAAGAAAAAAGTCGCACTGATCTCAATCTCTTCGCCGCAGAATATACATGAGTAGATGTAATCAGGCGTAGAAGCTGGTTTTGACATAATTTTGGGGCCTCGTAGTGCAGACATTGCTTGTCTTAGATTCTCTTCACTCTTCTGGAAGGCATACGAATAACTCCGGTGGCATCTGCGAATAAAACGACTTTCGCTTCATTTCTCGCGCAGTATCCAGCCATTACTAAGTCCCTGTTGCCCATGAGATTACCAACAGGAATATCGAATAAGATACACCACGAGAGATGTGAAATCCCGTATGCCGTGTCACGCCCGACGATGGATGTGACGACGTCAAACCGTAGTATAAGCTTACAATGTTGTTGGATCACACAACGTGCAGTTCCGCTTCAGATAAAATGCTTGAAAAGCTTTATTTACGTTGCACGTCGGGGGAAGACCCGTGGTATTACTCAAGCGTGTGTGGAAGAGCCGGAAGGTGGACACTCAGTAAGACGTGATGAGCTTCGGCAACAGACTGGTGGAGGTTCAAGTGAGCGCCGCGGACAGCCCTACGCAACATCCGAAGTACTGTGGTTCTACTGCAGTTCTCTGTTATGGACCATTCCACTTAACCTCCGCAGAGATTCGTCAATTGGACTTTTTTACTGCCATGTAAATGAGGAAACTGGCATTAGCATATGGTTTACATGCTTCTCGTGCACAATGGTAGGAGAGACTAAGCAGTTCTTTCCATGAGCTTTGAGAACCGCAAAAGCTGCTACAGGATACTAATGAGAGAAAGTAGTTACATAAGGAGAGGGAGGCAGAAAGCATATTGTTTCAGCATTTGGAGTGAGGAATAAGGCTTTGGAGGAGTAGAAATCCATATTACATTGATTTACATAAGGCTATTCTTAATAGTCCTGACATGTATTCCCCATGTCCGATCGGTTAGTCGTTTTAGTCTGTTTTGGCTATTTTCTATGATTAATATGTGACGGTTGCAGATTAGTTTGTAAATGAGTGTTGGTTCTCGATATTTTAGTGTTTTAGTTAAATGGATTGTCAGGTGAAAATCTCTAAGGCTGACTGCTCATGCGGGATTTTCTGTAATTATTGACTGAGTTTTCGTAGTACTAATGGAAAGGAACAACTGATTATAGTAGCAGGTAAAGTTGTCGAGATAGGTTTGGAGGGAGTCGTTGGGATGAGTAGAGGATAAGATGGGCTCCAAAGAAGGTAGTGTCATAAGGGTATTAGTGTGCTGTTGTTGCTCAAGGGACGACTGAATAATTTGAGAACAGCTGTTCTGCAACTCATTCTGATGTGCTGTGAGCCTCCAAATTCCGAGCAGTTCGTACTAGGCGTCTGTGTGGATAATATTTCGTCGTCTAGTTTACGACGAAAGTACAGTGTTGTGCTGACAGTTTCCAGAAACTGTACTGGGTTCATCATAAGAATAAAACTGATGGAAAGGTTATACCATGTATTCTTCCACGTTTGCTGGAATCTAATTGGATTCCTTTCACGTGGAACGGAAGGCAAGCTGTCTCCAGTCCAGTACCATGTAAAGATATGTTTTAAGCTGTGCGTTACGCGCACATCGCCAGATGTATGGGACAATACACTGGCTAACCTACACTGGTGTGAGCGGCTGCAGTTACGACTTAAAAAGAAACGAGCAGAGAAACATTATAGCTTAGAATGTTATTTAATTTTTAAACAGAATGGATTAATATTCGGCAGAACTCCATCAATACCGCACGCTTCTTAGGGGACCAGGCGGAAAGCATAACATTCTCTCGTTCGTAGATAACATACTATTGTAATTAAAAACAAGACTGAAGCCACTGAAGGTATTAGTTACAGTCAGTTGTATGGTAATGTCACAATTACTTCCACGTTAACTTCCGATATTTCAGTACTGGAACTATCATCTGCTACGTTGATAACGAGCCGATCAGTAACAGAATCGAAAAAGCCATCCAGGCCCCCCATTTTCTCCTCTTCTATTATGACGGCTCAGTTCGGTTGTGTTCACATTGCAGTGGTACGCTGGGAACTATGAAAGTGCGGCATTTGTTTGGTGTACTCAGTGCTGTGAACATCATTGTTGTCATGTTTTCGCGACACTTAACTACTCTGGCTCGCGGGAAACCACATTTGGGGTATAAAACAAAGGATACAGTCCAAATAAAGAGTTCCTTATTTTTAATTTTTGTCGTAGATATGTAATTTGCCATGTTTTCTTAATGTAAACAATCTTTATTCACAATCTTTTATAAAATATCTATAGTTAAGAATTTAAATTTGCAATGAGAACTGGAATTTTGAATGTAGTGTGTAATTAGAAACAAGACGTGCATTTTTCACTAAAATGGGGATTAGATAGATTTTAATTGGAATATATTTGATTAATTTTACATTTAAAAGGTGTAGGTATTCCAAATTAAGCGAAAAAAAGGTGAAAGCGAGATTTGAACCCTCGATTCATGGGTTGTGCAGAATTATTATTGTACATCGCTACCGATTCAGCAACGCATGTTTCACTACGGAACAGATACCAGCGTCAGCCGTTTTTACACTTCGTGCTAACAGCTCGACAATCAGAGCTCAACGGTACAGAGACTGCGACTGTACACGTGTTTTGAAATAGAAACTACACAGCTTAAATATGATTAAGAAAAAAGGTGGTTGCTTTTAATACACTAGAATACCTTAAAGTTCCATAGCAATATAAAGTCCAATACATACACAATACTTTAAATGCGAACATTTTAGGTTAGCCTTTACTGTGACTGTTATTGACATTAAATGAAACAATTAGTTTACTGTTAGCAGTCACTGTTTATTTATCTCGACGACGCGTTTCAAAGGTTTAAACCTCCATCATCGGGTGTATTTACATTTGTTGGTATGACGTGTGTTTTTGTGTGTGTGTGTGTGTGTGTGTGTGTGTGTGTGTGTGTGTTGTGTTACTATTTTTGGGGGGAACTTAAGACAGTATACATGTGACGTGTTAAGAGCTACGACAGTGAAATGAATCTCTGACCACTGGAGACAGTCTCTAGGTTCCAACGAAAAACAGTAACACAACACACACACGTCATACTGACAAATGTACCGAGTGATCAAAAAATGAGTATAAATTTGAAAACTGAATAAATCACGGTATAATGTAGATAGAGAGGTACAAATTGACATACATTCTTGGAATGATCAGAATAGCAATAATTAACATAACAAAGTAAGACAAAGCAAAGATGATTATCTTTACAGGAAATGCTCAATATGTCCACCGTCATTCCTCAACAATAGCTGTAATCGAGGAATAATGTTGTGAACAGCACTGTAAAGCATGTCCGGAGTTATGGTGAGGCATTGGCGTCGGATGTTGTCTTTCAGCATCCCTAGAGATGTCGGTCGATCACGATACACTTGCGACTTCAGGTAACCCCAAAGCCAGTAATCTGGGAGGCCAAGCATGACGAAAGTGGCGGCTGAGCACACGATCATCACCAAACGACGCGAGCAAGAGATCTTTCACGCGTCTAGCAATACATTGTTTTTTTGGTTCTAATAAAACCCCATGTCATTCCAAGCATGTGTGTCAATTTTTACCTCTCTATGTACATTATTCCGTGGTTTATTAAGTTTTCAAATTTATACTGACTTTTTGATCGCCCGGCACATCCATCTGATGATGGAGGCTTAAACCTTTGAAACGCCTCTTGGAGATAAATAAACAGTGACTGGCAACGGCGAACTTGTTGTTCCATTTAATAACATACGTAGGATCTACTTCTAAGAGCGCAACAGTGCCAGTGGATGTGTGCTATTGCTGCTGACCAGTCATCTCGTTTGTGTTTGTTTGCATCAGTTTTATTCTTATGGTGAACGAGGTACACTCTATATTTACGTGTCATAGCCCCCCCCCCCCTTCCTGCAACGTTAACGTGTTGTAGGCGAAGCTCGTGGATCGGGTGACGTGCGGCGAGGGCGCGTCGCGGGCGGCGAGTTCGCCGGCTCTGCTCGCGGGAACCTTTGATCGCACGCGGCGCCGGCGCCGGCGTCTGCGTCGGCTGTAACGCGCCTGCTTTGCACACGGCGGGCCGAAATGCGGCGCCGTTCAGCCGGTCGATAAACTTTTCATCAGAAAATGCGGAGCGGGGTTCGGAGGCGGCGCGGAGACGCGCTGCGCCAAGTCGCGGGCCGGCCGACGCCTTCGCGTGTTCTCCACCTCACCTTTGCACTCCGCTCCAGCCTCCACGTTAACGCGATTATCTTCTTTTTTATCCTAACTAAACATCCGTAGCATACTGTTCCGCATAGAAACACCAGCACCCTAAAATCGGCAAGAGTCTTTATCTGACATGGGTTCAAATGGTTCAAATGGCTCTGAGCACTATGTGACTTAACTAGAACTTAGAACTAATTAAACCTAAGGACATCACACACATCCATGCGCGAGGCCAGGATTCGAACCTGCGACATAGCGGTCGCGCGGTTCCAGACTAAAGCGCCTAGAACCGCTCGGTCACCTCGGCCGGCTATCTGACATGGGAATCGTCAGATTCTTGTCTAACATCTCGTTCGCTAGCAGGGAGATGGCCCCATGGGTGTGGCTTTATGAAACCCTCTATACGGTCGCGCAGCTGGTTCCAGGCTCCACACTCTGCAGCCATTGACGCTGGTGGGCCCTCTTTTGTGAGTAATCCGACAAAAAGCAATTTCATAATTTAGCGTGGTATTCTAGAGCTTTAAAAAAGTGGCAGCACGTAGATAGGCGGTGTATCACAATGAATAAGTCACATTTACTACGCGTAGAGGTTTGTGGGTTCGAATCTCCTCAGGTGCCTTCAATTTTTTTATTTTTTAATCCTCATTGAATTTATGAATGAAACGCACACGACACTGGTGTAATATTATACAATATTTATTATTCTTTACATGAACATGTCGGCTTCTACGCCATCAGGTACAAAGAGCAGTGAAATTTTGTAGGATCAAAGATTTTAAACTACGGCATCTACAGAGCATCTCTATTTCCAGACATGAAAAATGTTAACGTTAGAATTAGGAATAAAACAAGATGGATAATTTCAGTGCAACTGCGATGTAATATTATTTGACTAAGATAAAAAATGTGACACACTAAATAATAAACTGTAGACAAATTACAGTAGTTGCACATAGAAGCACATAATTGAACATTAAACTTACGTGACATTTACATGACGGTACAACAGCCGAAAACTGGTTCGTGTAACAAATAATAAACGTTGGAGGATATTACACCAGTTTTGTGTGTATTTCATTCATAATGTACAAAATATTCTACCAAAAACCGACGGAAGGGTCAATCAGTGACTGATCGAAATGATTTTCATCATTTTTATTCAATTAATTGATTTAAATGAAATCTTTTTATTTGTAATCCTTTGTCACACATAAAAACTATCGTACTAACTACCGAACTATCGATGAGAAACAAAAGATGAAAAAATTTAAGCAACATTTACATTTTTTCCGATGCTAATCATCATACAAGTATTTAAAAAAACAATTTGTTATTGGACTTTGGACAAAATAACGCAGCTGAATATTTCAAAGGAGGAAAGGGTTATAAGTAAAACGAAATTCAAGCAAAATGAGGAATAGAAATAATGAATGCAATAACACGCACGAAAATATTAGATGATGAAACTAAGATATTAAATCGAAGTTAATACATAATAGTAATAATTATAAAATCACATGAACAAAATTCCAAACGAGTGAAGAGTCAAAGAAAGAAACATAAGAGCAGATGAGAAAGGTGATATAATAATTACGATTATGTGAATAAGGATCAGAAGTAAAAATTGTTTAAATCAATTATTTGAATAAAAATAAATGAAAATCATTTCAGTAAAGACGCAAAAATAAACAATTTCAAATCATCTGAGAAGATTCGTTCCCATAACCTTCTCCACGTGAAGAAGACACCTTAACCATTACATTCCACCCCTAGCCTGAGTAATGCCACTATTTTTAAACCTTTAGAAAATCACGCAAAATTACGATTTCTTTGTCGTTGATTACTCGCAAACAAGAGCCCACCAGGGTGGGGTGAATGGCTGCAGTATGTGCAACCTGGGACCCTAACCTACAAAACCGTACACATGGTTTTAAAAAGTCAATCTCACCCCTGGGGCCCTTTCTTTCTAAGCATAAAGAGGTGCTGAAATCTCCAAGTATAACGACGCGATGTTTGATTTTCTAATAAATATTCACCTAAGTCACAAATATATGCTTGTAGTGTTTGCTGAATGTAGATCATTGGCGTCTTACCTAATTATTTTCACAGTCAGGGAAGAAAGTTAGCTGTTAAAAACCTCTTTAACTAGCGACTTGTGCATAAGTTGCACATACATGGGAACACCACATGTAACGAATTGTTTCCTCTGATATTGCTCGTGGGCTACCGTCTAGGTATATTTCGGGGATATAGTTCACCTATTGAGAACTAGGTTGGCATCATACAGTGCTTTTATTCTTGACTATACAGCAGACTATGATCAAATTTGGTTGCGACTGTTAGGTGAAACAAATTAAATTCAGGCTTTACTTGAGGTAATGACAGCGAAACTCGTGTGTTTCATGAAGTTCTGGTAGTACACGCTGTAGTTCTGCTATCTTTAGGCGAGTGAATGTTTGGCGTTTTCAGAGATAACTGTTGCATCTAAAAGGTTATTTCATAATATGTTATTTAATAATATTATCTGAGATCATTTTGTTTGTTACTACTGTTTCGAGATCATTCGTCTTGTCTGTCGATACTAGTTGGCTTAAGATACACAATGTTTTTCGAACTAATTGTCTGATCCCTAAATCTTTAGAGGGAGAACGCAAGATCGCGTTCGCTACACATGTAATACCGTTCTAAGCACTTCAAGTTTTCGTGGCTCCCTAAGAGGACTCAGATGCTTCTCACATTTCATTAAATATGCTGACAGACGTGACTACTTCTGTACTTCTCGGTACGCTCCAGCTATTACATTCATCGGTCGAATATTGGTCTCGTTAAGTTAGATTAGTTGCTAGTATTTTAGTTCTAATTGTTCCGTTCTTCGTGTAGTGGCAATGTGTCGACGATATCAAGATATACAGGTTGGTCTGAAGCAGTGTGAAAAACTTGTAAGGGTGTTACGGGGTTGGTTGTGCTGAGAATTAATTGTTAAGAAAGACATTTGATACGTTGTACCGTTTCCGAGTTAATAAGCACTGAAGTTAGCCAATAATGCCGTTTGTCGTGCACTATCATTAGCACTATGAGAAGGTACAACTGTATCTGGCGGGCCGCTTGAATTTGCGCGCGCAACTGCCTGTTTGGCTAACTTCAACGCTAATTAACGCTGAGACGGCATAACGTATCGAATTTTTTTCTTAGCAATTATTTCGCATTACAATCTACACCCCGACAAGCTTTATGGACTGTTTCTTACCACTCTGTGTGCCAACATAAATTCACGTTTATCTACTGAAGCTTATATGGAAGAAATGTGAACCACTTAACATTTTCAGCTTTTTCTTTTTTTTTAATCTTTGATCGTCTTCCAAAATTACAAATTCTCCATAGAAAAAAGTCATCTTCAGACATTAGTTTTACTGTTAGAGCTGTTAATGATACATGTTACAGGTAGAGCACATGTGTCAGTGGAAAGGTTCTCACCGATGAGCGTCAGTCTGTACCGACATGCTTAGCCGAGTCAAAGACGAGGACAGAGTCGTGTTGATAGCGCGCTGCTCGGTGTGGGTCGTGGGGTACCAGTTGTGCTCGGGCTCGACGTAGCTCGCGTCAGCAGAAGGCCTGTCGCGCTTCGCACCGCAGAGCAATTTGTTCAAATAATCGAATCCATTAGGGTCAGCGAGTGACTGCGCAAGAACAAGGCCCGCAGGCAGCGGGGGTCCGCGGCGAATCCTGAGTCAGAGGAGACCGCAGCGCGGGCGGTCCTGCGCGGTCGACCAGTGGGACCGGGCCACATCCATTCCTCTTGCACAGCAGTCGCTCTAAGTCTGCAAGTTTTCGTTTGTTTTGACCAACGGAAACGTTGGCGGGGCAGATTTTCATGGCTTGTAGATACTGTGAAACAGAATAGAATTCTACCTGCTTCATCTCGGCACCGTAACTTTCCGGAAAGAATTCTCTCTCCGGAAAGTCCGCAGCTCGTGGTCCAGTGCGTAGCGTTATTGGCTCTGGATCGTGGGGTCCCCGGTTCGATTCCCGATCAGGTCGGGGATTTTCTCCACCCGGCGACTGGGTGTCAGTGTTGTCCTCATCTTCTCATTGTCATTCCGGTAGTGGCGAGACTGGAAATGGGAAGACTGGAACTTGAACGGGAGCTGATGGCCACGTTGTTGAGTCTCCCACGAGCCAACATCACATCATCTCTCCGGAAGATCTTAATGCATTAACGTGTTTTGGGAGTTATGATAATAAACAAAAGCAATGTAGTAGGTTTAAACATGTTCGAGGAAAATCAGGGTCGTTTTTGATTAAATATCTAGTTGGATCAAACACTTACCACAAGGTTACTTTAGTACACAACACATTTTTAAACTGTGGGAGTCTGTGAGTATGTACGCGTATAGCCAGTAATACCCCGATCCGGATCGCATGCTTTGTTGTCATCTGGAGTCGGTCAGTGTCATTCCAGCTGACGCGTTTAGTCCGATTTCACATATTTTATTGACTGTTTTGTAGCCGTATTACGTAATACACATGACCATGACTCTTAACTGAGTCGAAATCGGTTGTGTGAATATAACTGTAACGTAACTCGCAACACCGTTGCAGAACTCAGCGCTTCGAGGAGTGGCAGTTCACTCACTTCCTCATGACTAGGACAACATGAAACTCGTTAAAATATTCGACGAAACCATGATCCATGCTTCTAAGACAGTGGATTTTTGCCTCTGCTACCACGTAAACCTCTGCCTTCAAATTGAACACATTTACTATTCTTTTTTCTAAATTCTGGAGCACTTACTGAAAGACAAGTGTCATAATACTATACTCGTTTTTGAAAGAGTTATCTAATACAGTTGAAGAACAACATAGTTCTATTAAAAAACTGCAGCTGTGTCGTTAGACACGCCCAACAATATAACTTGGTATTTTGCGTGCACTCTGTATTCAGAATTTTGTTTCGATATTGATGCTTATCAGACCAGTAGTGGTGTTCGTGTTACGTGACTTTTCCCGTGGCCAGTGTCGTTTGGTAGTTGTCTACGGTACAATGTTAGACAGGACATATCGTTGAAATACACTGTATTTTTTCTCCTTTATTATTAGCAAATGGTTCAAATGGCTCTGAGCACTATGGGACTCAACTTCTATGGTCATCAGTCCCCTAGAACTTAGAACTACTTAAACCTAACTAACCTAAGGACATCACACACATCCATGCCCGAGACAGGATTCGAACCTGCGACCGTAGCAGTCCCGCGGGTCCGGACTGCGCGCCTAGAACCACTAGACCACCGCGGCCGGCATATTATTAGCCTACCGCTCATTTTTAATTCGCCGGCAGAATTGATCTAACCATACACACACACACACACACACACAAACACACACACACACACACACACACACTCACTGACACTCACACACACACTCACTCAAATATATAACACAAAGTAAAATTTACATAATAGAAAACAGAAAGTAGTCATCAGTCCCCTAGAACTTAGAACTACTTAAACCTAACTAACCTAAGGACATCACACACATCCATGCCCGAGACAGAATTCGAACCTGCGACCGTAGCAGTCCCGCGGGTCCGGACTGCGCGCCTACAACCACTAGACCACCGCGGCCGGCATATTATTAGCCTACCGCTCATTTTTAATTCGCCGGCAGAATTGATCTAACCATACACACACACACACACACACACACACACACACACACACACACACACACACACACTCACTGACACTCACACACACACTCACTCAAATATATAACACAAAGTAAAATTTACATAATAGAAAACAGAAAGTAGGTCAATTATTTCTGTTATAGGCCTGTCAGAATGTTGATGTGCTGTTCGTTATTCGCCTACGCGACTGTCACTTCTGTTAACTGAGCCTCTATCAATTCCAGAAAGTAAAGTTTTTACAGCCACACATCGTTAACGAGCTTACTGCTGTCACTTCTGCTCAGTTTTCGACGACCTACGAAGTCAGATTCACGTCCATCACCGAGTTTAACCCTCCAATGCATATACTACTGATTGACAAAATTTGTATGAAACATTTTCGTTTGATTTCGCCTGCGAGAAAGCTTCTACTAAAACTCTGATAATTTAAGTGTGTGCCTGCATTGACAACGATATCTCACCAGCATCTTTAAAATCAAAAGTATACATTGGAATCGTGCATAACAGAGGTACTGATTGCCTTTCTCCGTTTCTCTACAACTGCAAAATGTATGTGGCAGTTCGAAGCGTTGCGCTCTCTCACACAAAAAATTTGCGTGTTATCTCTTCAATTCACCCCAGGATAAATGTAGGAGACCTTGAAGGTTGGTACAAAAAAATGGCTCTGAGTACTATGCGACTTAACTTCTGAGGTCATCAGTCGCCTAGAACTTAGAACTAATTAAACCTAACTAACCTAAGGACATCACACACATCCATGCCCGAGGCAGGATTCGAACCTGCGACCGTAGCGGTCACGCGGTTCCAGACTGAAGCGCCTTTAACCGCACGGCCACACCGGCCGGCAAGGTTGGTACAAGAAACTCCATTGGAGTCACTGCTTGGCGCAAATGCCGTGCGCCATTCAGCAATGACTGAATCATTTTCTCCGTGATTTAACATCTGCAACAAGTCTGGGGACATGCAACGGAGTACCGAGGACACAATAACCGTGAAAAGATGTTTTGATAAGAAAAAAGGAGCATTTAGAATGTTTACCATTTCCACGCTCCATACGGCACATGACATAGATGCATAACTGAAAGTAAAGAGAGAGAGGAACAAAGAAAATTCCGTCACAGTGCCAAAGGGAAGAAGTAGCGGTGCGCAGGACGTCGCCCGCCGGGGAGAGTCGCGTGGGTTGTGGCGCCCTCGCAGTCGCGATGTTATCACGCGCGCCCGGCACCCAGCAATTGAATTGTCTGCAAGTCGGCCTAACCACTATCATCAGCTAAACAAACATCCCATCTGTCAAATCCCCACTTGCGGGCCGCTCCTTCCCCCGGCGCCACGGAGCGTCTTCGCTGGCTCCGTCTGCTCCGCGCCTACTCCTCCTTTTCTTCCTGCCCGGGTCCTCCTCGCCCTTGTTTTATTTACGAGCCCCCTGGCGCCCGCTCGGGACCGAGATTGCCGTACCGAGGCCCGGCAAAAACGAGCGCGTCGCGGACCGCAAGGTGCGCATTACGCGAATACTTTCATTACAAACTGCTGGTAATGCGGCGCTATTATGCGCTGCCAAATCACACAGTCTGCCGTGCGGGCCCCGGCTCCGGGGCATCACACCTCGCGGTTTGGGGGCGGCTAAGTGTTTCGCTGGAAATGCGCAGCGGCGCGGTCTGCCGGTTCGTTACACACGCCCATTCACTTACACGAAGGAGGCAGCCCCGACCGGCGCTCGTTTCTTGCCGGGATCCTTCGGCAGCTTCCCACGGGTGCGCAGACATCTCCTTGTCACTTCCGCGCGCAATTTTGTTCCAGTCATTAGGCGACTACACTGCACAGGTAGCACACGAAGAGCGTAGAAAAAACCTAGAATGAGACTCTCGAAGAGTGTGGCTGGAAATGAAAATTAAGTTATTAAATAGAGTAGTAGAATTACTAAAGGCTACAGTAGGCTATCATAAGTACGCTTAGACTACGGTAGTTTTCTTACCAGCCCTGGTCAGCTAAGATCGTAACTGCGTTACCAGTACATTAGGTCTGTTGCATACCTGTCAGGCGTTGCCTCACTTCTGTCTCTTTGTTTGCTCATACGATAAGTGTTTTACTAGATTCTTCCAGAAACTGGAAGTGGTGAACCATACGTAATGGGCCGTGCGATCTACAGAACATTCCTGTATTTCCTTGTCCATCACTTAAAAAGAAACTGAAATTGTCAATATTTAATCCAGATTTAATTTGAAAATTGTTGATCCGTAACGTGAAATAGCGGAATGTTGTTGAAAAAAAAAAAAACCAGCGACAGAAAATGCAAATTCTTCACAAAAAGGTAAAATTAAAAAAACACACTCTGTCTCTTCTCAGCGATCACAGGCCCTGTAGACCACGCGCTACATCAACGATCTGCTACCACCGCCTTCTATCTCTCGCAGCCTTTCTCCACCCTGTGCAAATTCCTAATTCTGCGATGTCCTTCTCAATGTCATCTTTCCACCTTGTACGGGGTCAGCCCAATGGTGTTGCTGCCTGAAGAGTTCCTTCAAATGCTTTCTTAGTGATTCTTTTGATTTCCATTCTAGCACACTGCACAAAAAAATATATAAAACTTTGCTTTGCTTAAGTATATAAAAGCTGTTTCTGTTATTTATAAACACTTTCTGCACTTATTAATAATAACAGGCATTCGTCAAACCCAAAACTTTCCAACGGATTGTCTCAGGGTATAGCGTGATTCATCGCTCCAAATCACTCGTTTCCAGCCATCCGTCGTCCAGCTGCGTCGCTCTTCACACCCCTTCAAGGTTTGCTCAGCACTGACTACAAAAATGTGTGGGTTCTGTGGAACTGCTCGACCATTGCAGCACACTCCGACATCTAGTGGTCAGTTCCGAATCCACCTGCCACTGCGCAGTGCCAACACTGAAATATGGAGGAGGTGGTGTTACGGTAGTGAGGTGTTTCTCGTGGTTAGATCGTGGTCCACTTCTTGCGCTTCAGAAAACGCTAAATGCGGAAGGATATGAACATATTTTGCACCATTGTGTACTGCATACAGCAGACGAACATTTCGGGAACGACTGTTTGTATCACCATGACAGTGCTACCTGTGAGGCAATGATTTCTGTATAATAACATTTCTGAAACCGAGTGCCTTGCCCAGAGGCTCGACCTCAACTTAACTGAACACCTTTGTAGTTAGTTAGAACGTCAGCCTCGGTTAAGACTTCCTTTACTTTCGCCTCGTGACGGGGAATGTGCTCAATCCACCATAATGGCAGAGGATGGACACGCTCCATAATAGGTGCCCAGATACTATTCATCAGATAGTGTATTATGACTCGCCTTCTCCTTGCCAGGTGTCAGCTGCCTCGCTTGGACTCGAAAATGCACGAATGCTTCGTACATTCTAGTCTCGTAGCCGGGACAGCAAAGTCGTGTTGGCGCGTTAGTACTCGAGTCTAAGGTAGCCCGTTCGATTTCTGAAGGTGAAAAAAAAGAACTTCTTCGCCTGTATTTGGTTGGGTAGGTGAGATGGAGAGGCGTCTGTTCGTGGCCTCCAAACGGTGTGGGAAATTTCTGGTCGTAACCTCATAAAGTGAAGTCTTGTGACGCAGTAGCTGGTCATCCGCCGCGCAGGATTAGCCGAGCGGTCTCAGGCGCTGCAGTCAAGGACGGTGCGGCTGATCCCGGCGGAGGTTCGAATCCTCCCTCGGACATGGGTGTGTGTGTTTGTCCTTAGGATAATTCAGGTTAAGTAGTGTGTAAGCTTAGGGACTGATGACCTTAGCAGTTAAGTCCCATAAGATTTCACACACATTTGAACATTTTTGAGCTGGTCATCTATCCAACGGATGATTAATTTCGGTAGCCCCTTCGATGTGTTTTGTCGTAAGTGTAATGAAATGAGTATTTCGTTGGGACTACCTCCACCACACACGGGAACGAAAGGAGAAAAGGAACTGTGAACACAGGAAAGAAGAAAGCTGACATATATTTTGAACATCCTTTTTGAGGGATTCTCAGCCGATCACGCCATATTTTTGTTTTGCCAGCCCCGTAATGGAACCTAACAACCAAACGCAGAGCCGCTTTCTTCTCTAGACTATTGGCGAAACGGGTCAAAATGTACCACACTGAGTTCGGCACGCTGTGCGTATCGCCAGAAAGCGAAGTTGTGTTAGCACGATGACACTAGTCGTGAAGGTTACCGGTTCGAGTCAATGTTGTGTTTGATAATTTCATCAAAAGTGTTTCCCACGCAAGACATGAATAATACTGTTGCCATTTGCGGTGTCATACTGCAACAATGTCTGTGGTTGAGACATATTGAAGGTGGAGAACGGAATTAAAGATAATCACAAGGTCAAAAGGCGTAATAACTGTGTAGAAAAATCGCGATTGTGATAGTGAATACTGTTCCTAGCATCTCAGTTGCTATTTTCAGATCTGCAATACGGGCCAGCATGTAAGCCGATATGTGAGTTTGCTGCCGTGTGCGACGGACACGCGTCGCCTCCTTTGCTACTGTGTCCGCTTCCTTCATGGTCCGCTGCCCACCGGAAGGACACCTCTCTGACTAGGGGAATCGCGGTGGTGTACTATAACTACCGCCTGCTTTCGGTGAGCGGTATAAACAATCTCATAATAAAGACATAGTTTAAAGTGGGGAGTACAAGGCTAGATTTATGACTCTACGTGTCGTTTAAGAATGGTTATGTCCGTGGCATTTTGCAGTTCAATTTTCACAAGTCCGTCTTAATCACATAGATTTCTTTACTCTTTATGACCGGTTTCGGCTTATCGCCACCTTCAGATCGTTAAAATATTCTGGTATAAATCATTGTCAAGTTAAACATGTTTAACTTGACGATGATTTATATCAGAATATTTTAACGATCTGAAGAAGGCCATAACCCTAAACCGGTCATAAAGTATAAAGAAATCTATGTGATGAAGACCGACTTGAAATGATCGCGGACTCATATACAGACTTTATGTCTTCAATTGATAAATTCAGCAGTTCGTAAGCAATGTATGTAGGCTATCGATAAGTCCGTCTGCACCTCATGAAAGGCAGCAGGCAACAAAATTTATGTTCCTGATTCGCTTTACTGACTGGCCACAGCCTTTGTCTGTTCTAGTGTTGGCGCACTATTTTCATGCACTTCCACTACCTCAATCGGTGAGTTCACCTCCTAGGCTTGGAGGGACTTTCCTCCGTCTCTTCCTGTCACACACAATTCTAAAAGCCCTAAGCATGAGCCAGATAAATTGCATAGTACGTTCATAAAATGTAAAAATGAACATAGACTTTAAAATAATATTTAATAAAAAATGCACAAATGGGAAAATATGGAAAATTAAGAAAAAAATAAAATATATACTTGTATTTGTGCATGACTGAAAGTGTTGCCAGTGTTACTTCACACGCTACGGTCGCAGGTTCGAATCCTGCCTCGGGCATGGATGTGTGTGATGTCCTTAGGTTAGTTAGGTTTATGTAGTTCTAAGTTCTAGGGGACTGATGACCTCAGAAGTTAAGTCCCATAATGCTCAGAGCCATTTGAACCATTTTTTTTTTTTTTTGTTACTTCACAGATACACCACGTGAGTTGTTGGGGTCTTCAGTCCGAAGACTGGTTTAATGCAGCTCCTTGTGCTATTCTATGCAGTGCAAGCCTCTACATCTCTGTATAATTACTGCAGCCTACATCCTTCTGAATTTGCTTACTGTAGTCATCTCTTGATCTCTATCTGCAATTTCTTTCCCCTCACACTTCCCTCAAATACAAAACTGGTGATCCCTTGATGTCTCAGAATGTGTCCTACCAACCGATCCCTTCTTCTAGTCAGGTTGTGCCACAAATTTCTTTTCTTCCGAGTTCTTTTAAGTATCTACCTATTAGTTAGTCTACCCACCCAATCTTCAGCATTCATCTCTAGCAACATATTTCAATAGCTTATGTTCTCTTCTTGTCTAAACTGTTTATCGTCGATGTTTCACTTCCATACATGGCCACACTGCACACAAATACATTCAAAAAAGAGTTTCTAACACTTAAATCTATATTCGTTGTTAACAAATTTTTTTTCTTCGGAAACTCTTTTCCTGCCATTGCCAGTCTACATTTTATACCTCCTGTACTTCGCCCATCATCAGTTATTTTGCTGTCCAAATAACAAAATTTGTCTACTAGTTGAAGAGTCTCGTTTCCTAATCTGATACTCTCAGAATCACCTGATTTAATTCGACTACTTTCCATTACCATTGTTTTGCTTTTGTGAATGTTCTTCTTCTATCCTCCTTTCAAGACACTGTCCATTCCGTTCAACTGCTCTTCCAAGTCCTTTGCTGTCTCTGACGGAATTAAAATGTCGTCGGCAAACCTCAAAGTTTTTATTTCTTCTGCCTTCCTACTCCTAATTTTTCTTTGGTTTCCTCTACTGCTTGCTAAATGTAAAGATTAAATAACATCGGCGATAGGCTACAACCCGGTCCCACTCCCTTCTCAACCACTGCTTCCATGTCATGCTCCTCCTCCCTTATGACTGCCGTCTGGTTACTCTACAAATTGTAAAGAGTCTTTCTCTCCCTGTATATTGGCCCTGCTACTTTCAGAATTTCAAAGACAATATTTCAGTCAACATTGTCAAAAGCCTTCTCTAAGTCCACAAATGTTATAAACATAGATTTGCCTTTCCTTAACCTGTCGTCTAATATGAGTCGTAGGGTCAGTGTTGCCTCGTGTGTTCCTAAATGGTTCAAATGGCTCTAAGCAGTATGGGACTTAACATCTGAGGTCATCAGTCCCATAGACTTCGAACTACTTAAACCTAAGGACATCACACACAACCATGCTCGATGCAGGATTCGAACCTGCGACCGTAGTAGCCGCGTGGCTCCGGACTAAAGCGCCTAGAACCGCTCGGCTACATCGGCCGGCGCGTGTTCTTACATTTCTCCGCTGTCCGAACTGGTCTTCCCCGAGGTCGGCTTCTACTATTTTTTTCCATTCTTCTGTAATGAATTCCGTGTTAGTATTTCTCAACCATGACTTGTAAGACTGATAGTTCGGTAATATTCACACCTCTCAGAAACTGCGTTCTTCAGAGAAAGCAGCAGACACAGTTTACGTGTTACAAAATCTCTCAAATCTCAGATCACACACAGACACACACACACACAGGCCAGTGTGACTGTGGCGGTGTGCTCCGAGATGGCGGCCCAGTGGGTACCTTTCAGGCGTATTACGGGCAGTTAACACACGGCGGCTGCGAGCGTCTTCTCGGCAGCGGCTGGGGGCCCGGGGAGGGGCCGCCGTGCCATCTGCGTGTGTGGCGGGGGACGCGAACAATGCGCACGGCTAATTACCTGATGGGCAGGGACCGATCCGTCCGAGCGGGCCGCCGGTTGCCGCGGCCATTGTCTGGGCGCGCCTCGTGGGTGGGTGGGTGGCGGGCCGACATACACGTCGGCGCCGCTCACGCTGACGCTGACGCCCAGTTCCGCGGCTCATACGCGCTTTGTATGAGCGCGATTATGAGGCGCCCGTCAATGTTCCGGTCCGCGCTGCGGCTCTCAGCCTGTTCGCACAGGAACAACTGTGCGGCCGCTGCAACACGCGTTCAGACCGATACTGGTAGACGGCCTGTCAGCGGGGCAACTGTGCGTGCCGGCATTCAAAAGGAAAAGAAATACCTAGCGCGTTCAATGCGTCTGTCATCGATGGTACAATAATATATGACGACCCAGAAGGAAAGGGCAGGAACATGGGAATATTATACGTCCCACTGACGTCTAAGCCGTTGGACACATGACACTAACGGCTTGGTTCAAGGATAAAAGTATACGACCGTAGGCTATATGATACGATTGTATTCGATCGAATTTTCTGACACTGAGAAATTACAAGAAGTAATATGTTTCCCTTGGGAAACCTTTCTGCCGATTGCTGTGGTCGAACGGTTCTAGGCGCTTCAGTCCGGAACCGCGAGACTGCTACGGTCGCAGGTTCGGATTCCCCTTCGGGCATGGATATGGATGATGTCGTTACGTTAGTTAGGTTTACATAGTTCTAAGTTCTAGGAGACTGATGACCTCAGATGTCAAGTCCCATAGTGCTCAGAGCCATTTGAACCAGAACGTTTCTAAATCCAAGATCGTAATAAATATTTATTTATTTACAAACAACCAGTTTCGACAGATTTCGCAGTTATCTTCCGGTCTTCAAAAGTGTATCTTATAAAATGTTCTTCCCCGCGCCCGGCCATCCTGATTTAGGTTTTCCGTGATTTCCCTAAATCGCTCAAGGCAAATGCCAGGATGGTTCCTTTGAAAGGACACGGCCGACTTCCTTCCCTAATCCGATGAGACCGATGACCTCGCTGTCTGGTCTCCTTCCCCAAACAACCCAACCGAATAAAATTCATCGTACATTTTTGAACATGGAACTCCGCAGCAGACCACCCTTACGTGCTCACATGTTGACCCAACGTCATCATCAGTTACGATTGCAGTGGGCACGGGACCATCGCGATTCAACCGTCGATCGATGGAAAAATGTCGGTTCTTCAGGTGACTCACATTTTTGCTGCGCTAGGTACGTGGTCGTCTGCACAAACGCCGTCATTGAGGTGAACGGCGGCTCGAAACGTGCAGCGTGTCACGGACACAGGCTGGTGGGAGCGGTATTAAGCCATGAGAGACGTTCTCCTGCGCTTGCATGGGACCTGTGGTAGTAATGAAAGACACGCTGACAGCTGCGAACCACCTGCATCCCTTCACGCTTGATGTTTCCCCCGAAGGCGATGTTGTCTTTCTAAGTATAAGTGTCCACGTCTCGGAGCCAGAACCACGCTACAATGTGGAACCCATCTGGGTCGCTATCGGGCGCTACCACGGCGTACGCAAATCAGCGGATCGTTATTCGCTCGAATTACGTGACCTGAGCATTGAAATCTAATGCCACATTCCTTCACAAACCTACTGACAACTATCAGATCCGTCATACGCAGAATCATGTTGCCTTTCGTTCCACAGACGGGCGTACGACCTATTAAGCAGGTTGTCGTAATGTTTTGGCTCGTAAGTATATAACTAACATTGCGGGTTGCATAAAACGACGTCGGTAGGGGCAGCTGAATCGCTCTCTACGTAATAACTCAAAGTAATAGTACATCCGCGCTGCGACAAATGCTGCAGAGAGGCGGCCGAATCGTCCTCCCGACTCCTGTACTGACTAATGTCTCCGATGTGGACGGCGCGTTAAATCGTAACCGGAGTGAAACGCGGCGACCCTGAGTGGCGGCACGATAGGCTGTTTCCCGTATTTCATCGCGGGATGAGTCACGGCCGCAGATCTGGCCCACGGCGACTTTCAATTAGCGGCCGCGGCGGGCCGTGAGTCAGCGGGCAGCGGCGACAGCGCGATAGATAGCGGCCGGCCGCCGCCTTTGAAGCGGCAACACGCCGCCCACGGTTTATCGGCTGCGATTGTTCCTACAAACAGGCTGCCGGCGCGCCGCCGCCATCCCAGCCCTGACTCGAGAGTCCGGTCGTACTTGCCTGCCACATGGCGCCGACCTGTCTCCAGCCGTGGCGTCGCTTTCTCCCCAATATCTTCCTCGCCCTTTTCCACAGCTCCCTAAGATGTTCGGGATCCGGTTCCTCTAAACTCTCCTGACACAGCGATACTGTTCCAAGTTCCTTTCTGATTCGAAATAAAGAATGATGGTAGCATAATACAGCGGGATGGTCAGTTTAGCCCTTCATGTACCAGTGGCTTCAACCAGAAATCATTTTTTTAAAGTAAAGTGCCTTTCGCATGAATCCATCGATCTTATTTGCAAGACGGAGACATCTACTGGTATACTGAGGTACTTCTACAAATGTAGTGCACTGTACCAGTCACGGCGTTCAAAACAACAGCGCGTGCAAAGATTGCGCTACGTGACTGTAGGAGATGGTGACATATGTGTTTTTAGTGATCATATTGAGATCATTGACAATCCAAGTACCTGTATCTAAAGTTATTGTAACGTAACGTTTAGTTTTTACTACTGCTGTTGTGAGTGGTTCCGAAATGAAACCACTGGAGCAGTATGTTGGCTCTGAGCTCTGTGGGACTTAACTGCTGAGGTCATCAGTCCCCAAGAACTTAGAACTACGCAAACTTAACTAACCTAAGGACATCACACACATCCATGCCCGCGCCAGGATTCGAACCTGCTACCGTAGCGGTCGCGCGGTTCCAGAATGTAGGGAGGATTATGTAGTATTGATATAAATTTACTAAATTTTAGACCCAGTTTTGCTTGATATTTAGGACTATAATTTGTTTAGACTTTATGGGCTTATGGAAGTTTCGAGACCTGGGACTATGTATAGGAAAAACGCGAAATTGTTTCACATAATTACATTTCAAGAAATGATTAGCGGTTGAAAACTGCATGTCCCACTGGTTCCAAAGCGAAACCACAATTTTAAAACAATTGATTGTTTACTTTTTTACAATTTCTTCTTGTATTCGTTGCTTAACATGACAATGAAAATTAATTTTCTGAAAAAATGTAAAAATTATATTCCAAAGTGAAACAACCTCCTTAAAACAATTGATTATTTAAATTAATTTTTTTATATTCTTGGGACTCAGAGGGTTAAATGGTGTATATGTTCCTATAATCAAGTGGTGTTCTAACCACGAAAGTCTGAGCTAACAATAATGCTATTCCAACTCAAAAATCAATGGATTTGTACTCCTGTTCTCGCTCTGTACCTTTTCTCACCGCACAAAACCCAGATCATAAAAACACGCATCGTTCTCCCACATCGATAACTATTATAAATTAAAGTCCCTCGCCTGTTTTTTTTCTGTGTGTATGTTGCGGCTAATATCAGGAACGGCTGTAGAGATTTTGATACTGTTTGCCCTAACAGATAGGCAATTCCAGAGGAAGGCTTGTGTATATAATCTATTGTTAATAATAATAATGAGTGTGTAATACACAATGTGAACGAGAATTCCAAAGACAAACTTTCAGAATTGGCAGTGTGGATCAAAATACGTACAACAAAAAAGGTCCAGTAAACGAGGGCTCTAAAGTGCTTACCTGAGATGTATGAGCACTTGTTCATCTTTGCTACTCTGAAACACTTCCCTTCTACTCAACACGTGCTCGAAAGGTATGCATTAAAGAGTCCATATCCACTGGACATCCTTTTCTTGTTTTTCCCCACACTACGTACTCCCCAAACTGGGAATCTCTCGCATGGATCGTCAAGCGAATTTTCTCTGGTGTTTCGAACATAATTTTTGCAAGTTGTAGTTGGAGTCACCATCCCCCTCCCCCCCCCCCCCCTCACATCCCGCTCATCACGCCTCACATACGACGCCCAGCGTCGACGTAGAAGGTCGACAACACGTGAACACCAGCTGTCAAATTTGAATGCAGCACATCTCGATCAGGCAGAACAAAGCACACTTATGATAGGTTCATGTGCACACCGTATACTGATGGTTTGAAAATCTATCCACTACACGATTTCTTTTTTGCACTTCATAACGTATTTGGTATAGCAACCAGTACGTGTGATATGGGGAAACAAGCTGTCGTCTTTGCTATGTTAAATTTTTTTGTTATTTACCAATGACACGTTTCACCTTTATTTAGGTATCTTCGGACTGGCTGATATTTGGTACATGGGATACGAAACATAAAATATCCCAGCAGGTAAATGGCCCTTATCAAAGCTTTAAAAACGCTGTGCAGTGTCATTATTACGACATGTGGCGCAGTCCACTGCAAACCAAACGTTATCAGGCCCACAGTAAAGCTTTACATCATAAATATGCCGGAGGTGTAGTACATATTCTGGTTACACACATCCGAAGATGCTAAATAAAGGTGAAACGCGTCATTGGGAAATAATAAAAAAAAAATTAATACTGTAGCCAAGACTGTTTGTTTCTTCACAAACGACTTTTGTTATTTAATACGTGATAAATCAGAATTTGCGGAACGTGGCATGCACTGAATGAATAAGAGCATGTGTGTTTACTATTGTACAAATGAAGAGAAATATTGTGAGAGGGAGGTGGAGAAAATATTACATCTGTGAGTTAGAACATGTGCTGGTATTAGCGAGGTAGTACCGTAGACCCGAAATCGATCCAAGGCAATGTTACATGTGGTAAAGAGAAAACACATAATACGCAGCTGGCATAGTTGAGAGCCTGCTAGTGGTGCTTAGTAAAGGTCTTAGTTAAACAAAGAGCCTCCTGGAAATGATGCGGACCTTTAAAACTACCGAGCCCGTGGTGTCCAGCCAGAAGTATTCAAATATGTGTTGGCTATGCTCTTATATCACTCAGGTAACTACTTTAATATCTAATGCCCTTCAGAATTTTACTTGTAGATTTCTTTTCATACATTTAGTTTCTGCGTTTATGGCTCCCTGTATAACAAATCAGCAAGGTCGACGTATAACCACTATAACACTATCATTTTCAAATTGCTGCCTGCGTCAACACTAAAGTTGTTTTAAAGTTGCTAACAGATTGCGGAAATTGTTCAAAAAGTCTCATTCTCGTGTGTCTGCCATCCTTTAACACACCGGATCTCAATTCAGCCACCTCCTGAAACGTGTCGTCCCACAACAAAGTCTTCCGTAAAGGACCGGCAAATTTGATAAAAAAAAGTACATCCGAAGCAAATTTGAACTACACGTAAAACCAATATTTAAAATTGAAATTCTGATATATATATATATATATATATATATATATATATATATATATATATACGTGTAAGTTTATGCTAATGCCGTTTCGTAGCGACAATGTTCTTACGCAGTAGAATACAGTTTCAGAAAGGGGCTCAGCAGGATTCGAACCCGCACCGCCTCGGGTTCTGAAGTGGGCGGAGCTGCGCATGCGCGCTCGGCCATCTGTCGACCTGCCCGCGCTCCCAAGGTGTGCAGCCGGCGGCAGCGGCTGCCAATACAAGGCCAGACCGCCCCCGCACACAGCCGGACCAGTGACCACAGCATCCGTACACTGTCTCATTTCACTTGGTGGGCTGCTTGCGGCAGTCCTACAGAGGCCGGCGACGAGACGAGAGAAAGACATGTTCCTAAACAAAGATCACGAGAACAGTGGTCAATCACTGGCGAAGGACGTTAGAAGAATAACATATTACTAGGGCACAACAAAACGCAATTTTCACATTATGATGGCAGGCCAAGTAACTTCAGTTGACTATTGCATTATACTTGAAAGTGACACACACACAGTATACCCACCAAGACTGTAAATAAATGTCGGAACTTCTACTAATTGTCGAAGACTCTCGACGAAAGAAATGCGCTCCTTGGTCACGGAGCCATTAGAGAATCTCTGTGTGAAGTCTTCATTCTTATTTTTCGTCCCCGGAGGTTGTTTCATCTTGCCGAACAGACGAAAATCGCTTGGTGAAAGTTGTGCACTGTATGGCGGACCAGCATCGCCCTCGTCTGTTAGGCCTTGCTCAAATTGCTGGCATCATTTCACTGGGCCTGGTCGCGGCATTGTGTTCGGTCTATACGTCACCAGAATTTCACGGTGTAACCGTGAGCGGTTTACATGTTTTGTCCAGAAGAATCTTACCGTAGCGCGTACTTCAAATTTGAAGTAAGTCTCCAGTTAGCGCGCCATTTTACTCGCACGGTGGGATGCTCCTGTTACCCGTGCCGCAAGAGACCTGTGCTTCCAAGATACACGGAACATGTGCCCCCTTCTGACAATACTTCACTCTTCTTTCGTAATGGTCTTAACATGTGATGACATGTATAACTTTAGTGTCTGAAGGCCCACCCTGATTTCTTAACTCTGTCACGGAATTTAGCAAGTAATTATCTCATTGAACCACGTCGCAGTTTTCCTTGAATCTGATTTCGTACAGTGTCAGTAATGATAGCGCTACCATCGCCTGTCGGAAATTTTGAGACAAGAATCTAAAAAATGGTTCAAATGGCTCTGAACACTATGGGACTCAACTGCTGTGGTCATAAGTCCCCTAGAACTTAGAACTACTTAAACCTAACTAACCTAAGGACAGCACACAACACCCAGCCATCACGAGGCAGAGAAAATCCCTGACCCCGCCGGGAATCGAACCCGCGAACCCGGGCGTGGGAAGCGAGAACGCTACCGCACGACCACGAGATGCGGGTAGACAAGAATCTACTCGATAATTCCATAACATCGTTTTTCATAGTAACCGGAGTAAATATAACGCAATCAATGATTTAATATTTAACGTTTTTAAGAAGTAATTTGTTATATCTTGAACTTGCCCCAACTGCTTTTGCTAATTGATAGCACTGTCTCTCTATTTTTGGTTAATCTGAAGTTGGGTCTTCAACAAATGAAACTACTATCTAACTGCTTCTTTGTATTGCGATCTGCACGAATAAATTTATACTGAACTACTACGGGTCGCGTGTCTTCTTAATTGGCTGCCAGGTCTTATAAAATTTGTAATACTATATATGAGGAGGACAACTATATAATTAACGAAACTAACTGGAACCAGATGATACAAAGAACGCTTGCAAGCTGTGGAGAGAGAAATCAACAACGATGACGAAATGAAATTCTAGAAGGTGATGGCTGGCTGCTTTATTAGTATACGGGTTGGAATGCTTCAAAATGTTCAAATGTGTGTGAAATCTTATGGAACTTAACTGCTAAGGTCATCAGTCCATAAGCTTACACACTACGTAACCTAAATTATCCTAAGGACAAACGCCGGCTGGAGTGGCCGAGCGGTTCTAGGCGCTATAGTGTGGAACCGCGCGACTGCTACGGTCGCAGGTTCGAATCCTGCCTCAGGTGTGGATGTGTGTGATGTCCTTAGGTTAGTTAGGTTTAAGTAGTTCTAAGTTCTAGGGGACTAAGTCCCATAGTCCTCAGAGCCATTTGAACCATTTTTGAACCTAAGAACAAACACACACACCCATGCCCGAGGGAGGACTCGAACCTCCGCCGGGACCTTGGAATGCTCGCCCCTAAAGAGTTAGACCTTATGCTGATACAAAAATAGCGTGCGGTAAAATGTTGCAACGGTGCAGTTAAAAATACAAGTGATCAGAGGGAGACAACCAAAAGTTCTTGTCCATAATAACAGGAACTATACAGTAGGACGAAACTACATACAGACAATATCTTCTGAGAATGTTTGAGAAGAGATTTCGAAGCAAATATTGGATTATAACTATACAGCGTGACGATCAGTGGGAAGCTCAGGAAGAAGTTAGTGCAAGTGGAACATAGTGTCTCATTCTCACTGCGAGTAATCAGGTGCAAGAATAGCAGAAAAAGAAACGAAGAATGCTTTCCAGCTTTCATGACTATGTACAGAGAATAACCGTTTGTTTTTCGCAGGGCTTCACAGGCATCACGTCGGCGGCTGTTTCTTGCATGCCCCCTGCCTCTTCATTGGCCACCGCGTGTTGTCCCGGGTCAGTGCGGAAGCGACATAACTCCGCAGCGAGGGGCGGGTGCCGCAGTCCTGTCGAAAGGCGTAAATTAAAGTCGAGATATCTGAGAATCGGAAGGAAGGCGTAGCTCCACCCGTGTGCAGCACCACACAAAAAGGCGGGACACGAGTAATTAAAACAACCGCATTTATGAATTAATCATTCCTATCTAATAACGTTGTCAACCCACGCCCACCAATGGCCGTTCGTAACCGGGTCATCCATTATACATGACAAGTAGACCAAATTGCCTGACAAAAATCACGGTTATTACTGGGGTGTATGTTTCTGAAATTGATAATAGATTACGGCCTGTCGTTCGTTTTTCTCTTACGACTCTCGTCTATGCAGTCTCCCTCTTCGGCGTTCATTTCTTTTTCGCCCGTTCGCCCAGCCGTTGTCTTACCATATTTTTTCCTCTCTCCTTCGTTTTGTTTTGTTTGTTTTCTTCCTTCCTTCCTAACTCAGCATGCCCCGGCGCCAGGCGGACCGACCACCCCCTCCCTCCCTCGCGCTCCCCGACCGGTCCACCCACTCCACCGAGACGGAGACAGAACAACTGCAAAAGTATGTATCATCATCGTATCAAGTTTCGGAAAATTACAGCTTGCGCCGCTGGTCCGCGCTGCACCATTTTTATAACGACCTCTAAAGAACGGGCGCTGGCGCTGGACCGGCCGGGCGCCAGCCACAAAAAGGAGCAGCGCGCGCCCGAAAACAAACACGCGGCCCCGTCAAATTATCTACTTAGACGTAATAGGTACGCGCGTAATTATTGTGTTTTGCATGCCATCGCGCCCGCTGCAGCCGTGCGCCTCCCCTTTTTTCGTCCATTCACGTAATGGTGGGGCAGTCTCAAGCGCAGGCGTACGGAGCGGGGCAGCAGTTATGCCAAAATTATTCTGCACCGATGATCCCTCGCGAGTTATAGAGACGTGAATTGATTGCCAGCTTGAATGTGGTGGGTGCGATTATTCGTGACGAGGCGCTACGTGCTTGTGTGTGTGTGTGTGGGAGGGGGGGGGGGTGTTTAGAAACTCGCTACTGGCATGACCACCCGTATATTTAGTCATGCACCTGATCTCCGCGAACTTACGGACGGTGATACACCTATAGCCTATAATTCTACGCGTACCACTTGGAAGTGCACCAGTCTGCGTTAAACACGATTTTATGGCGTCTCACAAAAATACCTAACTCTATTATTTGTCTGAAGACAAGAGCTGGATCTATGAACAGAACCAAGGCGAAATAAACTGAAAAATAATCTGCCAAAATAAAAAAATAATGGGTAGCGAGAAAAAGGAGGTACCACCATCAAACACACCTACTTCTCGGTTTTGACTGTCTAGGAACCAAAAGGAATAAATCAATACCCATTGGCTCAAATGTCTCTGAGCACTATGCGACTTAACTTCTGAGCTCATCAGTCCCCTAGAAGTTAGAACTAATTAAACAGAACTAACCTAAGGACATCACACACATCCATGCCCGAGGCAGGATTCGAACCTGCGACCGCAGCGGTCGCTCGGCTCCAAACTGTAGGGCCTAGAACCGCACGGCCACCCCGGCCGGCCAATACGCATTACATGACCATAGAAATTACATGTTATGTTTCTTTTTGTACCAGATATCATTGCACTTTCTAGCAGAGGTATTCATTATTTTCGTACCTCAAGTTGCCTTTTTAAGGATCCGTGGTTCTATCTTAAAAACGGATACTTATACACTCACCTTGTAGACCGTCAGTTCGTGTCTGACTGCTCGTATGACAGTTAAGAACCCTTATCCTCAGGAACTGGTAGACATATGGAGATCAAATTTATGGCTCAAATGAAGAACTATAGTCCTTTGGCGGTGCAAAAGTTTTAGGCCTATAGGTCAGTTCAGTCAAAAGATACAGCCATTTATCACACATATTTTGATCCTCGAATACTCACCCATTAAAACCTAAAGGGTACTCCCCGTTGACTTAGACTCATGAAATTCGGCAGGAAACAAGGTTTCAGAGTACAGGTAGAGTAAAAAAAAATGAAACTGTTACTTTGAACTTATATCCCGCAAAAAATTTCTTTTTGGCATTTGAACATACATTGAATTCACCATTCAAAATCGCAATAGACGAACATTACTGCGTGCAAACCTAAACTGTAAGTTGTAGTCATGGTGTTAGTGAGTAAAGAAATGAAAATTTCGTCCATAAGGGACAGCATTATGAGGGCGGCTTCTGTTTTATTTGTAAGTAAATAAATGTTTTATTAAATCTTCTCCCTCGCCATATATAAACTGAAGCTTCTTTTGTACATCTACTATAGCCTGAAGAACTACAGTACAGATTTTGATACGGTCTTAGAATTTCCGGGATCATTAACTTCAGAGTATCGATATCGATAACAGCGAAATTCATATATCTCATAGTCTTCCTTTCCTTCTCATCTAACTTTTCTTTCCCTCCTTTTGTCGTTGAGAACGTATATTATGTAGTACAATTAATTCCCAGTTTCAGAAACGAATTTTAGTACCTGATGTTGGTGGTATTGAGGGATTTTAACACGTCATTTCTTTCATCTTGCCTTTCTCACGACCGTTAACGGCATAAAATGAGCAGTTCTTGAGTGTTACTGAATATGAGATACGAAATCTGGCGTAGTTTTTGTCCGCTGCAGAGATAAGTCGTTGATAAACCGAACAAGGTTGGGCTGTTGTTAACAGGTTGGCGCTATATTCAGGCGGACTTTCCGATTTTCCCTAAATTACTTACAAATGCCTGAATGGTTTCGGCTATGAGGTCGCTGCCACCTACCTCTTCAATCACTGTCGAAGCTGGCCTGTTCTGTAGGTAAATGCATGTATGTATGAATTATGTTCTTAATCGTTAATTCTATCACATCCCCAGTATTTTAAACAAAGTGATCCACGAATGGAATACCATTACCACTTCATCGAAATTGAGGTACACTGAGGAGTGATATACAACGTTTATCGGAAGCTGCAGCTTCAGACAAAAGTCCAACGTAGAGCATACTGCTTTACAAGCTACTGTGTTGTTGCCATTTGCCTTCACTATTTCCTTACTATTACTGCTTTACAAGCTACTATGTTATAGCTATTTGCCTTCTTTATTACTATGCTATTACAAGTGATTATCGAAGTTCTCTTTTCCTTTTAAAATGTTGGTATAATGAAACACCACCTACGAGAATTGGGATAGCATTCTTATTCAGTGTTGTATTATATTCCTTATTCCCTAGAGT
Source organism: Schistocerca cancellata (assembly GCF_023864275.1). NCBI lineage: Eukaryota > Metazoa > Arthropoda > Insecta > Orthoptera > Acrididae > Schistocerca > Schistocerca cancellata. The sequence continues at coordinate 279,016,726 of NC_064634.1, read as the reverse complement.
TCATTTGAATTTTGAAGTAACAGAGGGAACTTAAAATGTGATTTCGGTTTCCTTGCTTGTATATTTGCTCCTCTTGCAATGGTATTGTTAAAGCAGTGTGACGACTGTGTACGGATATATCATTGATGGCGAAGAAAGAAAATAATTGCTGTCGCATGCAGGCAAACGAAGTGCTACAACTGAAGAGTCCAGTAATTGTATAGATACGAAAAACAGTAAAAGCGCAAGTAGAAATTTCATATATTTCAGAGATAAACAGACGGACAAGACAGAGTTGCGTCTTCTTCAAACAGTGGCTCAGAGGCAGATCAAGCGCTCTCTGTAGAAAAATGCAACAGGTGTGCAATGTTCAGTAACAACAACGAAAGCCTGGCCGTGTTTCCGAATTTTTTCATTTTGATTCGACGATAACCACTGCAATATCTGTGAAACCGCTGATGGAACGTGCTTGGGGCTGTAGTAAGTCTTAATGAATGGTGACTGCCGCGTGCTGGGTGTGACGACAGCAAGGGCTGGGGCGGTGGCCCACGGAATGTGGCGCTCGACGTCTATGCGTGGTATGCGAAACGAGCAGCCATGGCTTCGTCTCGTGTCGCCCAAGCCTGGCCATCCAACTGCACGCGCCCTTGCGACGCCGTGCCGTGCGGGTAGGTAGGGACTTCCCATTAACTTGCAGTGCTAACAGCTCAGCGAACTGCGATGGCGCTCTCCATGTTGGGCCAAACCCCGTTATTTTTGTTATGTCGATCATGTTTGCACCTACTGGTCCAGAGGCAGGTTCGGGCAGTATGAACCTTGGTGTGTGTGTGTGTGTGTGTGTGTGTGTGTGTGTGTGTGTGTGTGTGCGCGCGCGTGTGTGTGCATACTTGGGTGCGTGCGTGTTTGTTTTACACGGAGAAGACAAAACTTACACCGTTGGTGGCACCGTAATAAATACGCCTCAAGCGTTATCAAAAGGAACGGTTTTAGAATCTCGATCTCATTATTGTGACCAAAAAATTCTCACACATCGCTATAATCATTTCGGTTGAGTCACTTCCGTAAGACCGCGGCTGATATCTTTCCCCTATATTCTGCTGCAGAGCTGGTGCTCTGATAACCCAGATGCCGATGGGATCCTTTCTAGCATCACATTTTGTGGGCACAAACTTTGCTTTCAGCTCATAGAGTGTGTTGCATGAAGCAATACTTCTTGCAGAATAAAAAGGATTTAAGTCACATTGCATACTGCCTTGTTCTTCGCAGATATCCCAGACATTGCCAGATGGAATTTAAGCTTTACCTAAGGTGAAAAAAGAGCTGTAACAACATTTCGTGAAGTAGATACATCTTGCAGAAGTCTCTTAAGCTTTTAAGAATTGTTACGCTCCCTTTCCAGTACATTTACTCTGAAGTGGGTTCTGTTACTGACACTAAAAATCAGTTTCATTTCACCTATGACAGAGCAAATCACAATTAACGACACGAAAATAATTTTCATTTACGCTTTGTTCAAAAATGGTTCAAATGGCTCTGAGCACTATGGGATTTAAATACTGTGGTCATCAGTCCCCTAGAACTTAGAACTACTTAAACCTAACTAACCTAAGGACATCACACACATCCATGCCCGAGGCAGGATTCGAACCTGCGACCGTAGCAGTCGCGCGGTTCCGGACTGCGCGCCTAGAACCGCTAGACCACCGCGGCCGGCATTTATGCTCTGTCTTCTTGTTTAGGGTTCAGAGTTGAGTTGTATACTGTGAAGTAAAAGTAATCAACAAGCTCCAGTTAACGAGTGAGAAACTGAGAATCCCAACCAATTCATACGAAATTAGACATTCCTCCTACAGATTACCTAATTATCTACATTAAAGACTAAAAATTCATTTACGTTCATGCCAAGTACCCGTATTCGTGGCAAAACTGCTTGACAGGCAGGAGTGTGTTTTAAATAGACCTATTAAACTATTTTCTTTGAAAAACAGCCGTTTAAGAAAGTAAACATTAAGTTATAAGCAGAGGATAAACAATACTACCTGATGAAGGAAGCAGATTTTTTTTTCAACATTTTATTTATAATTTTCTAGATTCTATTAACAGTATGACAATTATTGAACTATATGAAAAAAAGTAAATTAGTTAAAAATTACGGCGTGCACACACTTTATTCAACTGTAAACGTCACTACAGATATTCGGATTTAGTTTGTGACATGTTCGATATGCCTGCAATCATTGGCGATGATGTGACGCAGACGAATGACGAAACTGCATGACGCGCTGAAGTGTCTGAACATCGATGCTGTCGATGACATCCTGAATGACTGTTTTCAGCTCAGCAATGGTTTTGGGGTTATTACTGTACACCTTGTCTTTAATATAGCCCCACAAAAATGAGTTGCATGTGTTCAAATCCGGAGAATGTGTACCCCAGAGCCAGAATGCGGTTCCCAAAATGCTCCTCCAGGACATCAAACACTCTCCTGCTTCGATGGGGTTCGAGGTCCGTGTTGCATGAACTACATCTTGTCGAAATCAGGTTCACTTTGGGTAATGGGGGTGAAATCATCTTCCAAAACCTTCACGTACCATTCGATAGTCACCATCCCATCAGGGAATATCGCATGGATTGTATCGTGCCTGGACACTGCACACCACACAGTCACCAGCTGAGGGTGAAGAGACTTGCAGGTTGCGAAATGCTGATTCTCAGTCCTCCAAATGCGCCAATTTTGTTTATTGACGAGCCCATCCAAATGAAAGTGGACTTCTTCTCTAAACCATACCATATTCACATGTACGCGGCCAGCCGTGCAGTTTGAACGTCCTAACGCAAACCGTTCAGAAGTTACGACGATTTTACTTCATACAGTTTAGTAATTGTAACGCTGTAGCTGTCGTTAGTAAGTATTGTTGTCAGCAAGATATTGATACTTGATTGTTAATACAGTTTGCATTTCTCCTTCTTAATGCGATCTACAGATGAAGATGAACGAATAAACGTAAAAAAATAATTGCAGGCCACTTCCTTCAATTTGTCTTCAAGTCAGTTCTTAATATCTCTTCATTTTCATTGCTTCCAGTGGATAGTTTACCGAACTGGTGTGGCAACGAACGGACAGTGTGCAGAGGTAGTATTAGTTGCCAAACACGAGAAACAGGAACGAAGGTTTAAACGATAGAGACTGATGTGCCGGTCGACAGAGAGAGAGAGAGAGAGAGAGAGAGAGAGGTGTAAACCAGTCGCCCTTTTCTCGTCCGGTGTAGCGTGAGCTTCATACGAGTAAGTTCAGAGCACGGTCGTGTTATTTGCATTAGGTGCTTTTACGGTCCCTAGTCGGTTTTACTGCATGTGTTTATTCGACGGCTGCACGCTTTGCCCCACGACAACCCACGTGGGCACCGGGTTCGTAGCTCCGCTGTGCAGTAGAACCGCTGTGCAGTAGGCCAGTCATTAAACTAGAGAAATGTCTTCTCTGGAGACGAAGAAGGTTGTTCCCATGCCATTCGCGTATATACACTCCTGGAAATTGAAATAAGAACACCGTGAATTCATTGTCCCAGGAAGGGGAAACTTTATTGACACATTCCTGGGGTCAGATACATCACATGATCACACTGACAGAACCACAGGCACATAGACACAGGCAACAGAGCATGCACAATGTCGGCACTAGTACAGTGTATATCCACCTTTCGCAGCAATGCAGGCTGCTATTCTCCCATGGAGACGATCGTAGAGATGCTGGATGTAGTCCTGTGGAACGGCTTGCCATGCCATTTCCACCTGGCGCCTCAGTTGGACCAGCGTTCGTGCTGGACGTGCAGACCGCGTGAGACGACGCTTCATCCAGTCCCAAACATGCTCAATGGGGGACAGATCCGGAGATCTTGCTGGCCAGGGTAGTTGACTTACACCTTCTAGAGCACGTTGGGTGGCACGGGATACATGCGGACGTGCATTGTCCTGTTGGAACAGCAAGTTCCCTTGCCGGTCTAGGAATGGTAGAACGATGGGTTCGATGACGGTTTGGATGTACCGTGCACTATTCAGTGTCCCCTCGACGATCACCAGTGGTGTACGGCCAGTGCAGGAGATCGCTCCCCACACCATGATGCCGGGTGTTGGCCCTGTGTGCCTCGGTCGTATGCAGTCCTGATTGTGGCGCTCACCTGCACGGCGCCAAACACGCATACGACCATCATTGGCACCAAGGCAGAAGCGACTCTCATCGCTGAAGACGACACGTCTCCATTCGTCCCTCCATTCACGCCTGTCGCGACACCACTGGAGGCGGGCTGCACGATGTTGGGGCGTGAGCGGAAGACGGCCTAACGGTGTGCGGGACCGTAGCCCAGCTTCATGGAGACGGTTGCGAATGGTCCTCGCCGATACCCCAGGAGCAACAGTGTCCCTAATTTGCTGGGAAGTGGCAGTGCGGTCCCCTACGGCACTGCGTAGGATCCTACGGTCTTGGCGTGCATCCGTGCGTCGCTGCGGTCCGGTCCCAGGTCGACGGGCACGTGCACCTTCCGCCGACCACTGGCGACAACATCGATGTACTGCGGAGACCTCACGCCCCACGTGTTGAGCAATTCGGCGGTACGTCCACCCGGCCTCCCGCATGCCCACTATACGCCCTCGCTCAAAGTCCGTCAACTGCACATACGGTTCACGTCCACGCTGTCGCGGCATGCTACCAGTGTTAAAGACTGCGATGGAGCTCCGTATGCCACGGCAAACTGGCTGACACTGACGGCGGCGGTGCACAAATGCTGCGCAGCTAGCGCCATTCGACGGCCAACACCGCGGTTCCTGGTGTGTCCGCTGTGCCGTGCGTGTGATCATTGCTTGTACAGCCCTCTCGCAGTGTCCGGAGCAAGTATGGTGGGTCTGACACACCGGCGTCAATGTGTTCTTTTTTCCATTTCCAGGAGTGTATGACCCATGTGAGGAAATACGGTTCGGACGATAATTATCATCATCAAGAGTAAATTTGATGAAATACCACACAGAGATACTTTTTATTTCTGCAGTTTATTTTACTCTAACATTTTTATTACAGTCTATTCACTCGTTTGTCTTTACAATAATTACCGATATCGTTCCTATGTTTTATTTAGTTTGCAAACTCGTCTACTATCACCAAAATGATGAGTACTAAAACATGTCGATTTTATTCTGGTACACAGACTTACAGATACGGAAACACACACACACATTTTCGTCAGCGAGGTATCGTCCCGGAATAAAACTTAAAATAGCTCCAACCCCCAAGTCCTTCGTCTATAAGTCAAATGTCAGAAGTGGCAATCCTCTCCAAAATATTCCAAATGCCTACATTGACACCGTTCGCAGACTGTCCGATCTATTCCTCGGTGTACATAATACTACTACTACTACTACTACTAATAATAATAATAATAATAATAATAATGCAAAACTGTGCAGCAGAAAAATTTGCAATTAATGTAATAGTTAATAAAATGGAAAGAGCATTTTTTTTAAAAAAGTCTACATAAAGAAAAACATATCTGAAAGACTTTTTCGGAAAGCTAAGACCAGAATGTTTATATGCATATGAACGCTTAAGTACGAATTGTAAGCTAAACAGAAAGAGCTGCTTAGAAGCCGGATTATTAGAAAATAATAGGTGCAATACAAGCTAGAAATGTTTTAAAAATAAGAAGTAATGAGGAGATCTATGAAAATACGGAGGAAATATCAGAAGTAACAGCGAAACCAAGATTAATCCTCTTCGGACACTTCTTCCGAAAAAATGAGACTAGGTTAACGAAACAAATATTCCTGTATTTCTGGAAAAACAAATCGACAATACCTTGGATTACAAGAATAGAAGAAGAACTATAGAAAAACTACGCCGAAGAAATGAAACTGCAGAAATGAATCTTTTTAAGGATAAAATACTTAATTTTGAAGTATTTCAGGGCATAACAAAAAATAAATGAGAAACAACATTGATAGAAGGAAGGAAACCACAACACGAGGAGAACATGAAGTACTGGAAGAATAGGAAACAACAAAGAAACAGGAGGAGGAAAATAATACTAATGAGGACAAAAATACTTAACACGTGTCATACGAGCAAATTTTTCAATGCCTATAATGCATTTTCGAAAAAAGCAGCACATAGTTAACGATCAACGACAGCTATCATCAATATTTTCCTGACCAGAGTTTCACCAATTCTATGAGGTCGTTCATAACTATTACCTGTGATGACGGATTTTTACCTTCCTATTCTGCCGAGACCCTTTACTGAAACCGCTGTGTAGTTTATACCGTTCCTCTTGCATTTTTTGCAAAATTTCTGTGTGTACCTACTCTTGTTCTGTAGATGGCACAAATATCTTTGCAGAACATCATTAATTTCTTCTCGGCACTTGACTTTGAAACTCACTGATCTGTTTGTCTTATATCTGGCGAGATATTCTTTGTTGTTCATGTTATCCATTCATCTATAGTTACCATTCCTTTATTCTTTTATTAGATACTTTTATACGGAAGTTCATGAGTTGTTTCAGAAAATGTACATCTTCTATTTGGTTTAATCTGTTTCAAATTTTTCTATCTCTTATTTTCAGTCAGTTCCTACAATTTATTTACATTTTCTGTCCACGACAGCTACTGTTTTACACTGCTGCAGACTGGACCCTATAGAATGCAGCCAGCCTACAAAAGTGTTCATTCGATTAATGCCGAAAGTATGTCTGAAAATTCGTGGGAAAAAATACAGATAGAAACATAATTTAAAATACCAGCTGTTTAAGCGGCAATTAACTGAAAATTAAAACAGCTACCGCTGCAGTATTGCAAGAAGTTGAGAACAAGTCGACAGGCATCTGAGGTTAGTGTTGCGAGCCATTCTCGATACCCATTGCACATTTTCTGAAAAGTGATGCAGCAAGAGCTTAATTGGGCATGGAGGGGAGGAGGGGGGAAAGCTTGAACCAATTTGGAGAAATCTCAGGAAAACTAAATCGGGATGAATGCACACAGATACCTATACCCTTCCTCTCAAATATCAATGCAATGTGAAGAATATTACACCCGCTCACTTGCTGATTAAAAACCAAGAAGCCTAAGTCAGTATTTAGGTCTTGTCTTTCTTTAAGAATCACCAACAGAGCTTTGTAAGAATCGTGTCTTCGAAACTGCGCGCGACAACCTCCCAAATATCCCTATGGAACAAGAAACATTTACTTTTCCCACATCGCTCTGTCGTATCTACCTCATCGTATTCCTGCAATCATTTTTATTATGAATACTAAATTCTTCCGTATCAAAACTTATTTTGTATCGATCCTACGTTCATATTTTACAAGAACTGTGGGATTTCATACCGATAACATTAAACAAATTTGTCTATGTTTTGTGCTCATGAAAAAGTTTTGCTGATGAATATATCACCATAATTTTCATCGGATGAATTCTACAGAGTTATTAAGCTGAAAGCTGCAGATGTTTCACTGTCAAGACGTACCTGATAAATCGGTTTCATGGGGAAAATGTACGGGCATCATAGAACGTCTTTCAATAGACTCCCGCTTTTGAGAGTACGAGCAGCTGAGATGAACATGAATAAGACGTGGTTATCGGAAGAGAGTATCCGAACACGACAATTTTGTTAATGGCTGGATACCGTATGTAAGCATATTTCTATGATAAACGTACTTTCATAAACAAAAGTGTGTGTGACATTTTTCACCCACCAAATGCAAGTCTTTTTATTTGACAGCAGTTCGGCAGTTTTCGCGTCTATGATGATAAAATGGTCATGAGCACAACACGCACATCCAGCCCCGAGCAAAGAAAATCCCCGACTCCGTTGGGTTGCCGGGTATCGAAAGCGGGACCCCGTGTTCATCAGCAACGCTAACCACAGACCACTGGCTGCTGACTGTACTTTAAAAAGAAAACTACACGTGAGGGAAAGGCGCAGTGTCACTGCACTTTAGTAATTCGTTTGAAAGTCATGAAAATAGTGTCCTCATTTTCTTGTGTGAACTTCGCACAGGATTAAGAGCTGCGAACCGTTCGTTCCGCAGGAGAATTTGAGAGAACTGCTGGTGCCACGGCGTCAGCGGATGCACGGCAAACCCGGGGTTGTTTTTTGTGCCGCGTCGCGTCGTTCTCCGCCTGAGATTGTCTTAAACCTCAAATCACTGCTTGCACCACACACAGCCATTAAAGTGGCAGCCCGAGCCTCTTGTTTGCTAACGCGTCCTTCTGGCTCACTTGCTCTTGCGCAGCTGCTTTTGATGAGCCACGAGAGAAATGTTGGTTGGGTGCCGCTAGGTGGTTTCTGCTGCTTTCCGTATCGAACAGGCGTCCTCGTTCTTTAATAGCCCTAATTCTCGCTGGTGCGACTCCCTTTGGAACCGTATGATAAAACTTTCTGAGGGAGTACGACATTCGGTTGAGAATACTGAGGTGTATTTTCCAGTGAATAATTCAAAGGGTTCAGCGAAAAAGCGCACTAACACACAGGAGCATATTTTTAGTTATTGCATGTTACAAATTTGGCTGAATTCAAAGCGAAGAACATCAATACAATGAGATAAAACAATTTATGCATTAGGCTACATTTTGCGTGAAACTAACAATGTTCAATTTAAAATTCAGCTGTCCTCGCAATGATGTCGCATACCTTCTACCACACCTTCCCCCTCTTTCTCTCTCTTTTCTACACACACACACACACACACACACACACACACACAAAGATACGAGCAGTGACGTTAACATTAGTTTGTTTCCAGTTAAAGATAGTAGCTTCTGTCGATCCACTTTCCTCCAGTTATATTACAATACAGCGTTAAGATAGGATGTTTTGGCATTCAATCACTCTCAAGCGTCAGAGCTGTGACGTTCGTCCTAAAAACTGCGATAACAACGGGAACGGAAAAAAGAAGTAGTGCATAATTTCGTTGGTATAAATGATTTCCTAATATTATTTCCCTATTTTCAATCTGTCACATTCTGTCCTCCAATACTAAATTGGTGATCCCATGATGCCTCAGAACACGTCCTACCAACCGACCCCTTCTTCTAGTCAAGTTACGCCACAAATTCCTCTTCTCCTCAATTCTGTTCAGTACCTCCTCATTAGTTACGTGATCTATCCGTCTAATCTCCAGCATTTTTCTGTAGCACCCCATTTCGAAAGATTCTGTTCTCTTCTTGTCTGAACTATTTATCGCCCATGTTTCACTTCCATACATGGCTACACTGCATACAAATACTTTCAGAAAAGTCTTCCTGACACTTGAATCTATACTCGATGTCAACAAATTCCTATTCTTCAGAAGCGCTTTCCTTGTCGCTGCTAGTCTACATTTTATATCCTCTCTACTTTGACCATCATGTTCTTTTGCTCCCCAAATACGAAAACTCATTTACTACTTTAAGTGTCTCATTTCGTAACGTAATTCCCTCGGCATCACCTGATTTAATTTGACTACATTCCATTATCCTCGTTTGGCTTTTGTTGATGTTCATCTTATATCCTCCTTTCAAGACACTGTCCATTCCGTTCAACTGCTCCTCCAGATCCTTTGCTGTCTCCGACAGAATTACAATGTCATCGGCAACCTCAAACTGGCAGATTTGAAGCTCTGAGGACTGGTCGTGAGTCGTGCTTGGGTAGCTCAGATGGCAGAGCACTTGCCCGCCATACAGAGTTTTAATCTGCCAGGAAATTTCAAGTCTCGAAGTTTTTATTTTTTCTCCAAGGATTTTAATTCCTACTCCAAATTTTTCTTTGGTTTCCTTTACTGCTTGCTGAATAAACGGACTGAATAACATCGGGGATAGGCCACAACCCTGTCCTCACTCCCTCCCCAACCACTGCTTCCCTTTCATGCCCCTCGACTTTTATATCTGCCATCTGCCATCTGGTTTCTGCACAAATTGTAAATAGCGTTTCGCTCCCTGTATTTTACCCATGCCACTTTCAGAATTCGAAAGAGAGTATTCCAGTCATCATTGTCAAAAGCTTTCTCTAAGTCTATCAATGCTAGAAACGGGGGTTTGCTTTTTCTTACTCTATCTTCTAAGATAATTCGTAGGGTCAGCATTGCCTCACGTGTCCCAACATTTTTACGGAATCCAAACTGACCCTCCTTCCCTAGCACAGGAAAACAATGCTCAGGTCTCTGCGCCTCGCCAGCGAATTACGCCACGAGTAAAAATAAATGATAGTGGTGGTGGTGGTGGTGGTAAGTCCCTATGGGACCAACCTGCGGAGGTCATAGGCCCCTAGGCTTACACACTACAATATCCAACTTATACTAACTTACGCTAAGGATATCAAACACTCCGATGCTCGACGGAGAACTGGAACCTCCAACGGTGGGAACCGCGCGTAGCGTGGCAAGGCGCACTAGACCGCGCGCCTATCCGCGCGGCAAAAATAAATGGTATGAGAGACGTTTTCTAACAGATGGCTTGCACCATAGACTACAGCGTCATCAGCAAACAGTCAGAGAATTGCTGCCCGCCTGTCCTAGGCGATAAATGCGCAGTTTCTTCCAGCTGTAGCGTCTGACACATATACAAGCGAAAGCAATCCAGGCGTCGGCTCTCAGAGTGCGAACACGCACCGCGGCAGCCCGCGGCGCCCCCGTATCTAGATGGAGAAAAGCTACGGCGCTATCACAGTGCCCTGCGGAACGCGGCGCTATCTCAGGTTGGGAGCGACGGCGGGGCCGCTCGTCTCCGGGGCCGGTAGCCGGTCCCGGGTCGGCGTAATGTATGCAGCGAGATGTTTTCGATTTCCCGCGGCCGCCACCGCCGTCATTAAGTGGCGACGCGTATCTCTGCGGCGGCGCTCTAAGAGCCCCCGGGGCCGTGGCCGCGAGATAAGCGGGCGGCTACCGGCGGCTCCGCGGCCACAAAAAAGCAACACCGGGTCCGGCCAGCCCGCGCCGGCATCGGGCCACCTCGCGCCGACGCGACGCGCGACCCGCGCCTGCGCCAGGCCCCGTGTCCGCTGCCCTGCGTGCGGGCGCGCCTAAACACGCCTCGGCAGTGCGTGCTTCGCACGTCTCTGCTTCTGCGGGTGGGGGGAAAAGGGCGCAAGATGCGTGGGTGGACCGACTGGAAGCAAGCGCTGGAGAAGAGTGGCAGAACCCGTTAGCCTTGTATCACCATTGTTGGGCTGTACTTTGGAAATTGCGATTGTTTATGACGTCAAGTACGCACATCAAAAAGGTTTTGCATCAATCCGGTCACGAGAACTCCTGAAGCTAGACGTTGACTGTGGATATTGAATCACAGACACAGTCCCTTTCACTGTTCAGTGATATCACTAAATCCGCCCGAAGACATGTATGAGCAGCAACGGGGATCCGACAGCCGATCAGTTCCAGTCATTCCACCAGGAATGAGGTACACGGCTCCTGTAGTTTGTAGTTCAACCGTGCCTAGACGGTCAGTACCGCGGTCAGATTGCGTCCGCATTGTTACTTTGCGCTAGGAAAAAATGGTTCAAATGGCTCTGAGCACTATGGGACTCAACTGCTGTGGTTATAAGTCCCATAGAACTTAGAACTACTTAAACCTAACTAACCTACGGACAGCACACAACACCCAGCCATCACGAGGCAGAGAAAATTCCTGACCCCGCCGGGAATCGAACCCGGGAACCCGGGCGTGGGAAGCGAGAACGCTACCGCACGACCACGAGATGCGGGCTTTGCGCTAGGAAGGGCTCTCGATAAGGGAAGTGTAGAGGCGTCTCGAAGTGAACCAAAGCGATGTTGTTCAGACAGGGAGGAGATACAGAGAGACAGGAACTGTCAATGACATGCCTCGCTCAGGCTGCCGAAGGGCTACTACGGCAGTTGATGACCGCTACCTACTGACTATGGCTCGGAGGAACCCTGACAGCAATGCCGCCATGCTGAATAATGATTTCCGCGTTGCTACTCAAACTATGCGCAGTAGGCTGCATGATGCGCAGCTTCACTCCCGACGTCCATGGCGAGGTCCCTCATTGCAACCACGACACTATGCAGCACGGTACTGATGGGCGCAACAACATGCCGAATGGACCGCTCAGGATTGGCATCACGTTCTCTTCACTGATGATTGTCGCATATGCTTTCAACCAGACAATCGTCGGAGACATGTTTGGAGGCAACCCGGTCAGGGTGAACGCCTTAGACACACTGTCCAGCGAGTGCAGCAAGGTGGAGGTTCCCTGCCGATTTTGGGTGGCGTTATTTGGGGCCGACGTACGCCGCTGGTGGTCGTGGAAGGCGCCGCAACGTCTGTGCGATACGTGAATGCCATTATCCGACTGATAGTGCAACGATATAACCAGCATATTGGGGAGACATTGGTCTACATGGACGACAATTCGCGCCCCCATCGTGCACATCTCGTGAATGACTTCCTTCAAGATAACGACATCGCTCGTCTAGAGTGGCCAGCATGTTCTCCAGACATGAATCCTATCGAACATGCCCGGGAGAGCTTGAAAAGGGCTGTTTATGGACGATGTTACCTGCCAACCACTCTGAGGGATGTACGCCGAATCGCCGTTGAGGAGTGGAACGATCTGGTCCAAAAGTGCCCTGATGAACTTGTGGATAGTATGGCACGGCGAATACAGACTTGCATGAATGCAAGAGGACGTGCTACTGGGTATTTGAGGTACTGGTGTTTACAGCAATCTGGAGCACCACCTCTGAAGGTTTCGATGTATGGTGGCACAACATGCAATGTGTTGTTTTCATGAGCAATAAAAAAGTGGGAATGTTGTTTATTTTGATGTCTGTTCCAATTTTCTGTACAGGTTCCGAAACTCTCAGTACTGAGGTGATGCAAAACTTTTCTTGATGTGTATACATTTTAAGACAAAAGAAAA